>NC_140177.1:24670146-25020146 GCF_963971535.1 Notolepis coatsorum | reverse complement strand
AAAGATGAAATTACCTACCTGGGTTCCATCCTAGAGGCAAATCTTTCCTGTGACAAAATGGCATCCAATGTAATAAAAAAAGTCAACCAACGAACTAGATTCTTGTACCGGATCTCCTCTCTGGTAAACAAGAATACCCTGAAGACTGTGGCAGGAGCACTCATTCAAGGGTACTACGACTATGCTTGCACCTCATGGTACCAAAGCACCTCAAATGCGCTAAAAACAAGATTACAAACATCACAAAACAAACTAGTCAGACTACTACTTGACCTTACCCCTAGAACCCACCTCACCCCTGCACACTTTGACAACCTAGGATGGCTTAGAGTAGACGACAGAGTACAGCAACTTGCAATGGGCCTGGTCTACAAGATACACTATATGACTAAGGTACCCATGTACATGTCAAAATACTTCCCAAAGGTCAGTGAATACCACGACCACAACACCAGAGGAAGCTCAACAAATCATGTTAAACCCAGATTCGGCTCAAACAAGGGACTAAACATGTCTCGCAATTATGCCACATCAATGTGGAACGCCCTACCCAAAGCTGTAAAGGAATGTGAATCCCTACCCACATTCAAAACCGCTCTTAAAGAGCACCTACGGGAGGCTGCAATTCGAAACTGGCCACCGTAAATGTCCAAACCCCCCACCCCCACCCCCTCCTAATAGACAGTCTCCTCCCCACTGCATGTATATATTCTCTCCCCGCCGTATATGTATTTTTTTCTCCCACCCACCCACCCCCTCCAAATGTACAGTCTCCTCACCACCGGATGTATATTTCTCTCCCACCCACCCACCCCCTCCTAATGTACAGTCCCCTCCCCATCATATGTATATACTCTGTCAGGATCTATGAGTAACAGTACTGTATATTTGAATACCGTATATGTCACAAATGTATCAGTACTAAATACCTATATGTCCCTATGCCATAAATGTCATGTATGTTGAGTATGTCATAAATGTCAATATGAATTGAAAATGGGGGACCCTGATGTAAACAAGACAAACTTCTTTCTCTGGTCTGCATCCCCTTAACAATTGTGTGTATTGAGCCGTACTGTATTGTACCCATTCTGCAATCTGTTAAATAAAGTTTTCATTCATTCATTCATTCATTCATTCATTCATTCATTCATTCATTCATTCATTCATTCATTCATTCATACTTTTTACACCCCTGTGTAAATTACACAACACAAGGATTCAATGTCCCCGATGACATCATTGGTGACCATATCCAAACTAATTTACTCTCAATAACTTCTCAAACTAAATGAATGTGTGCAAAACTGCTTAGAGTTTTGGGATGTGTGTGAGATTATGTGAAAAGCATTGTTTTTTGGTGAAGTGCCCCTTTAAGTCTGGGCTCAAAGTGTGTTTCCGTGTTTTTCTGCATGGCTTCATGGAGACTCCTCTAAAGCTGCCCCCACACTGCTGGAAGCCTTTCCATTTATATATCCTTAAAGGGGAACTACGCCCAATTTCAGAATGCATACATGTTATTCCTCTGGTCTAAGACAGTACAAATATATATATATATATATATATATATATATATATATATATATATATATATATATATATATATATATATATATATATATATATATATATATATATATATATATATATATATATATATATATATATATATTATATTAAAGGGGAACTATTTTCCTATTTCTTTCACTATTTGGGCACTTTTACACAATTCCTGTGAGTCTATGGAACACCTCTGTATGTTTTCTTTTCAAAAACATTCATTGTTTTGTATTTCTAATCAAGTACTCAAAAACAGCATTTTTCTACCTCAAGATCTTAAGCCGTTTTGAGGCTGGGCTCCAACCACTGTGTGGCCTGGTGCCAACTGCCACATCAACTGCCACATTATTATGCAGCTGAAAAATCTCTGACATAACAGATATGAACATTTTCAGATGACTCAGTTCAGTGAGGGTGAATATTGTGAGAGGAGAATTGGAAGAATGCGCCAATATGAGAATTAGAGACATAGATCCTATATAAGTCCACATAGCTAGGAAACAATGCTAAACACTGAAAAAGGCCATTTATAAGATAGTTCCCCTTTAAGGCTGTCAATCGATTAAAATATTTTATCTGATTAATCGCATGATTGTCCATAGTTAACTCGTGATTAATCGCAAATTAATCAAATATTTTTAATCTGTTCTAAATCTACCTTAAACAGATCTTTTTCAAGTTTTAATACTCTTATCAACATGAGTCAACAAATGCTTGCTTTATGCAGCCATTTAACACAAAAGGATGACCCCATGCATTGGAAATTTGCATCAAATTCAAAACAGAGTGAGGCACAAAATAACTTAAAAGAAAATAATAATTTCAAACAATGAATAAAGTGTGCATGAAATAATAGGGGAAAGAAAACGTTAGGAACTTGTTACATTCACCCACACAAGGGCTGAGGACTCACCCCCCGCCCCCCTCTCTCTATCTCACACACACTCTCCCAGCTATCTTTCTCTCTTGCCCCTTCCTCATCTCTCTCACCCCCCTTTCTCTCTCTCTCTCACACACACACACACACACTTTGAGTCAGAAACAAACATAGTATCAATGAGAGTATCAATAATACACCTGAGTGAAGTCTAGTAAAAAAAAATAAAAAATTTAAGATTTTTTTTACGTTAACCTTGCCTTAAAGAAAATAGTGGCATTAAAATAATTGTGCCTTAACTTTGACAGCCTTAATAAAAAAAAATACTAATTAGTCTCACAATTTTCCGTAATTAATCTAGATTAATCTAGATTAAAAATAGCATTTTTCTATTTAAGACCGAAGCTTGTAACAGATATTTACTTGAGTAAAATCATGGAATTAATGTAAAATCAACACAAAGAAAGTATATTTAGATTCAAAGACTATTTTAATAGCTTTCTTTGAATACAGTTTCTCTCCTGTGAAATACAAATGTTCAACAAAACCATCAACATTGACTCAGCTAGACCTCTTTCTTATATCCGCGGCGCTAACAGAAACAACCCAGGGATGCCCCGATCGGCCACCGATCGTTATCGCCCGATAATCAGTATAAATATGCGATCGGTGATCGGTGATAATGCTTTATTTTCGCCGATCGTCAAAACAGATAGAAAAACATGATCCAATTCTTAGCGGAGATCTCACTCGCTCTCTCTCTCAGACACACAGAGCTGCCTGCAGGCCCCTCCTCCTCCTCATCCTGCCCCTCCCGCACCTGTGTAAACACGGGTCTAATCTAGTCTAGTGGGACCTCCGTGAGCTAACGTTAGCTACCGTTACAAAATGACCCAGTCAACTATTAACTTTTAGTTTAATTTAGTTTTAAAGGGGAACTATCTTATAAATGGCCTTTTTCAGTGTTTAGCATTGTTTCCTAGCTATGTGGACTTATATTAATATGATCTATGTCTCTAATTCTCATATTGGCGCATTCTTCAAATTCTCCTCTCACAATATTCACCCTCACTGAACTGAGTCATCTGAAAATGTGCTGATTTGTGATGTCAGAGAGACACCGCTGCATGTTAATGTCCCAGATGCCGCAAAGGCCACACAGTGGTTTAGGAGCCCAGCCTCAAAACAGCTTAAGATCTTCAGGTAGAAAAATGCTGTTTTTGAGGACTTGATTAGAAATAAAAAACAATGAATTAAAAAATATATATAATTACAGAGGTGTTCCATAAACTCACAGGAATTGTGTAAAATTGCCCAAATAGTGAAAGAAATAGTAAAATAGTTCCCCTTTAATATCAGGCATTGTCTAACGTTATCTAGCTGGCTAGCTACTGATAGCTGCTAATATCAACAAATGCTCCAGCAATAGTCGAGTGCATGATAAGTTACCTCCGTTGACTCGTTAGCCAACGTTAGCTCACGTTAGCTCTATATGGAATGTCCAGTAAACTAAATAGTTCACTGAGGCGTTGTCTTAACGTTATCTAGCCGGCTAGCAGTAGCTACAGATAGCTCCTGATATCAATGTCTTATAACATTGATTCGATGCGTATTCGAGCCCCGGCTTGCATTGCAGTCACAAACGGGGCTAGCTGAGGGAGTAGGGTATATCTGCAGAGCCGCAGATATACCCTGCTGAGGGCATGCTGAATGTGATTTGATCAAAGCAGAGTATACACACAGACAGTGGAGATAGCGAGCATTTTCACTTGTTGCGTGGTGGCGATGTCTCGCAGATAATACAACTACAAGTATAATTATATAATATATATATTTTATATAAAAAAAAATTATATAAAATATATATATATTTTTTTTTTATCAAAAACTATCGATATCGGATCGGTATCGGCCGATATGGCTCAAGACGATCGGTGATCGGTATCGGTGGCAAAAAACGTGATCGGGGCATCCCTAAACCCAGGCCTATGTTAAAGTGCAGAATAGCCTAGAGAACGATGTCTTGTATGAACTACCAGTAATATGAATCATATTAACAACAAAAATGTGTTCCATCTTCATGTCAGATGATTTTCAAAAAGGTGCATGAGTCAATGCAAAAAAAGAACAAGCAAATATACTGCTGAAAGTTCAGAATGTTGAAGATGTTTCACTCCATAGATTAATCTAGATTTATTTATTTGAATGCTTTAAATAATTTTTAATAATCTCCAAAGTTAAAGCATTAACTTTGACAGCCCTAATATATATATATATATATATATATATATATATATATATATATATATATATATATATATATATATATATATATATATATATATATATATATATATATGCTATATATGCTATATATATTAGTGAAAATTAGCAACTTTCTCCCAAATCTCTATTTTTGTAGATGACACAGAGCACCCAGGGGAATGTTCTGCGTTGACAGGTACATGTTTGTTCTGTTTCAGAACTGAGATCACTACAATACAATAAAGCTTGTTTGGTTATAAAATAGAAAACAAACATTCTGTGGGTCCACAAAGTCAGTCTCCCATTCATTGTCAATGGCGCAGCTCCAGACTTTATACTTGATGACATCACAAGTTTGATTCTCACTTATCTGGTTTCTGGCTTTGGGAGAGAGAATAGCTCATGTTCACAATTATTGATTGAACTGTCTGAATTTTTTATTAGGATTTGAGTGGTGTTCCCCTAAGAGCATTTCTGTCTCCAGGTGTGGTCATTGCTCTACCCAGTTATGTCCTACCAACCTCATACCTGACATTCATTGCCATGCTCAATCCAAACACAAAGCCTTAAAGGGGAACCACTCAAATAAAGAAAGATCTAAACCAAAAAAAGTACCTCATGTTGAACTCAACAACATTCCCCTGGGTGCTTCTCAGTGTCATCTATAAAGTATTTCCCAATCAAGACTTTACACGTGATGTGACATCACAAGTTTAAGTTGTACCACTCACTAGGGTTTGGATCTGGGAGAGTTTGAGTTGTACCACTCACTAGGGTTTGGATCTGGGAGAGTTTGAGTTGTACCACTCACTAGTGTTTGGATCTGGGAGAGAGTTTAAGTTGTACCACTCACTAGGGTTTGGATCTGGGAGAGAGTTTAAGTTGTACCACTCACTAGGGTTTGGATCTGGGAGAGTTTGAGTTGTACCACTCACTAGGGTTTGGATCTGGGAGAGAGTTTGAGTTGTACCACTCACTAGGGTTTGGATCTGGGAGAGTTTAGTTGTACCACTCACTAGGGTTTGGATCTGGGAGAGTTTGAGTTGTACCACTCACTAGGGTTTGTATCTGGGAGAGTTTGAGTTGTACCACTCACTAGGGTTTGGATCTGGGAGAGAGTTTGAGTTGTACCACTCACTAGGGTTTGGATCTGGGAGAGTTTGAGTTGTACCACTCACTAGGGTTTGGATCTGGGAGAGTTTGAGTTGTACCACTCACTAGGGTTTGGATCTGGGAGAGTTGAGTTGTACCACTCACTAGGGTTTGGATCTGGGAGAGTTTGAGTTGTACCACTCACTAGGGTTTGGATCTGGGAGAGAGTTTGAGTTGTACCACTCACTAGGGTTTGGATCTGGGAGAGAGTTTGAGTTGTAACACTCACTAGGGTTTGGATCTGGGAGAGAGTTTGTTAGTGTTCACTAATGTTTTTCTGAATTCTGAACTATCTTCTAGACTTTCATTGATTGTCTCCTGAACCCTCCGGTGTTTCCCCAGAAGTTTGTTCAGGGCTTCCCGCTCCCGCTGGGCAGACGCTGGGCGTTGGAGCATTGCAGGGACACATCGGGAGCTCCGTCCGTCGTGTCACTCTGTGAAGAAGACACACCGCTATAGGAAGCGCTCTCCCTGTTCCCCTGCTCCTTCACCTCCAACGTCCGTATCCCACGATGACTTTTCCTTCTGTGCGGAGCGTTCCTCTGGGACCCTGCGTCCTCCCTGGCTGGTACCGGACCCTCCGCTTACTGGAAAACACCAGTACCTGTTTGTAGGAGGAAGTGCAGTCACCCCTCAATCATGTCTGTCCACGGTCGGTGCCCCTCCCCTCCTTTTCAACATCTGTGTATTTATGTCTGGCGGCCGCGACCAGCGATGGGTATTAAATGTTTGACGCTGATTAATGACCCAGAAAGATCATAACAAGCTGTAGAAACGCTCCTTGGCACTTTTATTGGTTGCCAATCGACTGCAGATGGAAATAATGGATTCCTGAGTGGAGCAATTATGACAATCAAACATCTCTCGGGGACACAGAGCCAGTGTCTGATGCTTCAGCGTGTAGTGTCCCGGTGTGCAGCATCTCGTGTCAGCGGCACTACGTCGCAGGACTCGTCGTTGAGCTAATTGTTTGGTGGAGAGGAGCAGCAGAGCTGGAGAGCAGACAGCGATGATGTATTGAGGTCTTTGGTAGATAATGAACGCTGCTGGCGAGCGGCTGAGCCAGACCCATTAATAGCAGGAGAAAACAATGACCTCATCTTTTGCTACATATTAGTACCACCTTTTTAACTTTTAACAGCTTTGTCACATTTAAATGGTAAATGGCTGCATTTATATAGTGCTTTTATCCAAAGCACTTTACAATTTATTCCTCACATTTGACCCATTCACTCACACGTTCACACACCGACGCCATGCAAGGTGCCAACCTGCTAATCGGGAGCAATTACGGGTTAAGTGTCTTGCTCAAGGTTGCTTCGACACGCTGTCAGGGGAGGAGCGGGAATCGAACCCAGAACCTCTGGATTACCAGATGACCAGCTCTACCTTCCGAGCCACTGTCGCCCCCCCCCCCCCCCCCCCCCCCCAAGAGAGGCAGAGATTTGATATCAGCGAAAGTCATCAGAGGAGTTCTAGTGGATTTATACGAGGACTGTCGGGCCTGTCTGGTGCATTTGATATAGCAGTCCTTTAAAGCAGACTTTTAAAGATAACGCGTCAAATTCATCACCGGTGGATCACTGGTGACCTTCACCGAAATCAGAGAGCATTTAGAGCTAGAGAAACTCCAATCTCCAGTGACGTAGAAGTTGGTGGTGAACCAACGCACGCAGGTTTCCACCGAGGGGGCGATCCGTCATATCTGGCGATTACATTTGACTGTGAAGAACCGACCCAAGACTGAAGCCCGGTCCCGAACGCGAGACGCACGTGGCCCCGGTCCCAAACAATATTCCACAGCGGCCTCCACACATTTGATTTACATGGGCTGCGTATGAAACGAGGTCGTTTGTTACGGTGCTCCTCGCCGTGCCGCTCCCCTCCGTGCGGCTCTCTTTGTACTGACTGCAGGCCCGCGCTAATCTAATGCAAAGACGGCTTGCTCGGCCTCCGTGGAACAGGGGACTTGCACAGAATGTCTGGAATGCCAATTTCTCCTCCGTGTTGCCGGGTTGCTACGTGAAAAACAACAGTTTCTATGGGTTGATATATGAGATGGATGTCAACAAAAATGTGATACGTTTTGTATTTTAAGACTCAGCAGGGGAACAGTAATGTGCTTTTCCAATGTTTTACATACTCTGCCATTGCATGGAAATGCAGGCAGTCGTGTTGGAAGTAAGAGAATTACACAAATATTCTGTGCAAGGCTGCTGTTATGAAAGATGGTGTTGACTGAAGACAGACATATCTAGTATCAATCAATACTTTTTTTTACAGATTACAGACTCAGGATCCATATAAAAGACAGGACGATACGTTGAATACATTACATATAAAAGCACCATAAATAAAAACATAGTTTTAAAGAGAAAAAGAAGAAAATAAATGATAAAATACAGATGAATGTCTTCCATTTAGATTATTGGATTAGATTATATATTGTAACTATTATTGTAGGGCAAATATAACTGAGAAGGCATACATACCCTCATCTCGCACCTTGTTGACACATGTCCAGAGTTAATTATGTTAGGTTAAGCATATTGATTTGTTATATTGTTTACACTGCTTTTTACTACCTGTACCTCCCCTCCCCCCTCCCCCATGCTGAATTTCCCCAAGAGGATCAATAAAGGAATATCTTATTTTATATAGACCAGTGTTTCCTCAGCTGAGATTGAAAACATGATGCTGCTAAACCTGATATTATACAAAACCAAGATGATCTAATTTACAGATACATTTATGATTTCATAGGCTTAGAAAGTATTACCTCCTGCAGCCATGAACATCTGCACTGCACCATCTAGGTCTCTTAAGTAATATTCTCATCATTATAAACTACTTGAAGTCTCTGTGAGCTTGCTTTTGTTGTAATTTGAAGTGTATAGTATAGAGTGGTGTACGATATGCTCTGAACATCCTCACTCCATCTGTACACACAGTGAACCTACGTGAGAGACTGTTTGCTTGTGCATACATCCCACAGCATAGCCTGCAAAGCTCATCACCATCCGTCATTTGTTCCGTAATCAAACGTCCAAGGTATTTGACTGTATTACAAACACCGAGATTATTACCGGACAGTTCCGAAACCCCGTTGGATAGGACGAGAGAAATGATAGACATTAGGCATGATGTCACACACCGCTCTACGCCAGCGGAGCGCACGGCGGCGGCGCGCTAGGCGGCCGGTACAGTATCCAGTCTGGCCAAACACTTTGGCCACGCGGTCTGGTTTTGCCGTTAGCCACTGTCAGTATACCATTTCCGAGTCTGGGGAAGTGTTCTTCTGCCTGCTCATGTCATGTAATGGAAAACACAACGCGGTGGGCTTTGAGGAGTCTCTCTCGGATGCCTACGCCGGGGCAACGGGAGGCGGACGGAGGCGGTTTGTAAAAAAGAAATTGAAAATAAAATGTGAATTGACGGCGGTAGTGAAAGGGGAGGTAATTGAGATGAAGGGCAGAAGCCTCGCCGGCCCTAACTCAGCAGATAGGTTTGTTCAAGGGATTCCTGACAAGACAAGCCCCCCCCCCCCCCGCCCCGATCCCCCCTCGGAGTACATGATTTATTACACCCACTGCATTCTCAGATGTCAGCGAGTGATGTCGTTTTTAGAAAATCACCAGGGCACTTAGTCCAGAAGTCATCTGACAGCTGTGTTAATGTAGCATGCGGCAAAATAAACTGACAGTTATATCAGGGCTCTCTGAGGAGGCCCTCAGCTGAGGGGGACCTACCCCGGCAAGGCCACCGACACACAGAGACACAAAGCATAACAATTATGACATTGTTCCGTGGTCTGGGGCTACAATCATAACCGCGCGGCTAGAAAACCCCTCTTGATTGATTCTCCCTCCTAATCGAGGCATGACAGACTGTCCCGACGTCGGCTAGGGTTACGCGGAGCTCCTCGTGATCCGCTGGGCGAAGGACGGTTTACGCGAGCGCAGGTGTAACGCTGTTTTAACATGTCTGACTGGTTTCTTCTGTCTCCCTTCTCCCGGCAGAGTTTCAATGCTCCTCCACGTTCTAAGATGAAGTTATGGAAAGGTGTTACATTTGCCTTCATGCTCTGTGGTGCGGCGCTCTCCCTCCTGCTAGCTAGGAACATGGCTACTATTGGACAATACAGACCTAGGATCAGATACCCACACATGTCACCATCATCATCGAAATCATCATCATTATCAATGTCACCATTGGCGACGGCGTCGTCGTCCTCATCGCCATCGTCCTCATCGTCTTCATCCAAAACAACGGGTGGTCTTCCCAGGAGAGCGCGGTCAGCGGACGGCATGAACTCTCTCTTCTCAGAATGTAAGATAAACTGTTTTGGTCTTCCTTTAGCACCCCCTCCCCCGTGCCCCCCCCCCCCCCTCCATCCACCCCACCCCCCACCGCCTCCCGTCTCAGATGAGGTGGCGTGTGAACGCTCCGCTCGAGCTCAGACGGCAGGCTTAGCGCCGAGCGGTGTTGTTTATAGAACACGTCTTTATGTCTCACAATAACCTGTGGTCACTTAGCGCCTCGTGGCTCTCCGCGAGGGGAGAGGTTAGGCAAGCTAAGCAGACCTCAGGGGACTCCCAACAGCACGTCGTCTACTCATTATTATGTCAGAGAGTACATCCAAACATGACCCCCTGAACGACCCCTAGAATCGCACGTTGTCATCAGCATACGATGACCTCTTCTCGTACTCTTAAGAGATAAGACCTTGAGGTTTTTTTTTTCTCCCCTGATTTTATTCATTCTCTTTGCTCATGCTGGATATACATTATCATCAGAAATGTGTGCTAGTAATTATACACGTCTGCTCCGTCTCCTCAGTCTCCAAGATGCTCCAGAGCTTCACGGAAGGGGAGCTGCGGCAGGTGGTGGGCGGCCTGCTGGACAGGGAGAGCCGGAGGGACCGGCGGCTGAGGAAGAGCCAGGCGCGGAGGACCAAGCGGGCACGGCGGCCCAAGCCCTGCTCCCTGCGCGAGGTGGAGCTGACGGTCAGCGAGCTGGGCCTGGGCTACGAGAGCGACGAGACCCTGCTGTTCCGCTACTGCAGCGGCAAGTGCGCCGGCCACCGGCGCAACTACGACATCACCATGGACCGCATGAGGCGGACGGGCTTCAGTGGGAAGGGCCGCAAGGACAAGGTGAGCCACAGCCCCTGCTGCCGGCCCGTGGCCTACGAGGACGGCATCTCCTTCCTGGACAATAACAGCCGCTACCACACCATACAGGACGTGTCGGCGCAGGAGTGCGGCTGCGTATGACCCGGCAGAGACGCGAGACTCCGCGCGTGCTGCTGCCCTCCGTCCCCCGTCCCCCCCGTGGACACTGTTTGAGGACGAAAAGGGGGGCAACTGTGGAATATTAAATCAATGGATTACGTTTATGGCTGCTCCCCGGTGGATGATGCCTTCATGGGAGGCGGACTTTGCATCACAAGTATCTATTGGCTCCGAGTCACATGGACGGCTGCTTGAGAGTCACACAGGGACACACACACACACACACACACACACACACAGAGAATGACTGTACCGAAAAGGGAACATTTCCGACTTTCTGTCTGCGTATTAACACTGTGAATTGTAGTGGGACAACAACACATAGTGACATTATGTTTGTGACGTTAATGTTTGCCTAGTCGTACGTTGCAAGAGGAAATAGAATATTGTTGTTACTCCACTTTTGTATACTGTACATGACTGTTTCTAAAGAGATTGCTCTGTTTCTACACAGGTGAAAGAAGTTGTTATCAACGGGAATTTGAAGATGAATAATAATTTTTTTTTTTTTTTATAGCATCGGGTTTGATATCCACCGTTAATTATTAACGGTATTATGGATCTTGCTTTTTGTGTAGTTGATTGATAATGAAACTCTTTTTAAAAGGAAAAATTCTTCAAATAGCAACATTCTCACTTAAACATTTCTCCCGATCCTTAAGATAACAGAGAGAACTCCAGGAAATAAATTTTCTTTCTACTGTCTTTTAGGAATCCCCCCCCCCCCCCCCCCCCCCCCCCCAAAAACCATTTAATGTTAGCGGTGCCCATTAGTCACTGGCATTATTTTCCTCAAAGCATTGCCAAAACACATAAAGTCTACTGGAACCCGTGATTACAAACCCAGCTTCTCTTCCAAAACGTATCAACTCACAGCAGGTGATAACGAGTCTTAAAAAAAAAGATATTATAAAGTGATGTTTACGCTCACTTTTCGACACATCTCACGCGCTCTGCGCGAGAGAAATAGCCATTGTGTTAAACAGTGACACGTTTTCCTTGCCGAGAGGAAACAACAGAAGTATTAGAGTTGTGTTTGAGCCCGTCCACCAGAACCCATCAATTATTGTATATGACCCAAAGCACACAGCATAGCCTTGTGTCGACCTGTCAGACGCCTCCTCATTGTTCTGCCTCCAAGAGTCTAGGAAATCATAAGCTGCTGATATTAATATGATGTATATTTTTCATATACTTTCCATCATCACAAACACTTTATTTGGTTTTAAATCCATTGTAATTGTTTGCCTGAAGTACCGTATATATCATGTTGTTGTTTGTTGTTTGTTGTTGTTGTTGTTGTTGTTGTTGTTGTTGTTCTCCCTGAGCAGGTGCAGTGTGGGGCGGATGCGGAGCATCTTTTGTCGTGAATTATATGTATTTATTGGGGAGGTAAATTATGGTTTCCATATTTATTTAGATGACCACTCTAAAACAGGACAGCTTATTATCATTGAGCAACTGTGCCAAAAAATGTTTTATCTAACATTCTATATTGACTGCTGAATAAACATAAACAATTTCAGAGGTATGGACCTGTGTTATTATTATTATATAAATGTAATGAGATAGGAAATACGGATACAGTATGGCCAAAATAAAGTATGGTAGCCTTTAGTCTTCCCTTACTGTTATGATATGAGGCATTTAGCTGGTATGGTCACACATACTGAAGGTATCATCTAAAACAACAATGAACATTAAAGGGATAGTTCTGATCTTTGAATATTAAGTGGTATGGGATACTTGCTAGTTAGTGTAGTTGATGAAATGCCGTTAGCTTACTCACAGAGTCCCGTGGTCGGAGTTCTGGTCCACCCCCCCGGTTCAGAGTGATCCGGGAAGCGTCAGACAGGCAGAAAAATGGCTCACGAGACAAGAGATGTGTGCCATTGTAGCCTAGTTCCCAACAGTCACGAAATACACTCCAAATACAACTCCAAAACGTTCCTGTAAACATGTTGTGACCTGTGTATTTACCACGTGGAGAAATAAAAAATTATAATAATTAGACATTTTCGTTTTCAAAGCAGATATATACTCGGATAATTTTTTTTGCCGAACCACTGCTGCCTGGGCGCAGTGATTTCATCACCTCAAAAGCCCAGTTTTTTTTTAAACAACAACAGGGCTTTTGAAGTGATGAAATCACTGCACCCAGGCAGCAGTGGTTTGGCAAAAAAAAAATCAGAGTATATATCTGCTTAGAAAACTAAAATGTCTAATTTCTTATATTTTTTTGTGGTAAATACACAGGTCACAACATGTTTACAGGAAAGTTTTGGAGTTGTATTTGGAGTGTATTTCGTGACTGTTGGGAACTAGGCTACACTGGCACACCTACTTCCAGTGAATGAAGCTAAGCTAGGCTAACAGTGCGGCTGTTCCCTAACTAAGCCTAATGCATGCACAGAGAAGAAAAGGGTATGTATCTGCTTGCCTAACTCCAGGGTAGATGGCAAATAAGCAAATTTCCCCAAAAAGTGGCGTGTTCCTTTAAGATGCAGGCAAAGGCTTCAATCACGGAATTTTTTTTATCAGCGGTCCTCGAGTATTTCCATAGTTGATTCAACCCAACATTTAGTTTTTTACCACTTTCAAACAGCTTTGGAACAATATAGATGGAAACCTTTTTCATCTTCATCCATGTGCTGAATAGACTAGACCAGTCCATATATATATATATATTTAGTTTTGCATGTGTGTAATTTGTCTGGACCCTGTAGGGCAAATATTAGCTAACTTTCTCTGGAGAAAGAAATCTTTTCCCTTCGCTTTAAGGAAACCAAGTGGAGCACACGTTTAAATTCGACAGCTACCAAAGTAGCGTATTCAGAAGTACCTGACCCCCTCATCGAAGACAACTGCCAAGGATAGACACAAAAAAGCTCAATTCCATTGTGGTCCTTGTAGGAGAACGAAGTGTTGAGACATGCACCAGACACCGTAAAGACACATGACATCACAACACATCACATAGACATAACATAAACACATAAAAACTTGTAAAAGTGGTGTGACATCATCACTTTAACCTATACAGTTGCACAGGTACTGTAAGACGTGACATTATTTTAACCTATACAGTTGCACAGGTAAGACGTGACATTATTTATATATTGTTATCCTACAATGGCTCTTCATTACCCACACACTCTATTTTCTGTACTGTATCACATTTCCTTCACATCTCCCCTCTTAAGCCCCAATAACGCTGAATTCAATCTCACGACAGCTACAGTGAAAATGGAGCCACTTCTTCACGTCTTACATAAACAGACGCCTTCCGCTTCTTGTCATACTGTACCAGCCAGAGGAGGAGCGGCCTCGAACACGGAGGAGGCCGCCGGGGTGCCGGAGAAGGAGACAGAGCGGAGTCTGACTGGAGGGTCTGCTAGGATGACAAGAACACCACACACACACACACACACACACACACGCTGTCGCACACCACACACCCGTAGAACCTGCTCCTTTATTAGAGAAATATATCAAGTGTTCATATCCAGCCAGTGGACGCAATGTTCTTTAAACTATAGATGGAGCTTGACTGGCGAGTGGCTTGAGGTAAACAATTGTCGCTGCTGATCTTCATCGCCTGGAGGGATATTCTGTCTAATAAATAATAATGACAGTAAGCCATCTTGATGATGACAGTAAGCCATCTTAATGATGACAGTAAGCCATCTTAATAATGAAGGTAAGTCCTCGGATCTTAAGGATCTTACGATGAGATGAGGCCAGGAAGACTTTGGACTGTTTGATATGGACGTCGAGCTTTCGCTCAATGTGAATTTGATTAATCTGCAAATAGGGTAGGACCAAGGTGAATTAACAAGGTGTGTGTGTGTGTGTGTGTGTGTGTGTGTGTGTGTGTGTGTGTGTGTGTGTGTGTGTGTGTGTGTGTGTGTGTGTGTGTGTGTGTGCGTGCGTGCGTGCGTGCGTGTGTGCAAGGGCATAGGTTTGATTTCAACAGTGGGGGGAGGGGGGGGGGGCACTTTAAGCAGGGAGGTCTGTCCTCCCCCAGGAAAACACTTCATTTCCTGCCTTCTGGTGTACTTTTCTGCACCAATTTGTGCCTTTTCTGCATCAATTTATGTTGGACATGTCTTTATTTATGTAAAGGAAAAGACAACATTCAGGTACCCGCTGACACAAATATAACGGAATATAATGCAGTAAGGCTCTGAAACTGTAATATATAGTTACAGGTAAGAAGGATACATAAATGTTTTGACCCCTTATTTTTCTTTACCTCTTTTGGGGAGGGGGATGTCTTTCATATTAGTTCTATTTATTGAATATGTCCCCTGCAACCCCCCTAAATCTACGTGTGTGTGTGTTTGTGTGCGTGCGTGTCCTTGACATAAACCATAGCAAAATACACTGTCTTCATTGTCTAATGCTTTTGTTCTGGCAAGGTTCGATACACAAAGCTGAACAAGGCGTCTGGTAATAGCAGGACAATAATACACTAAAACATCTTTTTAAGTACCTTCCCCAGCAGCTGCAGCACGGCAGACATGTCAGGCTTCTGGAGGGTTTCCAGGTCGGCCAGCAGGGTCTGCAGCTTGTGGAGGGTTTCCAGGTCGGGCAGCAGGGTCTGCAGCAGCTTGTGGAGGGTTCCAGGTCGGCCAGCAGGGTCTGCAGCTTGTGGAGGGTTTCCAGGTCGGGCAGCAGGGTCTGCAGCAGCTTGTGGAGGGTTTCCAGGTCGGGCAGCAGGGTCTGCAGCAGCTTGTGGAGGGTTTCCAGGTCGGGCAGCAGGGTCTGCAGCAGCTTGTGGAGGGTTTCCAGGTCGGGCAGCCGGGTTCTGCAGCAGCTTGTGGAGGGTTTCCAGGTCGGGCAGCAGGGTCTGCAGCTTGTGGAGGGTTTCCAGGTCGGGCAGCAGGGTCTGCAGCTTGTGGAGGGTTTCCAGGTCGGGCAGCAGGGTCTGCAGCAGCTTGTGGAGGGTTTCCAGGTCGGGCAGCCGGGTCGCGTCTATGCCAAATACAACGCAGTTCGGTTTCCGGGTTCCTCTGATTGGCCACTAAGCCCACGTGACCGCCCGCTGCACGCCCCCCTTATCGCCCGCTGCCGCGCTGTGAAGCGGAAGAGCCAGCGAGGCGACGCGAGGCGGTGGTTTCAGCAGCAGCGGCCGTCTTCTTCCGAGGCGGCTCGTTCTTATTAATCCCTAATGTCGCGTATGTTGTGTATGTCATAAATGTCGATATGAATTGAAAATGGGGGACCCTGATGTAAACAAGACGAAAGTCTTTCTACTGATAGGTACTGATATGATATGATTCTACGATTAATACTACAAATGTAATGGTCCTCAATGAGTATAACAATTACACAAAACATTAGCTTTATATCAGCCTTTCTGAAAGAAGAAATTGTTTCTTTATACATAGTCCTATATATATAATTTGAAATAAAAAAATACCATGTTCCTTAGTCCTGTATTATGATCAAACAATTACACAAAAATGCATCCTATATAGACTCATATGCCAAAACATTCAGAAATACCCAAATGATGCGAGTTTTTTTTTTTATGACATGCACAACTACAAGCTTTTAAGAACACTGACATAACCGCTGAATATCACTGAAATCCAAGTTAATGTATATCTTAGAAGTTCTTTGTTTCATCGTACAAACAGCCAAAGCTGTCATGTATGTTGTGTATGTCATAAATGTCGATATGAATTGAAAATGGGGGACCCTGATGTAAACAATTGATTGATTGATTGATTGAAAACTTTATTAACAGATTGCAGAATGGGTACAATACAGTACAGCTCAATACACACAATTGTTAAGGGGATGCAGACCAGAGAAAGACTTTCGTCTTGTTTACATCAGGGTCCCCCATTTTCAATTCATCAGGTATGATGAAAGACAAACGTCTTTCTCTGGTCTGCATCCCCTTAACAATTGTGTGTATTGCGCCAAAGGGAACACAG
This sequence comes from Notolepis coatsorum, assembly GCF_963971535.1. Lineage (NCBI taxonomy): Eukaryota > Metazoa > Chordata > Actinopteri > Aulopiformes > Paralepididae > Notolepis > Notolepis coatsorum. The sequence goes on along the minus strand of NC_140177.1, from coordinate 25,003,050 downwards.
TTTCTTGAGTCTGGCGTTGTTGTACTTTATCTATTTAGTGTTACTTTTGGGAGTAGTGGGGGAGAAATGAATGAATGAATGAATGAAAACTTTATTTAACAGATTGCAGAATGGGTACAATACAGTACGGCACAATACACACAATTGTTAAGGGGATGCAGACCATTGATTGATTGATTGAAAACTTTATTAACAGATTGCAGAATGGGTACAATACAGTACAGCTCAATACACACAATTGTTAAGGGGATGCAGACCAGAGAAAGACTTTCGTCTTGTTTACATCAGGGTCCCCCATTTTCAATTCATCAGGACATATATGACATACATGACATACAGATAGTCAGTACTGCTACATCTATACATTTATGACATACCAGATTTGCAAATACAGTACTGTTTGTGATACAGAAGGAGTCAAGAAAAGGGAGTATATACATTTGACGTAGAAACTGTACATTGGAGGAGGTTGGGTGGGGGGGGTTGGGTACATTGGGATATTGACAACCATACTGGGTAATTTACATTGGAGGTGGTTGGGGGGGGGGGGGGGGGCACACTGTATAAACAAGTAAAACTGTACATTGAGGGGGGGGGGGGGGGGAGACACTGTACAAACAAACAAAATTGTACATTGGACTATTGACAAAACCATACTAGGTAAATGACTGTACATTGGAGGGGGTTGGGTTAGGATATTTACAGGGGCCAGTGTTGAATTGCAGTCTCCCGTAGGTGTCCCTTGAGAGAGGTTTTGAAAGTGGGTAGTGATCCACATTCCTTTACAGCTTTGGGTAGGGCGTTCCACATTGATGTGGCATAATTGCGAAACGTGTTTAGTCCCTTATTTGAGCCGAATCTGGGTTTAACATGATTTGTGGAGCTCCCTCTGGTGTTGTGATCGTGGTATTCACTGACCTTTGGGAAGTATTTTGACATGTACATGGGTACCTTGGTCGTGTAGTGTATCTTGTAGACCAGGCCCATTGCAAGTTGCTGTACTCTGTCGTCTACTCTAAGCCATCCTAGGTTGTCAAAGTGGGCAGGGGTGAGGTGGGTTCTAGGAGTAAGGTCAAGCAGTAGTCTGACCAGTTTGTTTTGAGATGTTTGTAATTTTGTTTTTAGCGCCTTTGAGGTGCTTTGGTACCATGAGGTGCAAGCATAGTCGTAGTACCCCTGAATGAGTGCTCCTGCCAGAGTCTTCAGGGTATTCTTGTTTACCAGAGAGGAGATCCGGTACAAGAATCGAGTTCGTTGGTTGACTTTTTTTATTACATTGGATGCCATTTTGTCACAGGAGAGATTAGCCTCTAGGATGGAACCCAGGTAGGTAATTTCATCTTTCCTTGTGACAATATTGTCACCCACTGTAACTGAGAAGCCGTCGGTCTTGCTGAGTTTGTTATTTGAACCGAAGAGAATGGAGAATGGAGAATGGACCAGAGAAAGACTTTCGTCTTGTTTACATCAGGGTCCCCCATTTTCAATTCATATAGACATTTATGACATACACAACATACATGACATTAGGGATTAATAAGAACGAGCCGCCTCGGAAGAAGACGGCCGCTGCTGCTGAAACCACCGCCTCGCGTCGCCTCGCTGGCTCTTCCGCTTCACAGCGCGGCAGCGGGCGATAAGGGGGGCGTGCAGCGGGCGGTCACGTGGGCTTAGTGGCCAATCAGAGGAACCCGGAAACCGAACTGCGTTGTATTTGGCATAGACGCAGCGGGTCTGCAGCTTTAGGAGGGTTTCCAGGTCGGACAGCCGGGTCTGCAGCTTGTGGAGGGTTTCCAGGTCGGACAGCAGGGTCTGCAGCTTGTGGAGGGTTTCCAGGTCGGGCAGCAGGGTCTGCAGCAGCTTGTGGAGGGTTTCCAGATCGGGCAGCAGGGTCTGCAGCTTGTGGAGGGTTTCCAGGTCGGGCAGCAGGGTCTGCAGCTTGTGGAGGGTTTCCAGGTCGGGCAGCAGGGTCTGCAGCTTGTGGAGGGTTTCCAGGTCGGACAGCAGGGTCTGCAGCAGCTTGTGGAGGGTTTCCAGGTCGGACAGCAGGGTCTGCAGCAGCTTGTGGAGGGTTTCCAGGTCGGGCAGCCGGGTTCTGCAGCAGCTTGTGGAGGGTTTCCAGGTCGGACAGCAGGGTCTGCAGCAGCTTGTGGAGGGTTTCCAGGTCAGGCAGCAGGGTCTGCAGCTTGTGGAGGGTTTCCAGGTCGGACAGCAGGGTCTGCAGCAGCTTGTGGAGGGTTTCCAGGTCGGGCAGCAGGGTCTGCAGCAGCTTGTGGAGGGTTTCCAGGTCGGGCAGCCGGGTCTGCAGCTTCTGGAGGGTTTCCAGGTCGGGCAGCAGGGTCTGCAGCAGAAGCAGCACTCGTACAGAGCAGGGAGGGGTTCTTCCCTAAACTCCCATTTTAACATAATTTGTGCAACAACAAATACTTGCAATTTAAAATAGATTTTATGCAACAGTTGTTTCTTGGATGAGTCTGGTCTCCTGGACCGTATATCATGGCAAGAGGCCGACGGCATGTTTTCCACCACAGATGATTTCCACCTAAAAGATAATTAATAAGCAGAAATAACACAAGCGTATTTCTCACACGTCTGTATCTAATCTGTAGAGTGGAGCGGTTCATTGGCTACTCTGTAAACCGTGAGCTGTGAGTGTTGTTGTTATCATTCCTAGGCCAACTCCACCTTCCAAGCTGAAAAAAAGGAAAATATTCAGAACGTGCCTGTGGCGCCCCCCAGTGTTGGCAACCTTGGAACCATCTCTCCATCTGCCTCATGTGACTGAACATGAAATGTGTCTCCTTGAGTATTGCTGGGTGGATGAATCTCAAACCAATGCTGCCAAGATTTTATTTGTGCTATTAAAATAATATTAATTATTATTATTATTATTATTATTATTATTATTATTATTATTATTATTATTATTATTATTATTATTATTATTATTATTATTATTATTATTATTATTATTATAACATATAAATATATATATACTACTAATATATATATATATATATATATATATATATATATATATATATATATATATATATATATATATATATATATATATATATATATATATATATATATATATATATATATATATATTATATATATATATATATATATATATATATATATATATATATATATATATATATATATATATATATATATATATATATATATATATACTGAGAATGCACAAAGTCAAGACTAGAATATTGTGTAAATCACTACAATGGCATAAATTGACATGTATAACGTATCTTATTGTATATACTATATATATAGTATATATATGTTACTCAAAGCAGCAGAAAACAACACCATAAGAAGCATCATGATTGTATTTATCATCATATATAGACATTCAAAACATTCTAGATCAAGGAAATTGGCAACAGAGAACATTTATTTAGCATTTTAGCATTAAGCTTTTTTTGATTATATATTAGATTCGATTTAGACTATTGGATTATTAGATTATATATTGCATATATTTAGCATGGGTTGGGCATGTCCAGAGCATGTCCAGAGTTAATTATATTGTATATTGTTTACACTGCCTTTTTATTCTATTTAAATTTTTACTTCTGTACTATAATTCTGTGACCTTGTCTTCTACTACATGTACCTCCCCTCCCCCTCCCCCATGCTGCTATGATACTGAATTTCCCCAAGGGGATCAATAAAGGAATATCTTGTCTTATCTTATCTTATTTAGAAATTTGGCAAGACAGGAGCAAGAAACCTTCAACAACTTTTGCTCAAGGACAGTCTTTAAAGAATGTCACCTAGTTTAACACTCGTCTTAAAGGGGAACGTCACCTATTTTAAGACTTCACGTTATCCCTGTGTTCCAGGACAGTTCACACAATCTATGAACATCACTCTCTCCTTAAAGATAGAAACCCTTGAAATTGACCTATGTCAAACCCTGCCCTCCTTTCTTGATCCTCCAATCACAACTGTGGCTTTCCTCTCACAAACTTGCACAGCACTGATTCTCTCAGCTCTCACACTCCAACAAGGATTATATTATAGTATTGCTAATAGGTCCAAACCCCAATTACATTTCATTTGGGTGTAAGAGCACTCACACAAATTATTTTGGGCTCACAAAGTTAGTTAAGATATGACATTGACAATGGATGCTATCCAAGAGGGGTCCTGTGGGGGGGGGGGGGGGGGGGGGGGTATATTTTTAATCTACATCTATTTTGCTTTAAAAACTGGGCTGTCATTATTGTTAGTATTATATCGGTAATAGTCCTGTGATTTATAGTGCATTTCTACTGTTAATGTTTGTGTGTAATGTCAAAAATAAAAAAATAAAAACATTTGTTAAAAAAAAAAGATATGACATTGACTTAGCTAGCATGAGCTCCTCAGGCAGGGCCAGCAAAAGACTGGTGACCTTTAACCTTAAACCTGTTAAACTGCTCTGGAGCCGGGTTACTGTATATCCTGGCCTTGCTCACGTACTGTATATCACACAGTTTTAAATCACATTAGAGATTCCAAGGTTTGTGAGGATATTAAATATGCCATCCTACGTACGTGTATGACATACATTTACATTTTAGTCATTTAACTGACACTTTTATCCAAAGCGACTTACAGATTGTGAACAACAAGTCAGCAGGAAGGGTACATCTCTGGCTGCTAAGGGTCAGTGGTATTTTTCATCAAATAGTTTGGCCTTGAGTGTAATACTGAGTGCATAGTAGTATAGACATATTAGCATGATAGGTAATAGTAGGGGTGTAACGGTACACAAAAACCACGGTTCGGTACGTACCTCGGTTTTGAAGTCAAGGTTCGGTACGGTTTTCGGTACAGTGGGGGAAAGTTTGGCTTTCCATGTTCCACTCAGGGGTGATGTAGTGTGCAGTAACTAATTGTACTTGTAGGGCTGTCAACGAATATTCTATATTGAAATTAATAATCGACTTGTAAAAAATTTAATAATAATAATTATATTAGATTGTGAAAAAAACAGCCCCCGGTGGGCGGTCGTTAGTGGTTAACATACCGTTGTATTCGTTCGGTACACTACACAGCCGTTCGGTACAGTACGGTATACACTGAAACTTGTTTGGTTCGGTACGGATACGTGTACCTTTACACCCCTAGGTAATAGTATAAGTATAGTAGTATAAGATAGTAGTACAAGTGTAGTAGTATAGCCTAATGTAATGGTAAGGTACATAAAAATACTTTTATTTGTTTTATTCTTGTTTTTATTTCAGATATTGTTTGAAGAGGTGTGTTTTTAGTCGACAGCAGAAAATTGGGTGGGTTTTTAGCTGTCCTGACTGTGGTGGGGAGTTCATTCCACCATGGAGCGAAGACAGAGAATAGCCTGTTTCTCTTTGATGACCCCCCAGGAGCTCTGATAGGAGTGGGACTGAGGCGGCCAGAAGATGCAGAGCGTAGGGGTCTTGAGGGTGTGTAGTTATAGACAATTGACCAGTAGCCTAATGTAATGTGCATAACAAGATGGAGTATAAGGTATGAAATCTGCAGATATCTTAACCATTAGTGCACTGCACACAGACCTTTCCAGGGATGGGGGTGGTGGACTAAGAAGGACACTTCGCTGCACAATGTAACTTTCACAACAAACAAGGAGGATAAGAGAAAATAGCAAGGAAGAAAAATGTCTTCAAGCTAGTGAAGTATACTGTGTGCCGAGCGCAGGGGTGTAGCTCCAGATTCTGGGCCCCATGAAAGAATGTATTTGTAGGCCCCCAGTGAATGCGAGCGGGCGCAAGCGCGCGAGTGGAAACTTTTTTGGCCATTTTTTTATTGATGAAAACGCATAATATGGTTTTTACCTATACATTCGTATCAGCAGTTCAGCACCTGCACTGTTGGTGGGTGAGCCTAGTAAAGGATGTCGCATTGCGTTCATCTTCAATGAATGGACCAATGCAATAGTCTACCAAAGCCCCCCCTCTCTCTATATATATCTCACACACACACACACACACACACACACACACACACACACACACACACACACACACACACACACACACACACACACACACACACACACACACACACACACACACACACACACACACACACACACACACACACACACACACACACACACTTCAGAAACAAACATAGTATCAATGAGAGCATCAATAATACACCTGAGTGATGTCTAGTAAAAAAAAACATTTTTGGGGGGGGGGGGGCCCAGTGCTGGGCCCTTGGAATCATCCTAAGCTACCCCCCCCCCCCCCCCCGAGCTACGCCCCTGCATACATGACATACAGATAGACAGTACTGCTACATCTATACATTTATGACATACCAGTTTTCCAAATACAGTACTGTTTGTGATACAAAAAGAGTCCAGAAAAGAGAGTATATACATTTGACGTAAAAACTGTACATTGGAGGAGGTTGGGTATATGTGGGGGGGGGGGGGTTCGGACTGTACATTGGAATATTGACAAAACTATACTTGGCCATTTACTGTACATTGGAGGGGGTTGGGTTAGGACATTTACAGGGACCAGTTTCGAATTGCAGTCTCCCGTAGGTGTTCTTTGAGAGTGGTTTTGAAAGTGGGTAGTGATTCACATTCCTTTACAGCTTTGGGTAGGGCGTTCCACATTGATGTGGCATAATTGCGAAACGTGTTTAGTCCCTTGTTTGAGCCGAATCTGGGTTTAACATGATTTGTGGAGCTCCCTCTGGTGTTGTGATCGTGGTATTCACTGACCTTTGGGAAGTATTTTGACATGTACATGGGTACTGTAAGGGCCATATGAGTGTTTTTGTTATGGATTATTATTATTATTATTATTATTATTATTACTATTATTATTATCATTATTATTATTATTATTATTATTATTATTATTATTATTACCAATAGAAGGATTTTTTTTGATCCACTTTTTCTCCCATTTTTCTATATTTTCTCCCATCCCAATTTCGTATCATCCAATTCAACCCTCCTCTGTCACGGACGCTGTTTCTTGCCTCCCACAAGCCGGCTGCAATGTGGACTAAGTCATACATAGCACAAGTCCCCTCCGGTACTTGAGGTAACAGCAGTCGCATCTTTTCACCTGCGCAGCTCGATCTCTCAGTGGCGAGGAGTAACGCGTGGGAGGCTCACGCTGCCCCCGACACTTCCTGATTCTACTGCGCAGGCGCACCAACCGACCTGTAGGAGTCGCTGTCCACAACGCCCGATCCCCACCCATCAGTTTCCCACCCCCTAATACGGCCAATGTGTATTAGTACGGACGGCCAGCTAAACTGAAAGCAATGTGGAGCGCTGGGCTCGAACAGGCAAGCCCAGCGTCTCCGTCATTCGTGGCAAGCGCCTTGCCCACTACGCCACGTAGCTGCCCTATTACCAATAGAAGGATATGATTTATGGGAATGTTATGATTATCTGTGTAACCAATTGAATGGACTCTGTTGTACTGTGGGTGGATCACCTGTCAGGCGGATCAGCCACAGCGCGGCGGAGATTATAAATGGGTGATAGGAACCAGCTGGGGTGTGTAGCCACGGGAAAGCATAATATTTTCTGACCGCTTCGGAAACGCTTCGGAAACGCTTCTGATGGCTTCTGATCGCTTTAGAACGTTTTAGATAGTCTTTGAACCATTATAGGAAAATAGGATCGCTTTGATCACCTCTCCCATGTAACCCATACATATTCTAAATAAATCGGATATCTGTGGTATCTGATAACGGAACTCAAGGTGTGGAGACTATTATTTGGATGGAGCGCGTACGGAATCACTCCCCGACTACCACTAGAAGCGGACCCTGGCAGAGGCCTCTACAGGTACCTTGGTCGTGTAGTGTATCTTGTAGACCAGGCTCATTGCAAGTTGCTGTACTCTGTCGTCTACTCTAAGCCATCCTAGGTTGTCAAAGTGGGCAGGGGTGAGGTGGGTTCTAGGAGTAAGGTCAAGCAATCGTTACAAGAATCGAGTTTGTTGGTTGACTTTTTTTATTACATTGGATGCCATTTTGTCACAGGAAAGATTAGCCTCTAGGATGGAACCCAGATAGGTAATTTCATCTTTCCTTGTGACAATATTGTCACCCACTGTAACTGAGAAGCCGTCGGTCTTGCTGAGTTTGTTATTTGAACCGAAGAGAATGGACTCTGTTTTGCCCATGTGTAATGATAGTTTGTTATCAGCAAGCCATATGCAGATTTTGCTTAGTTCCGAGCTGAGTTTTTTTTTTTTTTGACCAAATCTTTTTATTTCCATTTTTCAAACAAGAAACAACACAGCACAATAATGACAATAATACATAACAGACATCCAAGAACACAAACTAACACAACAATGACTAGACAATAAATTAGACCTATATATATTGGATACACAACCAGTCAAAACAAGTTGTCACAGAGAAAAAGGATAACAAAATAAAATCTTTACTATAAAAAAGTGCTCACCGAGCCCCCTCCACCTCCAGGTCCGGCAACCGCAAGCCACAGTCCCGGAGGACCCACAGCCCGGCCCCCCCGCGAGCCAAAACACCACGCCTCTTTAGTGCCTCGACCCGCAGAGACCCCGAACCGCGGCCCCCCCCCAGCCAGAGCCCACGATCACCAGATCCAGATCAGAAGGGGGTCAGAAAATATACATCAATATTGAATGCAAAATAATAAACAAAACAAAAATACAAAAACCACCATAACCATCAACATACATGAATATTTGCTCGTTCTCCCCCCCCCCCCCCCCCCCTCTCGCCCCAGGACCCCAACGTGAGACATCAATATAATACCTTATTCAGTACTCAATTTCCAGAGTCATATGCGTTCTTTTAGTTTTTCCACCACAGCCCACCAGACAGCGATACTGGCCTCATTAACACCTATAACACGTGCAGTGGAAATCTCCAAATAAATAACATCAAGATAATTGAGAATCCATACCTTCGGACATAACTTATCTGGTTGTATCCAGCGTGAGGCAATCAGCTTTTTGGCAGCAGTCAGCCAAAATGAGCCTCTTTACTTGTAAATATCTTCAATATATCAAATGCAAAGTAGTTTTTATGGGGGGATTATTACAGGCTAGCATAATGTCAATGATTAGCAACAACACTGATTTCGATGGATTTTTTGTTTTTTGTAATGTCAAATTGAAAAGAAATACTCACTCTTACCATTAGGGAACTAATTGTCCTCTTCAAAAACGCCATAAAAATATGATATGCTTTTTCTTTCATACATCTTTTATTCAACTTCAGCCCTGATCATAACCACCACGTATTCAATACATTTTCGAATTATAACCCTTTAAATGCCAGTGTGTGTGATGGCATCACAAATTATTGTTAAAAAAACACAAACATTTTAATATTTTCAATATATCAAATGCAATGTAGATTTTTCTGGGGGGAATTATTACAGGCTAGCATGTGTCAATGATTAGCAACAACACTGATTTTGATGGATTTTTAGTTTTTTGTAATGTCAGATTTAACAACAACTCTTTTCAGAAAAGTGGGAGTATTTCATTTTTAATCTGACATTACAAAAAACCAAACATCTAAAAATAAAAATGGTTATGATCAGGACTGAAGTTTAATAAAAGATGTATGACTGTTTAGACTGCGTTACTCTCTGTCTGTTTATTCTCTGTATACTCTCCGTCTGTTTTTAATATTTTGGGACTTAGCACTTTTCTTTTTTTTGCTATGCGACTTACTGTGAAGCACTTTGGTTGACGTGTGTGTCATGTGTCATGTGTCATGTGTCAGGTCTAAATGTGCTATACTGTACAATTAAATTAGATTGATTGATTGTCACAGTGATCTCCTGGTTGTTGTTCCCCACTTAGGTTATCTAACTATCGCGTCGCTGCAACTAGAAACACTGGCCTAGCCTGCTTCTAAGTTATGTGGCCCACGATCACCAGATCCAGATCAGAAGGGGGTCAGAAAATATACATCAATATTGAATGCAAAATAATAAACAAAACAAAAATACAAAAACCACCATAACCATCAACATACATGAATATTTGCTCGTTCTCCCCCCCCCCCCCCCCCACCCCCCTCTCGCCCCAGGACCCCAACGTGAGACATCAATATAATACCTTATTCAGTACTCAATTTCCAGAGTCATATGCGTTCTTTTAGTTTTTCCACCACAGCCCACCAGACAGCGATACTGGCCTCATTAACACCTATAACACGTGCAGTGGAAATCTCAAAATAAATAACATCAAGATAATTGAGAATCCATACCTTCGGACATAACTTATCTGGTTGTATCCAGCGTGAGGCAATCAGCTTTTTGGCAGCAGTCAGCCAAAATGAGCCTCTTTACTTGTAAATATCTTCAATATATCAAATGCAAAGTAGTTTTTATGGGGGGGATTATTACAGGCTAGCATAATGTCAATGATTAGCAACAACACTGATTTCGATGGATTTTTTGTTTTTTGTAATGTCAAATTGAAAAGAAATACTCACTCTTACCATTAGGGAACTAATTGTCCTCTTCAAAAACGCCATAAAAATATGATATGCTTTTCTTTCATACATCTTTTATTCAACTTCAGCCCTGATCATAACCACCACGTATTCAATACATTTTCGAATTATAACCCTTTAAATGCCAGTGTGTGTGATGGCATCACAAATTATTGTTAAAAAAACACAAACATTTTAATATTTTCAATATATCAAATGCAATGTAGATTTTTCTGGGGGGAATTATTACAGGCTAGCATGTGTCAATGATTAGCAACAACACTGATTTTGATGGATTTTTAGTTTTTTGTAATGTCAGATTTAACAACAACTCTTTTCAGAAAAGTGGGAGTATTTCATTTTTAATCTGACATTACAAAAAACCAAACATCTAAAAATAAAAATGGTTATGATCAGGACTGAAGTTTAATAAAAGATGTATGACTGTTTAGACTGCGTTACTCTCTGTCTGTTTACTCTCTGTATACTCTCCGTCTGTTTTTAATATTTGGGGACTTAGCACTTTTCTTTTTTTTGCTATGCGACTTACTGTGAAGCACTTTGGTTGACGTGTGTGTCATGTGTCATGTGTCATGTGTCAGGTCTAAATGTGCTATACTGTACAATTAAATTAGATTGATTGATTGTCACAGTGATCTCCTGGTTGTTGTTCCCCACTTAGGTTATCTAACTATCGCGTCGCTGCAACTAGAAACACTGGCCTAGCCTGCTTCTAAGTTATTTGGCCTGAATTTTTTTTTTTTTTTATTATATATATATATATATATATATATATATATATATATATATATATATATATATATATATATATATATATATATAATTATTAGGGATGCTCGATATTGGCTTTTTTACCGATACCGATATTCCGATATTGTCCAACTCTTAATTTCCGATACCGATATCAACCGATATCAACCGATACCGATATATGCAGGGGTTCCCCCCCAAAAAACCTAATAATTTCAGGTAACTAATAATTTCCCTGGATATATATATAACAAATATTGTTATTGTTTTTTTCTTTTTTTAAACCGATACCGATATTTTCCGATATCACATTTTACTGCCGATATCGGCCGATAATATCGGTCGGCCGATAATATCGGACATCCCTAATAATTATATATATTTTTTCATCAGCACAGGCCAGGCCAGGCCAGAAAACTCCCGGTGCTCCTGATGGCCAGTCCAGGCCTGCATACTGCCATCAATAAAAGCACTTGCAGTGTACATACATTAGTATTTAGTAATGCATAATTGGTAAAAAAAATTCAATCTTTGCAACTTCAAAGAAAGCTTGCTGTATTACCTACCTCACACACAGCAGTAGGGTGCAGGGTTACAGTTCAGACTGCATTAAGCCCTCTGGCATCTGAACATTCAAGAGGGGACGTGTCTAAAACTGACAACTTAAATGGATGGAATATTGTAGTGACAGGGCTGCTCAGAGTTGTGCCTCAAGTTCCCAGCATGCTTGGACTTTGTGCCTCAGTTAAACTAACTATCTAACCTAACCTAAAGGATACATTGGGGGGAAAATAGGGACAGTGCAGATCGAGAAACATCTAAATGTTAGCTAGATATTAGCCCATTGGTTCCTTGCAAAAACTCAGAAAATATTTGCTAATGGCCATATAATGTGTTTAGAATATAAGCAGGGTTTAACTATTTTGCAACACCCCTAGACTGTCTTCATCATGGCACCCACTTTGGGAAAGCCTGCCCTAGTAACCTGCATCACATTTTATCCACTAACAGAGCAGTCATTAAGACACGTTATTAAATTCTCTTGCTATGTTTTCACCACTCAATAGGGCACTTTAGCATGACATTATTTAACCGTGGGGCACATGGTCAAGTTTAGACCATTGGAAGAGCACTAATAGGGCACACCCTCTCATTTTCCACCACTCAAAAGGGCACTTTAGCGTGCATTTTTCAACCGTGGGGGCACCAGGGGGGGCGATCGCCCCCCTTGCCCCCCCCCCTGAGTCCGCCAGTGATCTGTAGTGTATAGCATAGCAAAAGTATACCGTTACCTGGCCCATGGGGACATTAACGTGTGTTGTCGGGCCTTACAAATACATTTTATTTTGATTTGATTATCAATAAGGTAGGATATCTGGAACACACAAACACACTATTTTTTAAATCACATGCCATGAAACTCGGGGACCTGGCTGAATTTAAGACTGCACAAATCATGTTTAAAGCACGAAACAATTCACTCCCGGGCAGGGGTGTAGCTCCAGAAAAAAAATGTGGCCATTTTTTTATTGATGAAAACGCATAATATGGTTTTTACCTATACATTCGGATCAGCAGTTCAGCACCTGCACTGTTGGTGGGTGAGCCTAGTAAAGGATGTCGCATTGCGTTCATCTTCAATGAATGGACCAATGCAATAGTCTACCAAAGCCCCCCCTCTCTCTATATATATCTCACACACACACACACACACACACACACACACACACACACACACACACACACACACACACACACACACACACACACACACACACACACACACACACACACACACACACACACACACACACACACACACACACACACACACACACACACACACACACACACACACACACACACACTTCAATAATCAATAATACACCTGAGTGATGTCTAGTAAAAAAAAAAAAAAAAAAAAAAAAAATTGGGGCCCCCCTCAGTGCTGGGCCCTTGGAATCATCCTAAGCTACCCCCCCCCCCAGCTACGCCCCTGGCCGAGCGCTGCTTCTGTAGATTTCAGGTAAAGAACGCTGGTTCCAAGGAAGAATTCAAACTTGATCGGTTTCAGAGACAATGGCTCTTGTATGGTGGTAGGTTTATTCGACAGCAGGCAAAGCAGGTCAACAGCAAAGTTACATGGTTCCATCTTGAGACAGCTACATTCTGTCCTCCTCACTGGTTACCAACAGGACAATTTATACAGAGTTGAAATCAACAGCTAGGTCTGGGTACACCCCTATTTTGAGACTGCTCGTCAAACTGGTTCTTTATATGAAACCTTTAATCACCAAGGGGTGATTGAATTAGTCTGGTAAAGAGAACCGGATCTAATTCGCATCATGAGGTTCTCTGGGGGTTTGTGTGTGTCTCTGTGTGTGTATGTATGTGTGTGAGTGTGATGTGTCTAGTGTAGTCTAGTGTGTATGTGTGTGCGTGAGAGTTAGTAATATGTGAATGTGTCTATATGTGTGGGAGAGTCTCTGTGTGTATGTGTGTGTCTCTGTGTGTATGTGTGTGTGTCTAGTATCTGTGTGTGTGGGAAAGAGAGTGTATATGTGTGTGTCGTTAATCAGGTTACCTTTCTGTTTACACCAAAACCCAAATGGTTCCAGTTACATTGCCTCTAGATGTCTTCAGCCTCTCAGACGTCTCAAACAGGGGCGTTTTTAGGGTTAGAAAACATTGGGGGCTTCAGCCCGGGTTTTTTTTTTTTTTTTTTTTTAACACAATACGCAATTTTAGAGTAATTAGAGATGAATACTGAATAACTAGAATCATTAGAGGTTCTCAAAGTGAGGTCCAGGTCCATGAGAGGGATCTGGGCAGTCCCCATAGAAAATTCAAAGTTAACAGGACCAAATCATCACTTTCTTATTTATTTATTTAACCTTTATTTAGCCAGATAAAACATTGATCTGGTCCAAGAAGCCCCAACAGGAGTACAAATATACATATATACACATATATATACATATATATATATAATATATATACATATACTGTACAGTGTACATACATACACACATATACACCAATAACAAAATAAAAACACAGTTAAGAATCATACACATAAGCAAATAAACAAACAAACAAACATATGCACAGCCTATGTACAAAAGAAATAAACAGTTCATCTCTAGTCTTTACAGTTTTCTTCAATTGCATAAACACTCAAATCAAAAGTATTACACAATTATCAAAACCTTACACTCAAGGAGCAAAATATAGGCCCAGATTTGCACCCCTACAACCCCTCACACTTTTTGCAAAACAATACACACAGTGATTTGCAAAACACTAAACACACTTGCATTACATTAGACACAGAATGTCAAATTACCACACATATGAGCCAATTGGTTAAACACAGCCATCAGATGCACAAACACACCATTGCTTAATTGTAGATACACCAATCAGGTTTAAGCACTATAAAAATGCAGCAGGTGAGTTCACCTGTCTTCAACCAAAATGGAAGGAGAGTGAAGTACTGTACACAGAGAACGTGAAAATATACAATACATTCACCAAACACTACACAAGACAACCAATGATGCAGACTGATGAAAATATACATTTTCTCCCATTTTCCCAAATCAGTCAACATGGAGAATCACAACAAAAAATTATCTTGCCAGATCCAGCTAGGCAAAGAGATAATGTCTAGTATTTTCTGTTTAAATTTTTTCAAAGAAAATTTTGTTTTACTGTCATTTTAACCTGTACTGGATACAGTATTTTATGTTTGTCTGATATTTGCTGAGCTTACAGTGTTATGCACATAGTAGCATGAAAACTGGGACATGTATTGTTGTGATTCTCCATGTTGAAATGTTGACTGATTTGGTTATATGGAGAGAACATTTATATTTTCATCAGTCTGCATCATTGATTTCGGTATATGGAGAGAAAATGTTATTTTTTTCATCAGTCTGCATCATTGATTTGGGTATATGTAGATAAATAAATTATATTTTCATCACAGCATTGGTCTTGTGTAGTGTTTGGTGAATTTATTGTATATTTGCACATTCTCTGCGTACTTCACTTACAGTACTCTAATCACTGAGAAGTAGAATTGCTAAATGTGTTTTAGGTTAAGCACAGCAGTGTGTGTAACTGGTTCAAACAGAATTAAGTCATATGAAACGTGTGTTTCATATGGTAACAAAATGTAGTTTTTATAAATTAGTGTATGGTTTTGACAAGTGTTTAATTTAGCAAAGGATCTGATGTGTTCTGATAATTGTGTGTGTGGTTGTGCTAATTGTGTGTTTTGAAACACCGGGCCCCGTTTTCAAAATCATGCTTAGGCAATCGAAAAAAAACTGTATTGTGTGTTTCATTAAATACATATGTTTCAGTCTTCTCATAAAAAAAAAGATTCGATTTTTGGGTCTTTTCCTGCCTTTGGTCCGCTTTGCATTCACATCTCAAATGAACCGCAGCAGGGTTCACTTGCAAGAGTGAATAAGCTTTCACACCACCCCAAACCAACCGGACTATCCGAGGAAATGAACCAGGGTTCGATTAAAGCTTATTATAGGACACTGGACATGGGTATGGATGGCTCCAGGTGCTGCTGCGTTAAAGTGCACCACTTCAATATCTGTACTATTTAAAAGCACAGTGCAGGACACACTCAAAGGTTATCGCACCTCAGAGATGGCAGTGGACATGTATGACAGGACAAAGGCCATATGTAATGGCCTTTGGATTGAGGAACATACTACCAGCCAAAGGAGGAAGCAGAAAAGGATGGACGAGTATGTAGTTGAGTCATCTTGTGGCACAAGCTCAGACCTCAGCTCAGGAGATCAGCTGAGACAGAGACTGTTCTATCCAGTCGTCGACGGAATGCTGCAAGAGCTTGAGAGCAGGTTCTCATGAGTTGGATAACAACTTAT
This sequence comes from Notolepis coatsorum, assembly GCF_963971535.1. Lineage (NCBI taxonomy): Eukaryota > Metazoa > Chordata > Actinopteri > Aulopiformes > Paralepididae > Notolepis > Notolepis coatsorum. Next base: position 24,986,866 of record NC_140177.1, on the reverse strand, counting down.
GAGAGGCATACAGGCATGTTATCCAGCCTCAGACCAGTTTCTCTCAGTGGAATTGCTGCAACCCCTCGCCATACATTACAATATCCAACTATTGCCAGAGGAGATCACAGTTGCAAAGTGTTTCCTGGTCAGGACAGGCAGAGATGCAGTCCCTACTATCCAAAGTGTCTTTTCCCTCCTGGATAATAATAATAATAATAATAATAATAATAATAATAATAATAATAATAATAATAATAATAATAATAATAATAATAATAATAATAATAATAATAATGCATTTGATTTATAAGGCGCCTTTCAGGACACTAAAAAAAAGTCCACAAATCGGTGAATGAAAGAATTATAGGATCAAATGAAAACTACTTACTAAAAATGGACGTTTAAAAGTACTAAAAACCAACAAAAAATACCAAACACTAACAAACATTCAGCACAGACAATGGGGATGCTGACATAAAAAAATTAAAATAAAATAAAAAAAAAAAGTTTTTTTTAGATCCGGGGCTAGGAGAAAAACATCCGGGGCTAAAGCCAGGGCTAACGACGCCACTGGTCTCAAATACATCTCAAATAAATCAATATTATTTATCTAGCTAGTTTTAACTTAATCTTAAATCAATGGCCCTGTGAATCAAATGTGTTACGTCACTAGATAACTGTTGTGCCGTTCTTATGCTAAATGAGACTGTAGCTTTTTATACATTCAACATACATACATAAATTGCACATTTACAGTTTGTAGAGAAAACGTTGAGCCACTGGTCGTGCCCGACCAGAAGGGCTCCTATGGGAGATTCCGCTCGATTTCACACATTGCTGATGAGAGGAGTCCTCTTGTTCTGTCCAGCTCCATTACATAAAGGGGCAGTTCACCCAAAACACACAAATAACCCCAACATATTTCCACTTTTACCCAGAGTGCTATTCATCCAGATAGTTTCGGTGTGATTTGTGGAGTTTTGAGATATGGGCCGTAGAGATGGCTGCCATCAGCCCAGTACAATGGCGTGCCAGTACTTTCCCGCGCATTACATCGTGTTGCTGTAGTTTGTTTATCTTTCATAAGTATGACATTTAGACTTGATCCTCAAAATGAATGGAAGTGAATGAGGAGCCTGACACCTGGGAAGAACGGTCTGACCAGGGGCGGATTTAGGATTGTAGGAGATCCGGGGCTTAGCCCAGATAGGTGCCCGCGTAAGCGTGCACGGATTTTTGTTACTTCGACACCACAACCTTTAACTTATACCACCACCTTAAAGCGGACAAAAGGCACTAGAGAACACTTAAATTCACACCCTTTAATTAATGAAGCAAACTATAATAATTTATAATAATAATAATAATAATAATAATAATAATAATAATAATAATAATAATAATAATAATAATAATAATAATAATAATAATAATAATAATAATAATAATAATAATAATAATAATAATAATAATAATACACTGTGTTTGTATAGCACCTTTCATACAAGAATTGCAGCTCAAAGTGCTTCACAGCAGTACAAAAAGACAGGTATAAAATGTGCACAACATTGGCAGATCAAGAGCAATGCATAAAGTGCAGACATAAAGCATGAAAAAGATAGCAGTAAAATAGACAAAGTCAAGGTAAGACATAGAACATTAAATCACATCGTTTTTCATATTAGGATCTAAGATCTAGGGTTAACTCGCCGAACGTTGAGCGCCAGGACCCCCGAAAACCAGAGTATAGTCGGGTTTTCATCGTTGTTTCTTTTATTCGATATTTCCATTCATAAAGAAATGCCGGCAGCCTGTGTTATCACTGGGGATGGGTCTGATATGTCAAAAGTCCAATACCGCCGCCTAACACCTTGCGGCCGCTATTGCACTCCATTTGAAACGATGTTTTCATTTTGGAAATGACACCAGACCACCCTGAAACTACACTCATATTCATGACGGTATAAAACGGAAATGTATGGATGGAAAAATGATCTGTTTTTTGCATCTTGACCGGAAGAAACTCAATGACAATCGACTATATTATTAGATCCATAGCTATAATATATAATATAGCTTTAGGCCTGCAAACACAGCCACGTATCCCCATGTTAAAAGGCGCTGGCCTTTCAACAGTAACAGTAAACAGTGCCATCTGGCGCTGAAAGTGTTAATATGCGTCTTTGTTTACGGTTTGATTATCACTGATGCAAAGTAAAATAGTGCAGTGCAATAAAATAGTTAGTAAAATAGAATAAAATAATGCAATAGTGCATTGCAATAAAATAGTTATCATCGTATTTTTTCGGGGAGGCCGGTAAGGAGTGCATTACAGTAGTCGAGTCGGCTTGAGATAAAGGCATGGATCTGGTTTTCAGCGTCCTTTTGATTTATAAATGGCCGTACTTTAGCTATGTTTCTAAGGTGGAAGAATTATGTTTTTGTCAACTTGTTGATTGTGATTTAAAGCTTAGGTCTGAGTCTACCATAACACCAAGACTTAACTCACTCAAATACAGTTAGTGTGAGGATTCGCCAGTCCCTGGACCCTTTTTCCCTGTCTACTCTCCTCAACAGCCCCCACCCTTGCAGGAACTTTTCCCTGCCTCCTACTCTCCTCAACAGCCCCCACCTTTGGACGTTCTTATACTCTTGGCGTTTTTATTGTCTCCTGTGTTGTTTAACTGTGTTCTGTCTTTAGTCTCGTTCCCTTTGTAATTATTTATTAGTTCCTTGTATGTTTTGTTTACTCTGTCTAGTGTTCAGTCTTCTTGTGTAGTTAGTTCTGTTTGCTTCCCTGTTTATTTTCCCCATTGGTCTGGGGTTTTCCTGTAGCCCTGTTAGTTCTGCCTTTTCCCTCTTGTGTGTCTCATTTAGCTAATTGCCCTGCTGTCTCTCTAGTGTTAATTGTTTCCCCTATATCTGGTGTGTGTTCCCTACTCTTATTGTCAGTTCATTGTTTCGGTTCCATGTTTGATATCCTCGTCCCTGTTTCATGTGCTGTTCTCCTGTGTTCATAGTAAGTTTTCCAGTGTCATTTAGTGTTGTGTTTTTGGACTTGCTCTCTTTTTGAGATTATTCTTTGTTTTGTATTTTGCCCTCTGCCAGTCTTAGCTGAGCTATACCTTGTTTTTGTTTTGCTACTGCCTTGGAAGTATTTTTGTTACACTTCACCCCTGGCTCGAAGTGTTCGAATTAAAGGAGCAGTGCTCATTTGTGACAATCTACCTTTACCTCTCCCTCGTATCTGTTTGCGCCTGGGCCCTCTGCTAACAATCCCTAACAGTTAGCAGCTGGATAGACTACAGATGGAAATAAATCTGGTGCAAACATATTTTCATGTAACAATGATTAATTGTCAAAAAAAAATATATATATATAAAATATATAAATTAGTACTACTATGTAATATGTACAGAGTTGTAATATTAATATGTACATTGATACCGGTATAAAGACACTATGATAGGTCATACTGGACAGCAGCGTAACTACTAGATGGAGGTAATATTGCTGAATCTTGAGAAGTTTGTGAAGTGAAATGTCCCTTTACAGTCAGACAGAAGGATGAGGCTGTGGAATCTGCTAAACCCACACACACCCAAGCTGCCAAACAGGAAAGCGTCGCCTGACATTTTAGCCGTCACACCAATTAAACAACTGCTTAGCATTCTGTTCCATGAGACTAGTACATCAAGTTTTTATCTGTTCCTCCTCCTCCTTCCTTCCTTCTCCTCTTCCCATTCTCCTGGTTCCTTTCTTACAGACATCATCATAATCATAACTAATTATTGTCTATTTTATATTTGTTATATGTCTGCACTTTATGCATTGCTTTTATTCTATCAATCATCTGCTCATTTTATGCCTGTCTATATGTATGGCAATTGTATGCTAATTTTATGTCTATTTTATGTCTACATTACTTCTGTGAAGCATTATGGGCTGCAATTCTTATATGAAAGGTGCTAAAGTTGTTATCATTATTATCTATATTATTCTTATTCTTATAACCATTATCTCGCAGGTCAATGGCAACATAGAGAAACAAAACAGAACAAAAGAGAAGAGGGGGGTTTACAGGATTTCCACACATGAGTTTGACTCCAGAAATAAAAAGAGGTATTATTCTTCTTCATTCTCACAGAATCTACACAAACAGGCCTCAGCAGCATGTTTTTAGGAAGACATGTATATAAACTGTTACGTACCCCAGTAAGGAGACGCAACACAAGGCCACAGACAGGGTAGGTGAGGGTGCAGTGACACAAAATCAAGGAAACAATTTGCAAAATAATAGTATTTATTTTTACAAACACAAAAGAAACTCAGCAACACAGAGAGCAAGGATGACTACCTAGTGGCACCAAATGAAATACCAAAAGGAAATGAACCCCCCCCCCCCCCCCCCCCCTCCTTACAGGCGCTGGCACCCAAAAGTACAGGTGGTGATGCTCACTCTAAAGCTGGTGTCTTTAACATCAGGTCACCTACGTGATGCAAAATGTAGACCCAGGGTATCTTCCTGTCCTCAATGTCCCTGTGTGCGAAACAAAAGGAACAAGGGAAAAGGAATCACCATAGGCTGGGTGACAAGGGAACAAATATACAAGGGATTAATACAGAAATGTACTACAAACACCAAAAGACACAAGGATTCCAATAAAGAACTATTCACCAAAGGTCCTACTCAAAAGCACACAGCTCTACAATTACAATAATGCTCCAAAAGCCACAGTTCTACAATAAGGCTGAACACAAAAGATATCTCCTAAACTAACTAACATCCAAGTGCCAGAGCCTTCACCAGCTCTATTACCACACAAACAGAGAGAGCTCTACCAACAAAAGCACAGAGACAGAGTTACCACCAACACACAGAGCTCTGGCTAACACTGCACACAATGGGACATATGAAGTGAGAGAGAAGGTTGATTGCTGACGAGCCTCAGCTGCTGCTGCACTGGGGTGAGTTGCTGATTGACTAGCTGCTGCTGCAACTGGGACTGGGAGACACCTGAGAATGGGGATATGTAGACACAAGAGGGAGACAAAACAACAAACAAAACATGCCTATATATACAACAGATCATATACATAACTCCCATATACATATACATAAGGACACCGTCCGTAACATAAACCATCAACTTACTGTTGCAAATTCAGTTGCAAATCTTTTGTAAAACACGTGATCATCCCAGGGAGATTCCAACAGTAGTGGCCTCGCTCTTAGCTAGATGTTTACATTTACATTTAGTCATATAGCTGAACGCTTTTATCCAAAGCAAGTTCAAGTTCAAGTTATTTATTTGTCAAATACACAACAATACAGGGGCATTGCAAGTAACGAAATTCTTGTGTTTCAAGCTCAGACAGTGTACAATTAAGAAACAACAATGAATACAAGAATGGTAACAATAAGTAGTAGTAGTAAGATAAAATAAAATCTAAAATGAGGTACGATAAAATTATTATTTATAGAAAGTGTCTTGCATATAGTGTTTGTGCTTGTTAAGGTGCAATGCAGGGTGCGTGTGTGTTTGTGTGTGTGTCCGATAACAATAGTTAAAGTAGTAGTAGTACGATAACATTTCATTGAATATCAAAATGAGATTTACTTTCTGTAAATCTATTGTGAAATTTGTTAATTGGACATTTTTAATAAACAGATTTATATATATATATTTGTTTAAAACATAATGATCATCATCATATTCACTGTTTGTTATAAGCAAACTTATTGACAGAAAGGCTTGCTAGCATAAAGTTAGCTTTTTGGGTCATTATCATTGGCACACAGGGGAAGTTTACCTTCAGGGCTTTTCTGAAAGACAAACAAGTGCATTAATTGTGTGTGTGTGTTAGTGATGTTAAGATTCACCGATTCGCATCGGTGCACCGGCATAAACTTTCACAATGCGAGTGCACCGGTGGAATAAGTGCGCATCGGCTAGAATTCAGGTTGAACTCGCGATGCATCTGTTGTTAGCGTCTTTGCATCGGTCAAAACCGATTAATTCATATAATTTCCTCTCATCCACTTCTGTCAGCAGTGCACTGCACACAGCAGATACTATCTTTGCTTCGCTACTACATCAACAAACAGTGGAAGTCGAGGAAGAGACATGAATTTAATTGATCAACTGGCTAACGTTAGCCAGTTAGCCGTTCAGCTAACGCTAAACTACAGTATCTAACTAACTAACGTGACTCTGCAACACCAATTCCATTAGTGAGGAAATGGGGGGGGGGGGTTCAAAGATAATTCGTTTCTTTATATCGCTTCCTCCAGGTTCAAACTGTGTTGTTGACAAAATGCCATCATGGTGTGGTTAGCTACGGAGCATCAGAACGCTCAAACTCAAACACGCTCTCTCTCTCTCTCTCTCTCTACGTTCAATGATTTAAAGTGGCCAAACGTTACAATATAAATACTAACTGGATAGTTGATGATAAACATTTAATTTCATTATCTGAAATATTATAAAATCATAAAGTCTGCTATAAGCCATTATCCCTTTGTGTGTGATTATTATTGTCTCACAGTAGTGTGTATATATACATCAGTGGTGGCTGCTGACCAAATTTTTTGGTGAAGCACAAATTATTATATTATATATTAAATTATATTTTTAAAACATCCCACACTGGGTCCCTACCTCACCGAGATCCTGCACCCCTACACCCCATTACGGTCTCTGAGGTCTGCTGACCAGTCCCTCCTTGCTGTCCCTAAATCCAGGCAAAAAAACGTGGGGGACCGTGCATTTGCGGTTGCAGCCCCCAAACTGTGGAACGAGTTGCCCCCCCACATTAGGCTGGCCCCAACGCTCCCAGTGTTTAAGTCCCATCTTAAAACATATTTGTTCTCCTTAGCTTAAAAAAAATGTGTCTGCTGCTCTCATTTTGTTTGTAGTTCTGTGTAATTTGTATTGTGTTTGTGTGTTTTACTATGTTTTTTTTTTTTACTGTGAAGCACTTTGGTCAACCATGTTGTTTTTAAATGTGCTATACAAATAAAGTTGGATTGGATTGTTCAGAGTGTTATTTCCCCTGGTTGCAAAGTGTATGTGTTGATCAGACTTTGGCAGGTTTTGGTTGGCATGATTAATGTCTCCTAAAGCAGTGAGGAATGTGTCAGGATGGGCTGTTTGTTGCTCACTGATGGCATTGAGAAGTTCATTCAGAGCCTCCTTAGCGTTATAACTTGGGGGGATATTCACAGTAGCAATGATGATAATACTTGTGAATTCCTGAGGCAGATAGTATGGCACTTCAGGAACAGTCTATAATAGAGCGTCCTGACACCATGCCTTGTTGGTAGGGATGCACCGAATGGGAAATTCTTGGCCGAAACCGATACCGAAAATAGAAAACAGTTGGCCGAAAACCGAAAGCCGAAAATGATTCATAGAATAGATTTTTTTACCAATGTTGTGGAACATTATGATTATGGAAAAATATATGATTATGGCAAAACTTAACTTAAATAATAAATAATCACTATTATGGGTCCATAAAACATTTATTCAGCACTTCTGAATGCATACAGTACATTAATTCCATCTTTTCTCTGGCTGCCGCAGCGGACATCTGTGCTCTACTGAGCGCACCTTTCTAGTCCCCAGCTGAATGTGCTCGCTTGACTCGGCACAGTAGACAGACGGACAGCGTCAATGTGAGAAACACAATCCCCCCCCCCCCCCCCCTCTCGCTCTGAATAATATGCATATTAGATCACTAACCGCGACGGGCATATAGTAAATAAGGATATAAAAGCATGTTAAAGACGCATTTATTGGACGCGTTGCGCGCAGAGTTTACATAGAAACAGCGCAACTCCCGACAGCGCGACATCATCACAACAACACGCGTTAGGTTACAGGTTGTTTCTGTTTCGGTGACATATTTTCGGTGAAAAAATTCTTTCGGCCGGAAGTTTTCGGCCACCGAAATTTCGGTGCATCCCTACTTGTTGGCATAGTTTTATACAGGGACGCTAGGGACATGTCCCCACCAAAGCCACATAGTTTTATACAGGGACGCTAGGCATAGGCGGCGGGTGAGCTGGACATTAGGGTAGGCTATAGATGGGATAGGACTCCTGCGGAGCGTGCAAAATGTTTCCCTTTCTTTTTTGCTTGCACGCAAACGGTGCTGTCCAGGTTCTGATTTCATACAATACACATACCCACTAGGCTACTACAGCGAGCCCCACTCATTTCATATAGTGCAAATTAATTGTTCAAATGAAGGCATCCAATATGATTAACCATCGTCTTACCTTAAAGGGGAACTATCTTATAAATGGCCTTTTTCAGTGTTTAGCATTATTTTCTAGCTATGTGGACTTATATTAGGATCTATGTCTCTAATTCTCAAATTGGCGCATTCTTCCAATTCTCCTCTCACAATATTCACCCTCACTGAACTGAGTCATCTGAAAATGTGCATATCTGTGATGTCAGAGATTTCTCAGCTGCATAATAATGTGGCAGTTGATGTGGCAGTTGGCACCAGGCCACACAGTGGTTGGAGCCCAGCTTCAAAATGGCTTAAGATCTTGAGGTAGAAAAATGCTGTTTTTGAGTACTTGATTAGAAATACAAAACAATGAATTTTTTTGAAGAAAAAACGTACAGAGGTGTTCCATAGACTCATGGAAATTGTGTAAAAGTGCACAAATAGTGAAAGAAATAGTAAAATAGTTCCCCTTTAATGCAACAAAATAAAAATGTGACGTTTCGCGCATCAATGATCTTTTCTGCTTTAAGTTTGTCTGTGAGATCACTTTCAATGTGAAGCGGACTCAGAGTTGACCGTCTCTCCTGGCGCATATTGTTGTTCTTCTTAGCCAGTTTCAGATGCGCCTCATTGGGAAAGACCGTTCACAAGTTGCGGTGCCGATGGCAATGAAGGAAACGTTTTCCGTAATTTGGATCTCATCATGCTTTGAAAACAATGTACATAGTAGCTCTAAAAAGTTTCCACGGTTTGATTAACTCTGACTCAGTCTCATCATGCCCTCGTAGAGCAAGCCCTTGGCCTCAGGTGATCCGGTGTTATGCCCAGGCGACATGTAACTTGGAATGGAGTTCCAGGTCTTGGCAGCTCTCACGGAGAGGGCTGATTTGCTAATGTACTTGTCCTTAATGGAACAGCCAAGTCACCCGGTACAACAGTTCTGGTGAACCTGGAGGTGAAAAAATCGGAATGAATGAAAACTTTATTTAACAGATTGCAGAATGGGTACAATAAGGTACGGCTCAATACACACAATTGTTAAGGGGATGCAGACCAGAGAAAGACGTTTGTCTTGTTTGCATCAGGGTCCCCCATTTTCATTTCATATTGACATTTATGACATACTCAACATACATGACATTTATGGCATAGGGACATATAGGTATTTAGTACTGATACATTTTACATATACGGTATTCAAATATACAGTACTGTTACTCATAGATCCTGACAGAGTATATACATATGATGGGGGGACTGTACATTAGGAGGGGGTGGGTGGGTGGGTGGGTGGGAGAGAAATATACATATACGGTGGGGAGAGAATATATACATGCGGTGGGGAGGAGACTGTCTATTAGGAGGGGGTGGGGGGTTTGGACATTTATGGTGGCCAGTTTCGAATTGCAGCCTCCCGTAGGTGCTCTTTAAGAGCGGTTTTGAATGTGGGTAGGGATTCACATTCCTTTACAGCTTTGGGTAGGGCGTTCCACATTGATGTGGCATAATTGCGAAACGTGTTTAGTCCCTTGTTTGAGCCGAATCTGGGTTTAACATGATTTGTTGAGCTTCCTCTGGTGTTGTGGTCGTGGTATTCACTGACCTTTGGGAAGTATTTTGACATGTACATGGGTACCTTAGTCGTATAGTGTATCTTGTAGACCAGGCCCATTGCAAGTTGCTGTACTCTGTCGTCTACTCTAAGCCATCCTAGGTTGTCAAAGTGTGCAGGGGTGAGGTGGGTTCTAGGGGTAAGGTCAAGTAGTAGTATGACTAGTTTGTTTTGTGATGTTTGTAATCTTGTTTTTAGCGCCTTTGAGGTGCTTTGGTACCATGAGGTGCAAGCATAGTCGTAGTACCCTTGAATGAGTGCTCCTGCCAGAGTCTTCAGGGTATTCTTGTTTACCAGAGAGGAGATCCGGTACAAGAATCTAGTTCATTGGTTGACTTTTTTTATTACATTGGATGCCATTTTGTCACAGGAAAGATTTGCCTCTAGGATGGAACCCAGGTAGGTAATTTCATCTTTCCTTGTGACAATATTGTCACCCACTGTAACTGAGAAGCCGTCGGTCTTGCGGAGTTTGTTATTTGAACCGAAGAGAATGGACTCCGTTTTGCCCATGTGTAATGATAGTTTGTTATCAGCGAGCCATATGCAGATTTTGCCTAGTTCCGAGCTGAGGGTTTTTTCAACCTGCAACTTGTTCTTGTCAGAGACCAGCAGGGTTGAGTCGTCCGCAAACAGGAACAAGTTGCAGTCACAAGCTGACGACATGTCATTTGCATAAATTAGGAACAGTAGCGGTCCTAGTATGCTTCCTTGTGGAACACCACAGCTCACTGTGAGGGGGGGGGGGTAAGAGTACCGTTTACCTCCACCATCTGTTCTCTCCCCTCCAGGTAGGATTGCATCCAGCTCACTGATAAACTATCAAAACCAATTGCTTTTAGCTTGTCAATCAGAATGGAGTGATTGACAGTGTCGAAGGCCTTTTGGAAAGTGGGGGTGGGGCTAGACCATAGAGGATTTTGAAGACCAGACTGGCATCGGTTAGTTTGATGATGCGGCGTGATTGGTTACTGCCTGCAGTCTGGCATGTTAAACGGCCACCACACCTACTGCCATTGACACCTTGGTTGGCCGACCCTTGCGTATCGTCACCACCGGGCTGCAGCAGCCCACACACACACAATATCGTAGCCTAGGCTGCCTATAATAATGCGCAGACTGGGGCTGCCAGTTTGGGTAGGTAGGCATAGCCTAGCCTGGCCTTATATACCCGCCGCCTATGACGCTAGGGGCATGTCCCCACCAAGGCCACGGAAACACAAATTGTCCCTGCCGAAAAAACTGCAGAGTGAAAACTGTAGTTGTAGTATTATAATTCACAACATTGCTGTCTTGCGAAACAGAGCCATTTATCTGTGGTGAAAGTGTAGGTTGACAGCTTCATTAAGAACCAAGCAAGCATTACTATCTTTTTTGGACCCAATTTGCTATCAATTTGTATGCAGTAAGTGCACATGTAGGCCAAATGCATCAGTTCAGGAGGTTCATTAAAGAAACAGTCACCAGGATCCTCTGATGCTCTTTGTAGCTCGGAAAACTGTATTTACGCTCAAATTAGTGCAAAAAACATTTTCTGCTTGTGCACTTTGTGCACTCGCAAATGAAGTGTCTGTACCGAAGCTCAAATCAGACCTACGCCCCGCCCTGCTTGTTGTTTAACACAGGCCGGCGCCGCAGCTCTTACCAGACAGCTATTCTGGTTATTCTGTTTTTCTGTCTGCTGTGTTTTTACAGTCTCTCATCTCTTGTCACTATACAATGGCTGTTCCAGCTCTGTGAAATTAATGCATGGTACTGCGGTATTGGACAAGGCTGTCTGGTTTTTGTTAGTATACCCAAATAATGGCTACTTGTGTAAATCACCCTTCCTAGGAATAAATGCAGTGGGGAAGGATTTCAAACTTTGTCAATCAGCAGATGATACTGCAATTCTTCTAAAAACAGGCTTCAAAAGCAGTGGCTTGTATAAATTAGTTTACTAATGTTTCAGGTTTAAAGATGAACTTGAATGAATCTGTTTTGTTTCCAATTAAAACGTGTACTTGAAGAAAAGGTGACATATCTAGGCATTATTATTTGTAAGAATTGAAATAGAATTAGTAGTTAACTAGATATATTTCTATAGGGTTCCGTTATCCAAAACAGAAGGAATCTTAATGATCAGTTTAAGTCATTGTTGCTCAGTGTCCCAACAATTGATTACCTTAGACGAAGAACCATACAAGTCAGTTTTAAGTTATTCTCACTGTTTAATCACTGTCCTGCTACTGTTTAATCACTGTCATGCACTGTCCTGCACAGTACAGGACACAAAATGATTTAACTCTCTCTCTCTTATCAGAGGAACAATGTTTTCAAACTTTATTATCTAAAGATGGTAGGTTAGAGTGTTGTGTTCATTCATAGTTAAAGACAGTCGAAGTTGAGTCGTTTCACTCCAAGTGATTTAGATTAACTTAAGTGCAAATACATGAGCTGTCCAAAAGATTTCAGAAATAGACTTATATGGTTCTTCAGTGCAAGGGTTCAATTGTTACCAGGTACTTTGATCAAATACTATATGGATTTTAATATATTGAATAATACTTTTAAGATTAAGTGGATTATAGAATGTAAAAAAAAAATCCCAACACTATCTGGAATGTTTTCCTTGCATATTTATTTAATTATACTGGTGGCAGTGATGTTTTTGTTCAAATGCTATTTTTCTGTTGACAAAATCCCAATCAAAGCTCTTTTTGCCTGAGCATTATTATAAACACAATTTCAGTCCTCGTAGATACTTTATCTGTAGACTTATCCCCCCTCGACACACCACAAACCACCTCGGTCCACCACACCACAAACCACCACCATCAGGCTCGACAACCGTGGACATATACTGCTGCCAATAGCTGGAGAGCAGGAAACTTGAGAACTGTTACTTAGGAATGTCTGACTTTTAATAATAAACACTGCATGAACTCTGGTGTAGTGTGCTACTACGTTATGGACCATGTATACCACCATCACTATTACTACTGTCTGATTAAATCCGGCCATTCCTCTACTATCACTATTATTACTATGTTCTATCACTATGTCTATGTTCGTTACCATTACTATTCCTATTATTACCTAGTTATTGCTATTATTATTCTGCCTGTACCTCCCCTCCCCCATGCTGCTATGACACCTGAATTTCCCCAAGGGGATTATTAAGGAACACTTGACTTGACATATGAAGCAGTGGCAGCTGGTCCATATAGGGCGCTAGGGCGATTTCATATTTAATCAAAAGGAAACATTACCCACGTATTGCCCTGATTGCCCAGGTGTGCCGAGTGGAGCTATTTTAGTGGAGCTGCTGGTTGAGCTATTTTCCTTGGGTGAGGCGGTAAAAGCTCTTTGGACGATAAATACGTCCAACGACACACACACGCAGCCGCGGTGTCTCGCTATCCGCCGACGCGCAGACGGGGGTTCCCTCTGACGTGTCTCGCTCGGGAGACTCGCTCCGCCAAGTATACGTCCCGTGGGCGTGAATATTAAAGGCAACCAACTTGTGTTCAGCTTTTTGTTCAGCGTTTCTCTGATTGGCCACACGGCCACGTGACCGCCCTAGCACACGCCCTTATCCGCGCTGTGTGTTGTCAGTAACAGAGAGAGACGCGGCAGACGCGGCAGAGAGTGACCGAGGCCGTGCATGCGCATGAGGCTCCCCCAGGTGCTCTGAGAGGTGCTCGAGAGGTGCTCGTTGGTTAATGTCTCGTTGTGTTTGCGTTGTTGGTTAATGCCCGTTGTTGTTGGTTAATGCCATATCGCTATCGCCGCATCACTTAACGCCATAACTAACTGCCTAACTAACTAACTAACTAACTAACTAACTAACTAACTAACTAACTAACTAACTAACTAACTAACTAACTATTTCGCGATGGACCCTGCCGCCAACGTGCAAGCTTTTGTGCCAGCACAGAGCAATTCGCATGTTTCATTGATTAACGCCATTACCTGCTGTAGGCGCAAGCAGAGGTACAGTAAGGTACAGTAGGTGTAGGTTACATGTTTCATTGATTAACGCCATTACCTGCTGTGCTGTAGGCGCAAGCAGAGGTACAGTAAGGTACATAATTGTAAGTAGGTGAATTCTACACATCTGACAACGCCATCTGACAATATCATAATGATGTGTTTTCTATATTATATCCACAATCATTCATCTAAAAAATTGTATGGGCGTAAATACATGTTAAGATATTCAAAATCGTCACAGCAGTATAGTTTGTTTATACTTCAGAAGTGATGTACAGTGACGAGTGAATCTGGTAGTTGGTTGTTAAAAACGCGAAATGACATAATAACGTTAGAGCGTACAGTTTCTAGTTCAGTCAGCAGCCTCCACTGATGTTATGACGTTACGAAATAACATTATACATTATGCTCCGCGCTTCAATTATACATTATGCTCCGCGCTTCATTCATTCATTTCATAATCAGTCAGCAGCCTGCGTCCTCCACTGATGTTATGACGTTACAAACGCCGCGAAATAACATTATACATTATGCTCCGTGCTTCATTCATTCATTTCATAATCAGTCAGCAGCCTGCGTCCTCCACTGATGTTATGACGTTACAAACGCCGCGAAATAACATTATACATTATGCTCCGTGCTTCATTCATTCATTTCATAATCAGTCAGCAGCCTGCGTCCTCCACTGATGGATTTCATTTGGGACCGCTGCCGCTTCCTCCACTGATGGATTTCATTTGGGACCGCTGCCGCTTGCCTGCCGCGTTCGCGGCAAAAGGGGGCGGGGGGTCGTGGCCAATCAGAGAAAAGCTGAACACAAGTTGGTTGCCTTTAATATTCACGCGTCCCGTGGGGCCGGGATAATTAACCCTAGCACGCCGAGCGGGGGGGTAGAATTCGGGGTCCCCAGTCTGGCTAGACGGGGCTCTCTCCGTGGGGCCGATTAGCCCCAGCACACCAAACGGGGGTTTCCGGTCTGACGAGTGGCGGATGCCAAGCGCTTCTCTTTCTGAACGCGCAAAGGACTTTGGTGGAATCTCCATCTCTAACTAACAAAAAACTAAATCGTGCTCTTCAGCGCTGCAGGTGCTTATGAGCACTCAGCCTTTTCGCCTGAAAAAACGAGGAAGGGTGTGGCCACTACATCAGGCCAGGCTATATGTGACTGGAGGTAGGCGCTACGGTAGATGTAAGGTGCATGATTGGTTTTTATAGCAAGTGCAATAGGCACACGACTCAGTGTAGTAAGTAAAACGTGTTTGATATATATACTAAGTGTTCCAAATCTTTCCTGTGACAAAATGGCAAACAATGTAATAAAAAAAGTCAACCAACAAACAAGATTCTTGTACCGGATCTCCTCTCTGGTAAACAAGAATACCCTGAAGACTCTAGCAGGAGCACTCATTCAAGGGTACTAAGCTTGCACCTCATGGTACCAAAGCACCTCAAATGCACTAAAAACAAGATTACAAACATCACAAAACAAACTGGTCAGACTACTGCTTGACCTTACTCCTAAAACACACCTCACCCCTGCACACTTTGACAACCTAGGATGGCTTAGAGTAGACAACAGAGTACAGCAACTTGCAATGGGCCTGGTCTACAAGATACACTACACCACTAAGGTACCCATGTACATGTCGAGTTACTTCCCAAAGGTCAGTGAATATACCACGACCACAACACCAGAGGGAGCTCCACAAATCATGTGCAACCCAGATTTGGCTCAAACAAGGGACTAAACACGTTTCGCAATTATGCCACATCAATGTGGAACGCCCTACCCACAGCCGTAAAATAATATTGTAACGTTGCTTGATTTTGCACCACGTTATTGACGACTCTCGAGGCAGGTTGATAGTTCTCAGTTCACTGCTTTATTACAACGGTTCTCATACAGGCTGCAGTATAAGTGACTCATGTCTACACATTCCCATGCCCCAAGATGCCGCACCCCAGGTTCTACACCCTCTTATAGCCTCCCCAGGTCAGCCCGCGCACTCTCGACTCTGTCAACCCGCGGTTGGCGCGACCAATAGCGTCGCCGCCAGCCCTGGGGTGGCGGAGTGCAGAGTGGCAGCTCGACTGACCAACCACCCAAATCCCAGGGTCGCTACAATATTAATCCCTACCCACCTTCAAAACACACCCACCCACCCCCCCCTAATGAACATTTGCCTCCCCCTCGTATGTATATATTTACTGTTAGGATCTCTGTTTAACAGTACTGTATATTTGCATATCTTGTATGTCACAAATGTAACAGTACTGTATGTCATAAATGTCATGATTAGATTAGATGATTAGATTAGATTTATATCTGTATGTTGTGTATGTCATTATGAATTGAAAATGGGGGACCCTGATGTAAACAAGACCAAAGTTTTTCTCTGGTCTGCATCCCCTTAACAATTGTGTGTATTGAGTTGTACTGTATGGTACCCATTCTGCAATCTGTTAATTAAAGTTTTCAATCAATCAATTGTTTTAAGTCTGGAGAGCTAGCTAGCTAGGTTTTCTGTTTCACAGAGCAATGGCTAATTTGGTTGAAAATGTTCCACCCTGTTAGTTTCCGAAGGTCCAGGGTTCGATTCCCGCTTGGGGACCAGGTTTCCGCCATAGGTACCCAGGTGGGGTATCTCCCGGGCCCTTCTGTGTGGAGTTTGCATGTTCTCCCCGTGCTCGCAAGGGTTTCCCCCCCGATAAGATAAATTGATCATTATTATGAATGTTTATATTGTCAAGTTGAAAAGGTCTATACGATTTGCATTATAATAATTCTCTGTCTCTCTCTGTCTGTCTGTCTCACATTCTTCAATTTTGTTTCAGGTAAGTATGACAAGATTTCATGTAATCGGGTAAGTATAGGACACTTTGTATTATGTTTGTATTATGTTTCAGGCATTCTATTGTCTTAATAACTGTAATTCATTGCAATACTTGTCTATATTTTAGGTAAGTATACACTTCATTCCATTTAAGGTTTTTGTTACATTAATCGCTCTGCATGTCTCTGTCTACACTGTTCAGAAAGATTCCTCAACGTATCTCCACGTTGCTATATTTAATTGCACCAACCTTTTGTTTAGTGCTTGAGGCTCTTCAATCAGACGCAGTACCTGACTGTAAACATACCAGCTGAGATCTCTGCGAGGCATTTTGGCCAGAAATGTGCAAAATGTAGAGTCGTCACTCTACGGCATTGAAATGGTGTCAACAAACTCTTCTGACCTTGTCTCGCAGAGATCTCAGAGCCTCAAGCACTAAACAAAAGGTCAAATCCAGCACCGGGTACAGGTGGACCCAGATGGCCGATGGGTCGTGCCTCCGAAAAGGGGAGATGTGTATGTTCAGTTGCTATTGCATGCACTCATCTGTGTTTCAGCTGCTGACAGCTGAGCACCATGGGAACAGCTGTATAGCTGTCATAGGGGTGTGCAAAACAGTCGACTTACAAAAAAGAACCTGTGGGAGGATTTCAACAAGATAAATGCGACAACAGTGCAAAATATTTCACTATAATATTTCAAAGCGAAGAATTTTTATTTTTTTTATTATTATTATTAAATATATTTTTTAATGTTGCCCCCTGTGCCAATGAAAATGCCCCCCCCCCCCCCACCTCCTGCACCCAACGGAAAACAGCCACATATACACACAGATACAGCGTCGATCGGGGTAGAAATACAGTACATATCAGATCAACGATAAAATTTATATATAGTGTTCTTACCTTGTATCTGATGTAATGCAAAAGAAATAATCCAATTATCTGATCGCCATTTGAAGTGCTGGGCGCGGAGGTCCGTGCCACGTTCAACAGCATTGCATATGAGGGGGGGGGGGGGGGGGGGGGGGGGGGGGCAGCCTCGCAGATGTATTTTTTTAAATCAGGTTAACTCGCCTGATTATTTAAACCACGCCCGCACGGCTTGGATCGTCCCAGAAAATAAACTATACCATTCCCAGTGGAGTGCAATACTAGCCGGAAGGCGTAGGGGGATCAGGCTGGATGGATGAAAATGAATGGATATCGCTAATAAAATAAATTATTAAAACCCGACTATACTTGTGATTGGCGCTCAAGCGATGGCGAGTTAACCCGACTATCATCGTGACTGGCGTCCAATGAGTTAATGATCCCCTTGGAAACAACATCAACATTCAAGGGTGTGAAAAAGAGTCAGATGACGTTTGCTGTCAAACGTGTTTCAGCCTACAGTGTGTGTGTGTGTGTGTGTCATACAGGTACAGCTCTGCGTAGCAATGTGCGTAGAGAGGTGTTTGTCCCCTGCAAACGTATTTAAGATCAGCAAGTTCACATTTAAGGCGCATCTCTTTGAGACAGCTCTCCCAAACCGTGAGCATTTGACAGAAATGGCTTCGAACAGTGAGACCGCTGAGCTACTGGAGAAGCTGAGAGGGAAATGCATCGTGAGAGGACCGTCTGGGATGAAAGCCTTGGGACGGTAAAGTAAACAACATCTGCACCCATCAATAATCCATATGACATTAATGAGGTGACATTGATAGCTTTGCCACTGTTGATCCTTTCTCCTGAAGCATGTTCAAACGCTTCGATAACGATGGTGACGACAACGTAAGCCTGAGTGAGTTTGTGAAAGGCCTGGACGATTACAGAACCGGTCTCACCCACGAGGAGGCCCAGAAACTGTTCGAGGCGTTCGATAAGGACGGCAGTGGAACCATTAGGCTTGATGAGTTCCTGAGGGATCTGAGGGTACGTGACGCAAGCAGGCTGTTTGACACAGGCACAATTTTGACAGTGTACTGTATATGAGCCAACAGAATCAAAATCAGAATTTCTCTATTGCCAAGTAAAGTTTGCACATACAAGACATTTGTTTTAGTCATTTGGTGCAACATTAACAGACAATTATGGTAGAATAAAATAAAATGGAATATATAAACCAAATAAAAATAAAAGTACAATAGAATATAGGACAGGGCAGTACAATACGCTGTATACGCTAAATTATAATAAAAATATAAAAGAATAACAGATACAGCTTTGAAGAATGTTCAACCGAGCAATGTGAATGCATTGTAAGAAGAGTCAAGTACTATTCTGTCCACATTTCATCAATTGTCCACTAGCCTCCCATGCCCAGCGTCAGGACAGAGGTGGTCCTCCAAGCCTTCAAGAAGCTGGACAAGTCGGGAGACGGCGTGTTGACCGTGGAGGACCTGAGAGAGAGCTACGACGTCAGCGAACACCCCAAGTTCACGAGCGGCCAGAGCACCGCGGAGCAGCTGTTCATCACCCTGCTGGAGGCGCTCGATACCCCCAACGACAAGGACGGCAAGGTACACACAGAGCGTAGACCTGGTACACACAGAGCGTAGACCTGGTACACACAGAGCGTAGACCTGGTACACACAGAGCGTAGACCTGGTACACAGAGCGTAGACCTGGTACACACAGAGCGTAGACCTGGTACACACAGAGCGTAGACCTGGTACACACAGAGCGTAGACCTGGTACACACAGAGCGTAGACCTGGTACACAGAGCGTAGACCTGGTACACACAGAGCGTAGACCTGGTACACACAGAGCGTAGACCTGGTACACACAGAGCGTAGACCTGGTACACACAGAGCGTAGACCTGGTACACACAGAGCGTAGACCTGGTACACACAGAGCGTAGACCTGGTACACACAGACAGTCATGTTTTGTCATGTGTGTGTATGTGCACAGCATGTGTATACAGTGACAGTGGCTGGTAATGGTAATCGGAAGGTTCCCGTTTTGGTTTGATTCCGGCTCCTCCTGGCAGCGTGTCGTACTGTCCTTGAGAAAGACACTCAACCCCTAACTGCTCCTGATGAGTTAATTAAATAGACTTGTCCATGGATTATATCCAGGGGTGTGTTGCTCATGGGACGGGGTTGCACGCCGTGCAACCGGCTCTGTGAGCAGAAGCACGCGCACGCACATGCACGGATGTGCGCGCACGTGCACACAGGAATGCGCTGCACTCGACTGATGCGCCAACTCGCTAAGTACCCCTGGCTACTTTGCATAACAATAGCGCCGGTCGTCAGGTGTGTTCAAATACGTTCTCAGATACATTCACACAGAACTTGTGAATGAAATGTCTTACATTCCATTCGTAGAGGCAATTAGGCACCGTCTTTAGTCTGTGCCTATGCGAGAGAACATTTATGAGAATGCGCGGGAGCGCGCGTGCATGTGGCGTCATTAAAACGTGCAACCAGCTTTGATATCAGCAACGCAACACTGATTATATCACTCCAAGACCCCCAGACCCCCCAGGACCAGCACCCCAACCCCGCTCCTCTGCTAGATAGTGGCCTTTACTTTATCGGCCGCTGTGACCCACAGCTCAATGCTGGCCTGTCCCACCCCAATTACACATGCAGTAGAGATTTCCATATAGATGACATCCAGTAGTGTCAGAGACCAATTAATCAGTGTGAGTTTCTCAGGTTCCTTCCACCTCATAGCTATCAGCTTCTTGGCTGCAGTAACGCCCGCCAATTACAGAATTACAGTCTATTGTTTGTGTAACGAGTAACACTGGTTCTCAACCTGGAGGTTGAGAGATAATTACAGGGTTGTGAAAAGTATTTGGCCTACTGTGGATGCTCTTTTTAAATAATAAATATTTTAATCTAAAGCTCTCATCCGATTATTAATCAAGATAAATACCCTTAACACTTTGATTGCCAGCGTGGCGTGCACTATTTATCGTTGGATGCCACCACCCACTTCAATGATAGCGCTCTAAATGCATAATCTCTGTCTTAAATTATGGCTATGAGTCTAATCTGCCTGTCGTTTATCAATGACTTGTTTGCAGTCAACATTGTCGAGACGG
This sequence comes from Notolepis coatsorum, assembly GCF_963971535.1. NCBI lineage: Eukaryota > Metazoa > Chordata > Actinopteri > Aulopiformes > Paralepididae > Notolepis > Notolepis coatsorum. Next base: position 24,966,178 of record NC_140177.1, on the reverse strand, counting down.
ATTGTGTTTTTTCTTTAATTTTTAATCGGTTCATTTCCGTTTTATAGCATTTTGAAAAGCCCTCGTTTTTCAGGAAAATATATAGATTCCGTGATAATCGCCCTTTACTGGAATATTCTGGCATACACAAAAAACGTTCACGTCGGCAGCTAAAAATTTCAGCATGAGCTATATTTTCTGCTCCCAAATATTTGAAAATTATATTATTTTATTCTAATACAATTGCTCAGAGGAAAAGTTTTATTTTAGACCTGTATCCGGGTCTGACAGCACTACAATTACATTTTCATATCATAATATCTTAACGCAGAGGCTGAGAGACTCACTGAATGTATCTTGTGATTATTATCAATTTTCGATGACGACAACAACCATTAGTTATTTCCTGGTTGACGTGTTTCCGGACGTGATCTCACACGAATGCCACTCGCTCAGCCAATAGACGATTAGTTTTATTAGTAGGCAGCTGTAATCCTGTCTCTTGAGTCCCTGCATTCATCATTGTCGTCATCACGTCAGTCCCCACTCCATCGCCCTTTAGGCATCATATTTGAAGACGCTAGGTGCATTTATTTTGCTATGTGCATTTTTCAATTGGCTGCGTTGCGCACTGACTGCCGGGCGATGTTTCCATCGCCCCAGAAGAGAGGGGATGAACAGGAAGCACAAACAATGATTTATATTTTATATATTACACGTTGAGATGAGATTCACTTTATTGTCATTACACAGTACAAGACAGTGCAACGAAATTGTGTACGTCCAACCAGGAAGTGACAATCAACAATCAGTTGAAATAATATATAAATAAATCTGTGCAATGGTTAGCACAATGTGCGATGGTGAGAAAAAAGATAATTAAAATAAAAATCGACATAAGCTATGGGCTATATACACAGGTATACAGTGAGGTGCAGTGGGCTAAGTAGTGTTTTGATTCAGTAGTCTGACATCTGAGGGGAAGAAACTATTTGTGGTCCTGTTGGTTCTGCCTGGGAGGCTGTGGTACCATGTCCCAGAGCGAGTACCCCGCAGGCGGGTGAACAGTCCATGGTTGGGGTGAGAAGCGTCTCTGATGTTCCGTGCTCTCCGTGAGCACCACTTCTCATAGACCGATGAGATGGGGGGGGGAGTGGGGTCTTGGTGATGCGTTGGGCTATGTTCACTACCCTCTGCAGTGATTTCCGGTCATTTACACTGCAGTTGCCGTACCAGACTGAGATGCAGGTGGTAATCGTACAGCGATAAAAGTTTGCTAGCACGGGAGGGGGTTAGTGGAGTTTGGCCAACTTCCTCAGGAAAATTGTCAACTGTTTCTTTTCTGGCTTAAACATCTAGCCCAGGGACTACACCTGAAAACTAGCAACGCTGCTAATGTTGGCATATTTACAGTTTTTTTATTTGTATTAATTTATAAATGTATAAACTGTTGATTAATATGCACTGTCCCTCAAATAAACTGAGTAAACTAAAAACTAAACAAAAAATAGGCGCTTGTGGGCCTTCTTGACCAGGGTCGAGGTGTTGGTGGTCCAGGACAGGTCCTCAGAGATGTGGACTCCCAGGAATTTAAAACTACATACCCACTCAACCTCCTCTCCATTGATGTGGATATTACACGTTATTGTGCATTTTAAACACAAACATACTTAAAATGTGTAATTATTATTTATTTTAAAAATGTTTATTATACTTTTAGTGGTCGAAATTATAGAAAAATCCAAAACCACTTTCCACCAGGGGGAGTCGGCGCACTAGCGCCCTCTAGTGACCAGCCGCCACTGTCCCCATCTCATTTTAGCATTTTAATGTTTGCATTTTGTACTTTAGTTTGTATATTGTATCTAGTAGTGCTTGGTCTTTACTCTTTTTACTGTATGAAGCACAATCTCAGGGGGGTCATACAGAACCAAGCATTCACTGTAATGAACATGTACCTTAATTAATATATGTGACAAATAAAACAAAACTTGAAACTTTAACTAGTCTTCCATGCCCTGCAGGTGACCGAGGAGGAGTTTGTGACCTGCTATAGTGGATTAAGCGCCGCCATCAAGAGCGACGAGAGCTTTGTGAAGATCCTGAAGCGGTCCTGGAAACTGGATTGACATTTTCCATGAAGAATGTTTGTGTTAAGAAAAGCCAGATTTGAAATGGAGTTAATGTATTTCAATGGTGCTCACACACACATTTGTCATTGTGTACTGTACTTGTGCTGTATAACGACAATACATTGAATCTAATTTGTCATCTTCGCTACATTCTTAATGACCCACGATTAAATTGTGAGATTTATTAAGTTGTTTCCATGTCTGAGCGTTTTTCATCTTTCATTCATCATGAAGAGGCATGATAGATATAGCCTACCTTTTTCCATACAACAGTCACCAGTAACAGTAAGACTGACTAAGATTGGTATTTAAGTGTTCAGGATCTCGGGCCCGTACATTAAGATGCAATGCATCGCCTGACAAGGACCAAGAGCAGATGTCATCGCTCCAACCTCATGACTGCTCTCTCAGGACTGCTGGGCCTGCGGTAGTAAAGTCCTTGTTCATGGGGACATTACCACGGAGCTGTTGCTCTTTTATATCCATACATGGGATGGCAGGCAGAGGCGGCAGGCAGACAAATCATGACATGAGATTTGAAATGTAAGTTTAACTTAACAGGCGCCCCTCGAAAATTGGCCATTTCGGTTTTCGAGGACTGCATACTTTTTTTGCAAACCAAAATACTATACTTTATAAAAAGTATGCATGAGCCTGGTCTCTTTTGAAAGATGACATTCTGACATTCTGATACAATAAGGAAAACTCACCTTTAGTGCTAATGAAAGAGAGTAACATAGGTCTGAACCCGAGTTGTAGAAAAACTTGTTACTCACATTTTTCTGTAGTAGTTAGTAGTCCAGAAGTAGTATTTCCCCAGAATGGCTGGAGGCTTAAAAAACCCGAGATCCATAGCCTGAAGTCTTATGTAGTACGTTATGTATGTACATACATACATCCAGATTTCATAAAGATCCGTTGAGAAATGAGTGATTAGGAGTGATTTTGGTCAACTGTGTACAAAAGAAAAGCTCAGTTTTCTCATAGACTTCAATTCATTCTGCGGTTTTTCTCTTCCTGTTGTCTCTTGCAACTTTTCACCTAGATCCCTGATTCGTACATCCCCAGGTGGGGTATCATTGGAAAGCCACACTCATTGGCTACAACCCTGTCCAATCATTTTTGAGATCGCCAAATGATTGACGGAACTAGAGCCCCAAGAGTCTGTAGTATTTGCGCAATACCGTGTACTTCGCGTGTACTTGAGAACCGCTGAACGGATTCTGTCACCTGAAAGGGCTATCGACAGGCAACAATGTAATAAAAAAAGTCAATCAACGAACTCGATTCTTGTACCGGATCTCCTCCCTGGTAAACAAGAATACCCTGAAGACTCTGGCAGGAGCACTCATTCAAGGGTACTACGACTATGCTTGCACCTCATGGTACCAAAGCACCTCAAAGGCACTAAAAACCAAATTACAAACATCTCAAAACAAACTAGTCAGACTACTGCTTGACCTGACTCCTAGAACCCACCTCACCCCTGCACACTTTGCCAACCTAGGATGGCTTAGAGTAGACGACAGAGTACAGCAACTTGCAATGGGCCTGGTCTACAAGATACACTACACGACCAATGTACATGTCAAAATACTTCCCAAAGGTCAGTGAATACCACGATCACAACACCAGAGGGAGCTCCACAAATCATGTAAAACCCAGATTCGGCTCAAACAAGGGACTAAACACGTTTCGCAATTATGCCACAACAATGTGGAACGCCCTACCCAAAGCTGTAAAGGAATGTGAATCACTACCCACCTTCAAAAACACTCTCAAAGAACACCTACGGGAGACTGCAATTCAAAACTGGCCCCTACAAATGTCCTAACCCAGTTGTACAATAAAGACCAAGCATGGCTTTGTCAGTATTCCAATGTACAGCCCCACCCAACCCCACCTACCCAACCTCCTCCAATGTACAGTTTCTATGTCAAATGTATGTCAGTATTCCAATGTACAGTGCCCCCCCCTACCCAACCCCCCCCCACCTCCAATGTACAGCCCCACCCCACCTACCCAACCTCCCCCAATGCACAGTTTCTATGTCAAATGTATATACTGTAGTGATTGTTAATGGTACATAATTCACCCACGGAACTATTGTTAGGAACAAGAGTTCCGCCCGAACATTATAGGAGGTGGCACTTCCTGCCACCACAAGTCAGTCGACTGCACGCAACGTAGCAGTAGCATGTTGTATTTGTGTACTGAATAAATGCTGTTCGCTCTACCTCGAGCTACCGTCTCCGACTCTCATCTCTCGGCACTACACTGGTGACCCCGACATTGGTCTCGCTGAAGTATCAGGGACCGAACCGAACATGGCAAACGATGCCGTTATTATTCGATTGCCAGAGTTTTGGGAGCATTCTGCGGCGGCGTGGTTCGCTCAAGCAGAGGCGCAGTTCGCCCTACGAGGGGTTGACGACGACGCCGCGAGATATTACCACGTCGTCTCGAGCCTCGGGAGCACTACAGCGGCGAGGACGGTAGGCTTCATAACAGCTCCGCCTGCACGGAATAAATATGAGGCGTTTAAGACGCACCTACTCAGAATATTCGAGTTGTCACAGTCAGAGCGGGCCCGACGCTTGCTGGCTTTACGAGGCTTGGGGGACAGCAAGCCTTCGGAGCACATGGAGATGATGTTAAACCTGCTGGGTGCAGAACGGCCTGATTTCCTGTTTATCGAACTGTTTCTCAGGCACATGCCGCCACACGTGCAGACGGCACTTGCCAATACAGCGGCTACGGATCCCCGTGCTTTGGCAGGAGAGGCAGACCGCTTCTACCTGGCCACTCGACACTTTGCCCCAGGGCTAATAGCCTCGACATGCGGTTACACGCCGCAGGGGGGAGGGGCGAGGAAGATCAGGAGCAGCGCTGCCGCAGGCCTGTGTTATTACCACGCACGTTTCGGCGCGAGGGCGACAAGATGCCGTTCCCCTTGCACTTTCGGCATAACGCATAAACGCAGACACCTGCGCCCAGTAGCAGCGGTGAGCGCAGGTATGTCGAACCGGCTGCTTTTCATTAGAGACACACTCTCCGGTTGCAAATTCCTCTGCGACACCGGAGCTCAGAGGAGCGTCCTGCCAGCTACAAAAGAGGACACCGCCGGCGATGATAGAGGTCCACGCCTGACGACCGGCAACGATACCCCTATCCGCACCTACGGTACAAGGACCGTGGAACTGTGTTTTGGGGGCCAGCGGTTCACGTGGGACTGCATCACGGCCGACATTTCGTTCCCACTACTGGGGGCAGATTTCCTGGGTGCACACGGTCTCCTCGTGGACATTAGACATGGCCGCCTAATAAACGCACAGACACGGGCTTCGTTGGCATGTGTCCGCGATGAGGCGACATACGGCGGCCTTCTTACAGCTTTCACCGACCACGAACCCCTCACGTTTTCTGAGTCAAGGGTAGCGGAGCCATGGTCGGCACGACAAGAGCTCACGTACGATTCCGAGTGCGCCGCGAGACACGTCGCCGAGAAGCCCAACGTCGTCATCGGAGCTGTACAGCCGGACCTCGACTACGTCAACAGGGGCTCGGAACAGGCCTCCGAACACGACATCCAGGCCCTCGGGACTGCAGATTCCAGTCTACGCCTGGAGGACGTCGCGATTGGTCACTCGGGTCCGACGCTGCTGGATGACCTATCCACCGGACACCCTAGCCCACAGGCCCCTGAGGACTGGCGAAGGCTCGCCTTTGAGGTGGGGTACAACCACCACAAGATTGAACCCGCCCACGTAGACATTTCCCAGCCCTTAGAGCTGGCCCTCTCCCCCCGCCGAGGCCGTCCGCCGCTACCCCGGGACCCGCCAACGACGGAGCCGCCGTTGGCCTCGTCGACGTCTGTGCCCCCGGGTGTCGGGGAGGACGCGGGCGCTGGCGCCGCCCCTACCTCCCCGCCCCTGGCTTTCCGCACTCACCGTGGCCGGTTCATGCCCCCGGACGCCGTGGAGGGCGCAATCGCTTGCACCGCGCCCTCGGTTGTCCGCTCGCGCCGCGGCCGGGTCGTTGTCTCTCCCCGCCGTGGGGATTTGGACCATGGATGAATTCTGGGGGGGCTTGTGTAGTGATTGTTAATGGTACATAATTCACCCACGGAACTATTGTTAGGAACAAGAGTTCCGCCCGAACATTATAGGAGGTGGCACTTCCTGCCACCACAAGTCAGTCGACTGCACGCAACGTAGCAGTAGCATGTTGTATTTGTGTACTGAATAAATGCTGTTCGCTCTACCTCGAGCTACCGTCTCCGACTCTCATCTCTCGGCACTACAATACACTCTTTTTCTGGATTTTTTTAGTATCACAAACAGTACTGTATTTGAAAATCTGGTAATCATAAATGTATAGATGTAGCAGTACTGTCTATCTGTATGTCGTGTGTGTCATATGATGAATTGAAAATGGGGGACCCTGATGGAAACAAGACGAAAGTCTTTCTCAGGTCTGCATCCTCTTAACAATTGTATGTATTGAGCTGTACTGTACTGTACCCATTCTGCAATCTGTTAATAAACTTTTCAATCAATCAATCAAAACAAATGGGGCTTTAATCCGATATATATATTGTATTAAAAAATATGCACACCTGAGCCACTAGAGGTCGCCAAAGTGCCTGTAAATCGCCCTTAAGAGGGCCCGCGCTTGCCAAGAGGTTTTAAATGTCTTAAAAAGGGAATTTTGGTGTAGGTTACATGCATGTGTCACCAAGGTGTTTAATACGAGAGTAGAATGAGTATAATAAGTATAAATTGTATACGTCATGCACTTGTCCTAATAAACTAACCTACACTGTAACACGCAACACTTTGATGAACATTGTTACTCAGCTGACAGAGTTGTACCCTTCTTGCTGTCTTGTCGTACAGAACTTGTAAGTCGCTTTGGATAAAAGCGTCAGCTAAATGACTAAATGTAAATGTATATGTAGAAATTATAATATATTTAAGAGCTTGAAATAAGTGAATAGTAAATAATAAATATAAAATCAATGGCATGTGTAAAGTGCATATATGTGCGTATGTATGTCAGTGTCATTTTGTGCTCTCTTCCGGGGGTTAGGATTTGACAGATGGAGCATGGCGGATACTGAGTGCTGGTAGTCCTTGTGCTTCATGGATAATGGGTTGGAGTGATGGCTTGTGGACGGCTGTTGAAATATCTTTGACCGATTATTCCTTGCCCTTGCTTGATGGTTCCGATACCATAAATCTGCTGGGTCTGTGCTGCTATTCCACCCTTGTAGTGTTGCCATATCTCTAGCCCCGCCCTCTTTTCTGGCTTCTCTCAGACAAAGAGGGAAGCAGCAGTTGTGATTGGAGGATCAAGAAGAGGGTGGGGCTTATCTCCACATGCACAATGTGGGGGCGTCATATCCGGTTACGTCTTTAGCCCCGTAGACTTCTTCCGGTCCCCTCACAAATTAATATTGAGTTTAGCAACATTTCTCCCGTCAAATAAACAACTTTATAGTCAGTTTTTTCTTTCGAGAATATCAAACGTGGGTCTAACTGTCTAACAGATGCCACGTCGATACTAATCGAGTTATGTATTGGATTTAGGCAGAGCTAAATGCTAATGTGGCTAACTAACAGTAAACCTTTTTACATGAAATACAGCCCAAAAACATTAGAAAAAAGTGACAATAAAGTTGTTTAATTGACGGGAAAAAGTTGCTAAACTCAATGTATTGTGATGGGACCGGAAGAAGTCTACGCCCCCACATTGTGCAAGAATCACCTATTTTAACACATTGGTTGCCAGCCGGATATGGCAATTTATCGCTTGAATGCCACCACGTTAATTAATGAGGACGAGCACATTTGCGAACGCATAAACTATATCTTAAATTATGGCGTCTAATACACCCGTCACTTATCAATGACTTGCTTGCAGTCAACATGTACGAAACGGATTTTTTCATCAGTACATTTCCGTTTTATACCGTTTTGAATACGAGTATAGTTTGAGATTTCTAGTCATTCCAGAGAAATCCGCAAAAATAGCCATTTACTGGAATACACAAAACACATTGTAATTTTCCGGCTGATTTATGATTTATGAGCGTTTTCAAATAAACGCTAGATTATCGAGAGTATTTGTGTTCTTATGCACGATACAAAAGCGGGCTGAAAAATCATTTATCCGTGCCGCACTCAGCGCCACGCCACACATGTTGTGCAATCTGAAAAACAACTCCGATTAACCCAAAACTGGTCAAATAGATTCCTTACCTCAGATCAGATGTTCTGCAAAAAGATTAATCCAATTCCTGATCGCCATTCCAAATATTGATCGCGTTTATTGATCCAACGTTATAGTCCGAAAAGCATGATCCAAGCTGCTTCCAGCTTCGCCAGTGACTCTGGTAACACAACACTGCTTGCCAGAGGTGGGGAAACCCTTGGGCGGAGTTTCTCTCTGATGCACTTTTTCACTCAATCCAATGATGTGCATTACCATCCGGGAGACGATAGGGGGCGGTATTTGCCCTTTGAGCTCAGAGCCATTCCCAATGATGTCAGGCTGGACGGATGAAAAATTAATAGATCTCTCGTTGTTGGCACCCAATGTGTTAAGGTCCTATATTTTATATATTACAGGGTATCTGCAGGTTTTAACAAGTTCAGTATAAGACTTTAATACCAATTTCACGACCATACTGTACTAGCAAAAAAATAAAAATAAAAATAACACATTGACTCACTGAACTGGCTGCTGCACTTGTGCGCCAAATTAAATTCTCACGTGTTCCATACAAGCTCTCACCAGACGCATCAAGCTCCTGGTAGCCCCGCAAAAAAACGACTTACAAAATACAAAAACATTTCACATATTTAATATTGTTTCATCTCCCGACAGCTGGGCTGCCCCCAAAAATGTTATACCTATGCAAATTAGACTTTTTAATACCTTTTAAGGCCTTAAATTGAGAATTATGATTGTAATTATTTTCCAGTAGGCCTTTCTTTCCATGTATCAAACAGGCCTTCTTGCTAGGTGCAACACAATTTTTGTATTAATCATTCCCTTCCTTGCCCGACTACACCACATCCATAAGTAAAAAGAAATCAAATACAAATGTTTACAAACTTGGTAGGCAGTGTTCCTGGCTGAAAAAAGTGCTGCCAAATGATTAATTAAAACCAATAGCTCATTGGGTGTCCTTGGCATGACATCACAAAGGGCAATACTTCTGAGCGGCTCGTTGATCTGAAGACTAGGTAAAAAGCCCTAACCAAATGTCAAGACGTACATGTAATTTTCCCCAGGGACTAAATAACATTTCAGACTGCAGAGAAAACACATTTTACATATTAAGAGACTTTAAATAATCTAGTCTGACAGAATAACACAATTTAAACTGAATGGATCCGTGGATTCGTGGTTGGAACCCGAGATTTTCACAAAGAACAGCAGAGGTCAGTCCAAAATGTTTTATTTTGTAAAGGGGGCAGTCGGTGGATCTGAGAAACATGATGCGCTACTAAATGATAATATATTCAAATGTACATGACATTCAAGGGTATTACAGTTATCACTCAAAATTTTCCACACACAAAATAAGTCTTCATTCCAACAGGTTTTTTTTCTCAAATGAAAATGGATAAAAAGTTTATATAATATCTTCAAAATAAAAAATATGTATCAACACAATATAAACCCTCGGGATGTTGGAAAAAAAAGAAAAGAAAAAACAGTTACATGCAGAATGTCAACTGATGGCGCGTTAAATTCTTGAGACAAAAACTAAACGAAAAATAAAAAAAAACCTAATAGGAAAACCCCCATGAGGGTCAGAATGACTAATCACAAAGTCTTACCAATTTAGATAAGATCTGTGGTGAATCCTGTACCCTCTTGTTACCTTTCACTACTGTTAACTCGCAGAGAGAGAGAGAGAGAGAGAGAGAGAGAGAGAGAGAGAGAGAGAGAGAGAGAGAGAGAGAGAGAGAGAGAGAGAGAGAGAGAGAGAGAGAGAGAGAGCCTGTGTTGCTTTAGTTCTTAATTCACTATAGTAGCGGTCAATAGGAAACAATAACAAACTGCGATCGTCGATGACTGAGTGGTCTTGGCTAGCAATTACAAACAGTGCATATGGGTTGTTAAGATGCCTTGTGAAAACGATGAAACCAAAATAAATTACATTGCCAGACACTTAACAGACTGGTTGGGGGGGGGGGTGTAAGAGGTGAGGGGGGTCAGGGGTGGGGGGTCAGGAGGAGGGTTTAGGAAGATAGGACTCGTCGAAATGGATGTAGAAACTGACTGATGACTAGTCGATACACTGAATGAGGCTCCTCTGGATGCGTGGCTCCCAGAGGGACGGTGGTACGAGTGAGTAGAAAGGTCCCAAGGTAGAAACTGCAGTCTTAACATGTGCCATACTTTAAAATGTGGAGGAGAACACCCTCGCACTCATCAATATGATGAGCAGCCAAGTCCCAAACCAAAGCATTGAAGTCTTTATTTTTGCTATCGAAAAAAAAAAAATCGTAATACTCGAAAACAAAAATAAAACACAAAACGGGTAGGGGAGGGGGAGGGGGAAGGAGTAACAACTCCAGATATTACGCTGAATGCAGAGAAGATGAACTGCACGAGTTGGGTGAGACACTCCGGCACGGGGGGGGGGGGGGTAATCCTGGAGCTAGACTTCTAATATCCAAAAGTACTGGTCTGGGGGGACCCATGTTGGTCAAGGGGTGTCCATAGAGATGCCTATAGTAAAATGCCTCGATAGCAGCATCCTAGAAGGCCGTTCCTAGAGGGTGTCGCTATGTACTTCCTGCTGCCTGGCTCTCGCCTCCCTCTGAATTACCTGAAGGGACAGAGTGACAGGTTGTTAACAGGATTGGGCTCCAAGTGGCTTCTGACATTTTCACAAAACCAGCCAAACAGGACAGTCATGGTGCAGACAGACAGAACCAAGTGTTTCACCAAGCGTAATTAGCAACTTGAAAGATGTATCTAGATCTTATGGGTTTACTCGATTGGGTTTTCTAATGTGATTCAGTCATACATATTGATAATTGTTAAATATTATAGGAGCAATAGGCGGCCATTGATTTTAGGAAGAACTATTTGAAATATTTTCAAACCCTTAAAACTGAATTCGACAACGCCCTTCCTAATCAGAACACATCAGGATGCCTCCAAAGCCACGCCAGGTAGCTAGCAGAAGGCCTTCCTGTGGACACACACTCACACACACAACTGTTATGTGCATAACAAGCCTTGTCACTAGAGGGGTTGATAGGCAGCTCACTCGTTCCAATCATTTGTCTAGTTTGATTGGATGTTGTTTCATTTCGGTGTCAAACGTCTTGTTTTTTTTTTACTGTCGAGATATAATAAGAAATCTAAAATGTTGCCAAAAACCAGCGGCCGCCTATTGATCCTCCAACAGAATATCAGAAGTTATTCAATGATATATTTTGGAAGTCACATGTGTATTCCTACCAACACGTCCATCAGTCCCGACTGACCTGCAGCAGACGTGTTGTTGGAGACATCGTCCTCGTCGCTGTCGTCCTCGTTGGACTGCGGGGGATGGAAGTCAGGGATGGCTGTCTGGGGGGCCTCGGGCTCCTGGTCCGCTCTGCTCTTTAGGGCCAGGATACGATGGTGTAGAGCTGCAGCCAACTGACCTGTGTCCTTAGAGCTGGCCTGGAGCACGCACGCACACACAAGCACGCACACACACGAGCACGCACACACACGAGCATGCACACACACACACGAGCATGCACACACACAAGCATGCACACACACACGAGCATGCACACACATGAGCACGCACAGACACACGAGCATGGACACACACACACAAGCACGCACACACACACACGCACGCACACACACGCGCACGCACACATACATACAAACATCATTATGCAAACTCACTAAATATAAATGGTAAATGGACTGCATTTATATAGCAGCTTTTATCCAAAGCACTTTACAACTTATGCCTCACATTCACACAACGATGGCGGAGGCGACCATGCAAGGTGCCAACCTGCTCATTGGGAGCAGTTAGGGGTTAAGGAGGAGCTGGAATCAACTAGCAAGCGACAGCTCTACTTCCTGAGCCGCTGTCGCCTGGTTAGATGCAGCAGATAAGATAGTCCATCTCAAAATGGATTCAAATCAAATGTCCCTTTATTTACAAAAACCACGGCATAAATCTCCTCTCGTTCATTTAAAGTTCACATCCTCTGCCTACAATAATCCTGGGTGGTCCTCACTGGCAGAGACGTGCTTTGCTCTGGCATACGTTTCTATATAAAGCCGCTGTTGGGAGTTCTTCCCTCTTATATCACTTCATTATTAGACTGGACCTCTGGACCTCATCATACTCGCTCCAATGACTGTCTTACACTTCAGGCCTCCAGAGTTTACAGTGAACTTGGGAAATCTGACTTTAGGTTCTGTGCCCCCGACACATGGGACGTCCTGCAACGTACCTTAAAACTCAATGCATTAGTATTGTAAATCTATATCACGGTATAATTACCGCATAGGTGCCAACGGTATATATCACAGTATATTAATTCATCTTAAAATGTCTATATAAATGCTTCTGAAGGGGTAACACACTGGTATGGCTGCTATTACTGTACTCTTGTATTACTGGGATAAATTTCACATAGTACAGAAGTATTTTAAGAACACGTATTGTGCAAAACCGCAATAGCAAAAAAAAATGCAATAGCAAAAATATGTCGGTTATGTCGGTCCACCGCTGGCTTTTTTGTCCTAAGGACTGCCTTTGGAAAACACCTGAGTAACTGATGTGTGGCGATAGAAAAGATTTTTACTGCCCTTTGCAAACACCGTCTTACAACATAATTTGCAGATTACGGTTTTCTACTCTTGTGTTTGGCGTTTTAAAACCAAAAGTTAAAACATGTCCATATAATTTTTTTATTCGCTGTGTGCTGCGCTTTCAGCCTTCTCTGTTCATAACGCCGCATTTTCCAGATGATTCGGTGGCACAGGCTGATGACTACACAGGCTGCACGCATTGCATCACTGCCTCCCACTGGCGTGGTTAGGTCATTGCTACTTTAGAGGTGCTCTACCGGTCACAAGGTATAGTCAAAATCCATACCGCTGGTGTACTCTATACCGTTTATACTAGGGGTGGGGGGGGAAATTGATACGTAGTAGTATCGCGATACTTTGCGCGGCGATACTGTATCGATACAGGGACACCAAGTATCGATATTTAATTATTCATAAAATAAATTATAAATCTTTTAATTTTTTTTGTATAAGGAAGTTGCATTGTTCATTTCAATACGTGTAATAGTACAGTAGTCCACACACATGTGCATTCAGTTAAGTTGGAATATGACTGTAATACAAACAGTTCAGTTTGTCAGGTACATGCAAGTAACACAGATTACAGTGTTTACATCTGTCTGCTTGAGAAAATACCATGTTCTGCAATAAAAATTATTGAAGTAAGATGAACAGACTGAAGTTTATTTTATTAGATAAAACATGTTGACAAAGTTTTACTTTGCAGTTGAAAAAAGGTAATAAATTAAATTTGATCAAAAAAGATTTTCTTTGTTGCAATACTCAGCGTATCGCGATATATTTAGTATCGCGATACTATCGTATCGTGACGCAAGTATCAAAATAGTATTGTATCGTGAGGTCTCTGGCGATTCCCACCCCTAGTTTATACCGTCCACAACTAAATATAACCATCACTTTTTTTAATGGCCATAACATGTTATCTAAATGCAAATGTGTGGATCCACCAATGAGAGCCACGCAGGCATAGGAATCGGCCTAATCGGCATACAGTATGCTGTACGCTACTGAAATCACCATGTTATTGGATATAGATGGACACGATACAAGGAGAGCTTAGTTCCTTTCCTTTGTGCCTTCCTACTGTGTCAGGTGAGTTTTACACAAACAACGTTACCGAAATGAGCACATCCTCCGCTGCACAGCTAATGTATAATTGATACATTTATTATTAATAATAATAATAATAACTTTATTTATATAGCACCTTTCATACATGGATTGCAGCTCAAAGTGCTTCACAGCAAATAGCATACAATTAACATAGGCATAACATTTGCATAGGCCCAGTGCCATCCCAGACCACCCACAATGCCACACGCGGCCCCATCCAACCACCATGTCCATTCACCCGTTGAGACAAGTTGTTGGGTAAAATGTTGTGTCATTGGACTGAATTATGGCGGCTTGCTCATTATTATCACGGCACCAAGCTGTGTGATCACCAGCTTAGATGTGATTTGTTTTTGACGATTTTGGCTGTGAGAAACGAATATAGGCCAAGTCCTCTAAATTGGATAGTGGAAAATTGGGCATTTTGAGTGCACTCAGCAGACACATTACAGCCCAGTTAGGTTTGATTTCTACCTTGTGGTTCGTTATGGAAACTCTGGAATACATGGGGGAGCCACTTGAATGTAGGCAGGAGCTACTGGTGGAGAGATCACTGTACTGTGATCTGAGTGTACAGTATGTGGTGTCGAGGTGACAGAGCACACAGCCATGGGATACAGTATTAAAGCATGTCGACTCGAGGTGACAGAGCACACAGCCATGGGATACAGTATTAAAGCATGTCGACTCGAGGTGACAGAGCACACAGCCATGGGATACAGTATTAAAGCATGTCGACTCGAGGTGACAGAGCTCAGCACACAGCCATGGGATACAGTATTAAAGCATGTCGACTCGAGGTGACAGAGCACACAGCCATGGGATACAGTATTAAAGCATGTCGACTCGAGGTGACAGAGCACACAGCCATGGGATACAGTATTAAAGCATGTCGACTCGAGGTGACAGAGCACACAGCCATGGGATACAGTATTAAAGCATGTCGACTCGAGGTGACAGAGCACACAGCCATGGGATACAGTATTAAAGCATCGCACAGGTGACTGATCCGAGCGTACAGTATGTGGTGTCGAGGCGACATAGAGCACACAGCCAAGGGATAGTCTATGTTATGATTATTGTCCATTTTATACTCATTTTATGCATTGCTGTTATTTAGTAAATTCTCTGCTCATTTTATGCCTACGTCTATTTCATGTCCATTATGTCTACATTACTGCTGTGAAGCACTTTGGGCTGCAATTCTTGTATGAAAGGTGCTTTACAAATAAAGTGTATTATTATTATTATTATTATTATTATTATTACTGGAGAAATTAAGCCGTACATTGTATCTTCAGAGTTGTGTGTGACATGAACACGGGTGATAATAATCTTAAATTGACTCACAGATATTAGGAAGACCTTGACTCCTTGGTCCTCTGTGTCCATGGCAGTGATGCGCACACTTTTCTCGCTGGCTTTGTCCACTTGCATCTGGGGCCATAGCTTGGTGTTGAGGATCAACCGCAGGCTACCCTGAGTCCGCATCACTAAAGACAGAGAGGAAGTGTGAAATGTCTACACAGAACCAAATGTCTCGAGACATCTCCCCATGTGGCCAACCCCAGGCCACACAACAGACCAAAAGAAAAATAAATGCAAACAAAGTGCAATAACAAACTGGGCTTTTTTTGCCTACAGGTCACCGCTTTGTGGCATTACAGATTCTACCTTTAAAAGCAAAAATCCACCCTAAAATGGAACATTCCTGTCATCTTGGACAGATCAGTCAATATAAATTAACACAAACAACGGTCTCCCTAAGCTGGAGACCAGAGCATCAACATTTTAATGTGTGAGTGATGTCATCAAGTGACTTTTTGGAGATGGTTTATTGACAATGAATTAGTGACCAACTTTGTGGGCTCTTGGATTTTAGATTACCATTACATCGCTATTACATAGAAATGCACGGCTTTCCCTAAACACTGGTACAGGGGAGCAGCGTCACTATGACAACACTCCAGCGCCACCATGCGTTTAAAAAAAAACATTATATATATAAATGTATTCTTTTGCAGTGAAAGCTTGGGGCTAGCTTATAAATACACTTATACAAAAACATTTCCCCCCCTTTGTAATGTTCTTAATTTGCAGGAAATTACAGCAAATGGGTCTTTATTGCAGATGTATTTGCCTCCAGGACGGGGGGCACAAGCCTCCTCTGAACCTCCCCCTAAATCCTGAGTTTATTTAAACGTAAGACAACGTACCCATATCCCAGTAAAATCACCCTGGCAGTGGCTACTGTCACAGTATTATACACTCTAGTCACCATCTATGGAGCAGCTCCAGGATCTCTTGATGACATCATCACTAGAGTCTCTCTGGTGTTCCGCTTCAGGAGAGATGTTCACACATTGAAACTGAGCTGTACAGCATCACAGAAACAACATGGGTGGATTTCACCCTTAAGTGGTATTTTGTTGCCATCTACTGGCCAAGGGAATGTTTTCAGTCTGGTAAAAAAAATGAAAAGTGAATGGTCCTGTTTAAACAGCTTTTGACAACAGTCTCTGGGCCTCCAGTACTGGCTAATGCAATGCCTGGGAGGCCAAGAACAATATACACACAAACAAGGATCCCCCATGAGTGTATATGTAGATGAAGAGGGTCTTGTTGAGACCAATGTTATGTTTAAAGCAGAAATATGCTTCAATGTCAGCTGTATTTTGCGTGTGGGAGCTAGAACGACATACTTCCACATCAGTAGGACCACAATGGAAATAAGTCTTGACTTTTTTGTGTAGCATCCTTGATGTTTTCTGGAATCTTGTATTTTTTTAAATGTCAAATCAAATCAAGTACAACGTGTGGGTTGCAGTACACCGACAAACCACTAGGTGGCTGTGCTGCGTTGCGTTGTACAAATGGCTATATTTTCGACTTCCTTAGGGCCCGTGTCGACCGGGGACGTTTTATGAGTTGTCAGCTCCTTTCTGTCATTAATTTCTATGCTACAGACGCGACAGGCGCGCTCCTTTTCCCAGCGCCGCGCCTCGCGTTTTAGCGCTCTCGGCGGCAGCGTTTTTGGGCGGAACGCTCCCAGCGCATAAAGTTGAAACTAGTTCAACTTTTGGAGAGGCGCGCCACTCATCAAGGTAACTTTTTACGACCGACCAATCAACACCGAGGAAGTGGCGGAGCCGCGGCAGTCGCAAGACTCAGGAAAACGCGCTGAGCTTTTTTTTTTTGCTTTTCAAATCGGTCGGTCTTGAAAAAAAACATCCCTGGTGGACACAAAGCCTTAGACTTCCTCGCCAGTCTTTCTTCGATTTAGTCCGTTTGTAATGCCTGGCCCAGGGCGCGTGTTGCTTAATAACAGCGGAAGAGTGCAAAAATGCTTCCGCATTAGTCACCGCACGCCACTACGGTAATGCGCCTTTCCTTTTCCTTCGCCCAGGTGCACCGGCGTGCTCGCGAGGTGCTCGCGCCGCACGAGATCCCCGCTTGGTTCGACACATATTAACACGCTTTGGTTCAATTTAATCACACTTTGGTTCATATTAATCACCATACACGTGATGGACGCAGCAGGCGATCACTCCTACTGTTATTCAGCTGCGCCGAGGTACATGATTGATTGATTGAGCACTACTGAGCTAACATGAAGCTAACTACTGAGCTAACATGAAGCTAACTACTGAGCTAACATGAAGCTAACTGCTGAGCTAACTGAGCGCACTACTGAGCTAACATGGAGCTAACATGAAGCTAACTACTGGGCTAACTGAGCTAACATGAGCTAACTGCTGAGCTAACATGGAGCTAACATGAAGCCAACTACTGAGCTAACATGAGCTAACATGTATATTCCATAGTAAAGTACACGTTAACGTTACAATGTGTTGTGTTCACAACACTGTTTAGTCTGACGACGCGTCGCGATAATATACATGTATATTCCATAGTAAAGTACACGTTAACGTTACAATGTTGCGTTGTGTTCACTCATAGTTAACACTTTGACTGCCGGAAAACGCTTTAAAGCGTCATTCCCGGCCATGCTCAAGTTGCCGGAGGACGCTGTACAGCGTCCTTATATCAATATTTCAAAAATCTGCGATCGGATTCATATTTCCCCTCCGCTGGCCTGAGATCCACCAGGAGGACCCACTGAGCTCTCTGGCGGTTCAGGAGCGCCATCTGGTGGCCGATCGGCACAATCGCCAAACAGGAAGTGCTATGGAGGTTGTGCTGGTCGACCATATTACTTCCGGGCACTCTGTTTGGCTCACGGGACTCGATCTCGACAGAATACATAGCGATCGATTGCCAATAACTCGATAAACAACATGATTTGGACATATATACTATTATACAAGCTGGAAATGGACCCGATATTTCTACATACCATAATAGGTAAATGACTGTTCCACGCTCATCGCCCAACGGCGCGAGGAGGATACGGTAAGATTCAGCGTTATTTTTGATCGTATTCCATATAAACTGTTATGATGAACATATCACCCACACTAGATTAATGATATAACGCTGCCCACGGAATTATAAACGATCCCCCGCCCATCCGGTCATCATCAGATCATACGTAGATCATTCTAGAAGTACGTCCAATTGAAAATTTTTATATCGCCCCGATTGCCATCAAACTGTATTTCATCATCAATATAATGCATTTGAGGCTATATATCACGTTCTGGAGAAAGCTGCAGAAAGAGATGAAAACATACTTATACATTAGACCATACTTTACTATGAATATGTGAATGAAAAAGTTTAACGTTGCTACACAATGAACAATACATATAGGACTTTGAATGGGCCCTAATAATGGCAATGTAGCAATAGAATTTAAAAAGTTATAGCCCTGCAAAGAAGGGGAATTTCTCCATAGACAAATAGCGCTGGCAATCCACAGTCATTTTCCGGATTTCTGGCCGGCACCCATAGTGTTAAAGACAGCCGAGGTTCCAAGTGATTCGTTGCAATGTACGCGGAAATGCCATATGCATTTGTCTGAGCGGCGTGAAAGGAAAGGCGCATTACCGTAGTGGCGTGCGGTGACGAAAGCGGAAGCATTTTTGCACTCTTCCGCTGTTATTAAGCAACACGTGCCCAGGGCAGCAGCCAATCACAACTCCGCGCCGCTCACGCCAGCTTGTGTCGATTTGACACGTTACATTTTTGGCCAGATGCATGGAGGGCGTTGCCGTTGTATACATTAGGCATTAGTTAGATTCAAGATTCAAGAGATTTATTCGTCACATACATACACAAGACATGTAGTGAAATGAAGGTGGCCATGCCCGCCTTGATTGTGCAAAAAAATACAAATAGAATAAAATAGAATAGATAATAAAATAGACATGATAAAAAGTACTAAGATAAAATACAATGCTTACGCATTAAAGGTAATGAGTCCTATATTATACGATACAATATACAGTTATACTGTATATAACTATACAGTTATACTGTATATAACTATACTATACTAACTATTAGTGTTGTCAAAAATATCAATTTTTCGATACACATCGATTCTGAATATTTAAAACGGTTTCAATACTAATTTCCCGCAATATCGATATTTAATTATTCATTAAAAAAAAGGAAGTTGCATTGTTCATTTCAATGCCTGTAATAGTACAGTAGTCCACACAGTCACACACACACATGTGCATTCAGTTAAGTTGGAATATGACTAATACAAACTGTTCAGTTTGTCAGGTACATGCAACACAGATTATAGTGTTTACATCTGTCTGAAAATACCATGTTCTGCAATAAAAATGATTGAAGTGAGATGAACAGACTGAACTTTATTTTATTAGATAAAACATGTTGACAGTTTTACTTTGCAGTTGAAAAAAGGTAATAAATTAGTATTAGTTAGTATCGCGATACTATCGTATCGTGACGCAAGTATCGCGATAGTATCGTATCGTGAGGTCTCTGGTGATTCCCACCCCTAATGTCATGTTATGATGAATTGAAAATGGGGGACCCTGATGTAAACAAGACAAAAGTCTTTCTCTGGTCTGCATCCCCTTAACAATTGTGTGTGCTTAACATTACTTAATTACTAAGATTATATCATTTAGTTATTTTTAAATGTGTGATCTAAAGATAAACAAAGGGTTTTTAAAAGTGTTACATTTATCTTCTCTTATAGTACCAGAGAGAAGCTGAGGAGAATCAACCAGCAACAAAAGCAAAATTTATTTAAAATATATTTATATATATATATTTTTTTACATTATAAGATTGAACCTTTTTCCCTGTGGTATCGAAAATGGTATTGAATATCGATACTTTTCAAGGTATCGTATCGAAGTTCGAAATTCCAGTATCGTGACAACACTACTAACTATAGAAAAACATAGTTATTTTCTTTAAAGTGACCTTTTTCTTTCCCTTCTCCCGGTAGGCCTTCTCGTCATTGTTAGAGATCAGGCCCACCACTAGTGCTTGGATCTGGGAAGTGACTCACTGGGAGTGATGGCTGACACCTGCATTGGTGTGACTGCACACCTATATATACATATGGGTGCCTGAGCAGTCTCTCTCTCGCTGCCCAAAATATCACGTCAGGAGTTTGACGATATAACGCCGGTATGTGACAGAATAGTGTTCCAGTACAAAAGTGTGATATCACATCTTCTTTGCGTCTTTGTCTTGTAATACAATTATCACATATAGGGATGTCCCGATCGCCTTTTTTTTGCTCCCGATCCGATCCCGATCATGTAATTTTGAGTATCTGTCGATACCGATCTTTCACATTAGTAACCAATTTGCCGCATTTGTCAGAAACTGGCGAAGCAAGACAAGCCCCTCTGTTCCCTTGAAATAGCCCCAGTCGAGCGACGTGGCTCGCATTACATTCACCATACGAGAAATATGCAAAGTTTCAATCTGTTGCAGTGTTAGCACTTGGTTGGCTAGAGGCTAGCAGTGTTAGCACTCGGATGGCTAGCAGAGCCACTTAGCCAGTTAGCTCCCACTAGCAATCCTAGCACTAGTAGAATACGGCGATTCCACTCAGAAAAAGTCAACATTAGCGTTTGCACTTCCCTCGAGTTGACCGCGTCCTCCTGATGTACCACGTCGTGTGTATCCCTCCGTCTCGGTCCCACCTTGAATCGATTGGTATAACGTTGGGTCCGGTATAGCGTTGATATAACGTTCCGTGTGCGTTTTGGACTGGCTTCGGTTTAAATTTTTAAATGCTTCCAAACTTCTGACATTTTGTCTAGCTGCTCAGGTGTTACGAGTTATCAGGTGGACCTGCCGGTGTTTTGGGAGCGACGCGTTGTGAGGTCTCCTATTTTTTTGGCCCACATCACTGTCGTGCGACGGTGTAAATCAAAGGAAATGCATTTGTTTTGGCAAATTCTTCTGCTCTGTGTGACAATAAATAAATGAATGCTGATATGTAATTTAAAACCAAAACTAAGGCCTCAGTAGGAGTTTAAGACGTGAACATGGTCATGTTTGTTGAATAAAATAAAATTTATTTATTTTTACTGCCGATTAAAAAAAGATATATATATCCCGATCCCGATCCTCTGAAAAATCACGTGATCGGCGCCGATCCCGATCACGTGATCGGATCGCGACCTCCCTAGTCACATCCCTATTTCAGAGACCATGGCACTCCCCTGACAAAAAGTTGTTTCAAACAAAAACGGCTGGATGTCATTTTGAGAGTGTGAGTCTTTCACCTTTTACATAATCTAGCTTTGGCATGGATTGATTGTTTAGATAGCTAGCATGGCTAAGAAATTAGGGCTGTCCTTCGAAGCTTTTTTTTTAGCCGTCGAAGCTTCGGGCCAAGATTCGATTTGAATTCGAATTAAATGTGCTGGATTGGATTGGATTAATTAATTAAATTAATAATGAGTCGGCCTGGGCGGCTGCTCTCCGTTACACAGCCAACAACATTACATTACATAATTATGTTGCAACCTTCGTCTATAAAGCAAACAATTATAAAAATATTTATATGTGGGCGGCTGGGTGGCGCAGCGGACATTGCGCTCGTCACCAACGCAAGATACACCGGGTTCGAATCCGGCTGTCGGCGTTGCCTCCGGCTTGGGCCGGCCGTCATACTAACTCAATTGGCAGAGTTAGGGGGTGGAAGTCGATGGGTGGTAATCTGGACGTTGTGGACAGCGACTCCTACAGGTCGGTTGGGGGACGCCTGCACAGCAGACAGGAAATGGCAGGGGTAGTGTGAGCCTCCCAGACGTTACACCTCGCCAAATGACAGTCCGCGCTGGCAGGTGAAAAGATGTGACGGGCTGCCTCCTCGTGTACCGGAGGGGACACGTGATGCAAGGCTTCTATCCTCCCTACAACCGACCAGTGTGGGGCATATGTGAGCAACGTTCAAGACAGGGGAGGGGAGAGTTGGAAACACGAAATTGGGATGGGAGACATTTTTTAAATAAGGAGAAAAAGTGGATAAAAAAAAATATATATATATATTTAGAGACAAAGGCAGAATTCGACTTCATTTTTTATTAAGACATGTTTTTATATGGGTCGGGACACTATAAAAAATACTATAAGAGTTAATAAGGCATATGGCGTTCATTGCATTGGAGGCGCAATTTTGCAGGTGGGAGGGGGGATAACATTTTTTATTATATATATTCCTTTACATATCTTTTTTTTATATATTCAAATTATATTTTCCCGTTCGAATCCCGTGCCCATCGAACAAAGCTTTGAAGTATTTAAGACAGCCCTATAAGAAATGCAAATATATTGTAGTCTGCCCCGTTGTTCTGACCAGGATTATGTTCCTTTCTGATCCGGTGATGCGCACGCACACAGAGTCTGACGTATACAGCGAACAGGTCTATATAGGCGAGTGGTCACACCAGGTGTCAGCCATCACTCCAACGAGCCC
This sequence comes from Notolepis coatsorum, assembly GCF_963971535.1. NCBI lineage: Eukaryota > Metazoa > Chordata > Actinopteri > Aulopiformes > Paralepididae > Notolepis > Notolepis coatsorum. Next base: position 24,943,207 of record NC_140177.1, on the reverse strand, counting down.
CTCCCCAGATCCCACCAACCAACTAAAACACAACACTGGTCTGGAGGCCTAGGAGCCGACACAAGGGGCGCTTCACAGACAAGTCAATTCAACATCTATGGTGTTTTGTGTGGACGGTGCATGAGATGCGTGCCTATGTCCATGGAAACATTAAAAAACATTGTGCTAGCCATTTTCACATGCACTGTACCGCCCGGCCTAGTGACCATTCATTAATGTAGATTTCATTGGGAATAATTCAATACAAATTCTATGCATGAGTCTCCCCTGGTATAGAGATTCACAAGCCAAAATCTAAATCCTGCACACAGTCTTCTCACATGAAATTACTTTATTTAGACTAGACAATATTGGATTATATGGTGGTTGGAAGTGTGACATACTAAAGTGTGCTTCACGACTCACATTATCGAAGAAAACCATTGCTGCCATCACAGTGAGGAGACAATAAATCTGGATAAATTGCCCAGCCCTCATTGCAAATGAGAAGACAAGTGTGTGGAGATGCATTAGCCCCAAGTAGCCTTCGCTTAATCACGCTGAAAATATGTTGAGCCATTCTGACTAAACAAAAAGGCTTTTCTGTGTGTCTGTACCTAAGCGGGACTGTAGCGTGCCGTCGTCCGTGGACGCCATGTCGTTGAGCCTCAGTAGACCTCGACCCCGCTCTATCCACGACTGAGCAGTCTTCTCAAACACGAATAATTTGCATTGTATCTGCAGGGAACAGAAGGCAAAACAAACCGGAACATCTTATTATCGTTTTCTGCTCCACGCGTTCATTGGCCTTCGTGTTGAGGTCTAGGAGACCGGTTGGTGACTCACCTGTAAAACATTGCTTTCTGATTCCTCTCCAGTTTTAACGTCTACCTTCTCTAAGATGCACTTCTTGGCTGTGGCTTTGGTGTACGCTGCTGCAGACTCCTCCAAAGACTCTGTCACGCTGTTCACTGTATAGAAACAACAACAGACTGTTCACTGTATAGAAACAACACTGTTCACTGTATAGAAACAAGATACTTCACTGTATTGAAACACAACACTGTTCACTGTATGGAAACAACAACAACAGAGACTGTTCACTGTGTGAAAACAAGATTTTCCGGGAGTAAATACTTGACTTATTGAATAAAGTATGCTATATTCACTAACTAGTTTGGCAATATTATTCTGTGCATGTTAACCGTATTTCCATTTGATTCATTAGATTACTCATGTGAATGTTTAATGTTTTAAAAACTTTTTCAGTTAATGATTTTTACTATCCGGTTATGGAGGAGAATACCAAAGTCTGGCCAAGAGAACAATCTTTAGCTTTAATTGTTATTGGGGGATGCTAGAATTCAGTCCATGTTGTGCAGGTTCATATCACAAATTGTACGGGACCTTTTTAAATAATAATAAAAAAAAATCTTTATCAATCAAAACAACGTTGGACATCTACGTCTTATAAATGGCCTTTTCCAGTGTTTAGCATTGTTTCCTAGCAATGGGGGTTCGTATCAATGGGGTCTGTGTCTCTAATTCTCATTTTGGCGGATTGCTCCAATTCAGTTGAGACAATATCCTCCCCCAGTGAACTAAGCTATTCTGATTTGTAGGGCTGACCTTCGATTTTTTTTGGTAATTCGAAGCCGATATTCGATTTTAATTCGAAGCTTCGAGATAAAAAAATTAAATAAAAAAGTTGTATTATTATTATTATTATTTTTTTTTTAATGTTGTGGGACTTGTACAGCACTTTGTTCAACTTTGTCAGTGCTGTAAAGTTTAAATCTTTTTAAATCTTAGACAAACGAAACACTTTGCTTTCATGAAATATTGTAAGTTGTCATTTGAGGCTTTATAGAAGCAGCACAATGGGAACACAAATCTGTCAGTGCCGAGTCCGACCTCATCTTAAATAACAAACAGCATATTGCTTGTTGTAGTTAACAAAGAGAGGCAGAGTTGATTTTGCCAAAAACTATTATTATTATTTTTAATCATTTTTTTTTTTTTATAAATAATCGAATTTTATTTTCTTATTCGAATCCCATGCCCATCGAACGAAGCTTCGAAGTATTTAAGACAGCCCTACTAATTTGACTCGGTATCCTACGTAGCACGGAGCTGATCTGCAGTAACGCCCCCTCTATGGTTGTAGCGCAACCATTCGCTCAACAACAGAGCGAGTGGAAATACAGACACTTCCTCAAGCGGGTGCTGACAGAGACAGCGGAGAACGAGCGAGCGAGCGAGAGAGATAGAGAGGGGGGAGGGAGAGAGAGAGAGAGAGAGAGAGAGAGAGAGATAGAGAGGGGGATACGGAGCAGGAGCTTCTCTCTCTCGGGGAAAACACACACATTTACCGGTACACACAACCTACACACGTGGGGCTGGAGCTTCTCTACTCGCATATCACTGTCAAAATATCTTTGACTCCCACGCACGCGCCCATATTCCGATCCGTGCAATAATATTCACAGGGGTATATATTGTCATTTGAAACAAGTTACCAATGCATTGTCCCGTGGGATTATGCCCCCCCGCGGCGAAATTAATTAGTATCCCCCTCAATCTCTCTATATCGCTCTCTGTCTGACTGTGGGTGACTGTCACTCAAAGCGCTTATGGGCGGAGCCCAGCCCAAAACAGCTTGAAATCTTGAAGTGGAAAAATGTGTTCCATAGACTCACAGGAATTGTGTAAATTTGCCCACATAGTGAAAGGAATAGCAAGACATGTCCCCTTTTAAACAACAAATGTATGTTTATTTTGCAGCAATTCTTTGTCGTTGCCACCATCTTTAGTGTTACAGCCCCTCACACTCCAGTTCTCAGGCTGCAGCTGGTTTGAAAGCGAAAGTACCAAAAAAAAGTGGCTGTGGCTCCAGGGGAGTTGAACAGTTCTGGCTCTGCTAGTTTCTTTTCCATCTTTTGGCGCTTTTCTGGTGGACAAACCACAGCACACATGCACCGTGACTCGCGACTGGAGACTAGCTCTGCTAGCACACATAACCTACTGTGTACAGACGGTTTCAAACTGTATTTTAAATTAGAAAGCAAGCGAAATAAATGGACAAGAGAAAAAGAAATCTCCATTTGGTCAGTATTGTCATTTGGACAAGCAAAGCCATTACTTTAAGTTGCAGGCAAGAAAGACAAGTCTGTCCACCGTCTCTGGTTTTAAAGCTGCCCTGTTGCAGGTCACAGGTTTTGATATTATTTTTTATTATCGAGTATAGAAACAACACTGTTCACTGTCAGGCCATGTGAGCGGATCGGAGCGTGAGCGGCGCGGGGAGCGGAGCGGGCGGTTTTGACGTGAGCGAGGAGTGGGTTTTAAAATGGGTCGGCGCGACGTCCGGAGCGAGAGTTCTCCTCCGCTCCAATCCACTCCGGGACGCTCACACAGTGGTTTAACACTGATGTAATAATATACATGTAGTACAATGCCAAAGCAACAGATGGCGATGAACAAACATGAAGGCCATTTTCAACCAATGAGAATTGAGAAGGGTGAACCTGTGATATCCTGTTCAGGCTTCACTCCTCCTCCTTCACTCACTCCTGTTAGAAAAGTATCGACGCCATTGTTGTTGTCGTTAGCTTACATGCTAACGTTAATGGCAGCGACCATAGCATTGTGGCTTGGCTAACTATCATCGCTTAATAGAGCTAGTGAATGGATAAACAACGTTATTTAACATTGCAGAATGGGTACAATTACAATGCTGCTCAATACAAACAATTGTTAAGGGGCCCAGGGGGTGTAGACTGTTGTAGTTTGAGCTAATTTACACCATGCTCCAAAAAATAAATAAAAAAAAGCCGAGCGATCTGGCGCGGGGAGCGCTCGATTCAAGGTGAGCGGTGAGGGAGCGGAGAGCGACTTGGGGGCGGGGTCAACATGAGCGATTAGCGGAGCGGACCAAGCTTTAAAGAGCGAAGAGCGGATTTCTCGGCCGCGCCGATCCGCTCACGTGGCCTGTTCACTGTATATTAGGGCTGTCCCCGACTAAGGATTTGGATAGTCGACTATGATTGGCCAAAATTTGCCGTTAGTCGACTAGTTTTTTTTTCTTTTAATTTAAAAAAAAATTTATCATTCCATTTGGGCTGTGGGGGGTGCTTAATGTCTGAAGGAGTCGACTGAAGGCTTCTTGTCCTCTGCAAAAGCATGCAATTGGTCCACTGATGGATACATCTTGATATTTGTCTAGTCTAGTGTGTTCATTAGATGGGTGAAATCCTCTTTCAGTGCCTCTGTGCCTGTTTTCTTAGGCAGTTAGCCTCTGGTATGCATGCCATTAGCGTTAGCCACGCTTCTAGGCCTCTTTTCTATTGGAAAGAATGATAAAAAAAAAAATAATAATAAAAAAAAGAATTGTAATCGACTAAGAGGTTGGCAGTCGACTACGGCTCCTTTCGACCGATTAGTTGACTAATAGGAGTCAGCCCTACTGTATATAAACAACACTGTTCACTGTATAGAAACAACAGAGACTGTCAACTGTATTGAAACACAACAGACTGTTCACTGTATATAAGACTGTTCACTGTATAGAAACAACAGACTGTCAACTGTATAGAAACACAACAGACTGTTCACTGTATAGAAACAAAACAGAGACTGTTCACTGTATAGAAACACAACAGAGACTTCTGGGCCAAGCTAGGGGCCAGTTCTTAGTCATGCTAGGGGCTGGTTCTTAGTCATGCTAGGGGCCAGTTCTTAGTCATGCTAGGGGCTGGTTCTTAGTCATGCTAGGGGCCAGTTCTTAGTCATGCTAGGGGCTGGTTCTTAGTCACGCTAGGGGCTGGTTTTTAGTCACACTAGTGGCTGGTTTTTAGTCACACTAGTGGCTGGTTTTTAGTCAGGCTAGTGGCTGGTTCTTAGTCAGGCTAGGGGCTGGTTTTTAGTCAGGCTAGGGGCTGGTTTTTAGTCAGGCTAGGGGCTGGTTTTTAGTCAGGCTAGGGGCTGGTTTTTAGTCAGGCTAGGGGCTGGTTTTTAGTCAGGCTAGGGGCTGGTTCTTACCCTTCTCTGGGGTGGGTTCCTGTGAGGAGGGCTCCGATGTTGGAGCAGCTGAAGCCTCTTTACTTTCCTCTGTCGACGACTCTCCTTTATGGGGACTCTGAAAACACAACAAAAAACACAACATCTCAACTCCGTGAAAAAGCTGTTGCCAGTTTTCTGTATGTGACCAATAAAAGGAATAAGAAGGCACCGGCTTGACCAGTCAATATGATCGACTCACCAGGACTCGTTCGGACATGTTCTGTCCAAAGACAAACTTCGCCCCGGTGTCTGCGTCTGTGTTGTTGGCGGCATGTTTTGAACTGGAGGCAGAAATAACAATAGAGAGAGTTGACTGGGATTAGAGACAATCCGAGACTCGTTTGCCAGAGGAAACGCTTGGGAGGCATCCATATGAGAAAGCCCTTCTGACACATTACCTGGGGGTGGAGATGTACTGTAAGAAATAATTAGTGCCCTCCGACTCCAGTGACAGCCCGTCCTTTGACTTGTCTGTGCTGTTCTCTTCCAACTGGGGAGAGGGAGAGGGGGAGAGGGGAAGAGAGAGAGAGAGAGAGAGAGAGAGACACTTAGTCACTCTTGCCCGCCCACCCCAGGGCTATAGAGGAATTAACAAAAACGCATGCAAAATGCAACAGCCCTGTGTCACTGTGTGATTTTCATGTAGGATCACGTGTGGAATTTGAAATGTAAAAACCTTCGCTCTGTCTTTGATATTCTGACCAAACACAAAAGAGGACGCTACGTCCGGATCCCCCTCTTGACCAGCCACCATGTCTTCCTCCTGTTCATGTTTCTAGAGGAGAGAGAGAGAGACAGAGGGGGAGAGACAGACAGAGGGAGACAGAGGGGGAGAGAGAGAGAGAGAAAGAGAGGGGGGAGACAGAGAGACAGAGAAGAGAGGGAGGGAGGAGACAGAGAGGGGGAGAGAGAGAGGGGGAGAGTGAGACAAAGAAGAGAGAGAGAGGGAGGGCGGTGAGAGAGAGAAAATCTGAGTTACTATTGGCCAATCACTGCAGTGGCAACCACCATTTACATTCAATTTAGTAATTTAGCTGAACGCTTTTATCCAATGAGACTTACAAGTTCTGTACAACAAGTCAGCAGGATGGGTACAACTCTGGCAGCTAAGTAACATTGTTCGTTCAAGAGTGTTGAACTTGGAGTGCTACAAGCTACAGTATAGACATATTAGGCCTAAAAGAAAAAATGGTTTGTTTCCGGTTGCAGACCGACCCTGACGATTTAGGTGCGACCCAATTTATTTTATGATTTTTTTTTTTTAATAAAGTTTCATAGAAATCTTAGTCAAACCTTTAGTATTATGGATATTAAACATGCTGGCAGAGTACATGCATCCATGTTGTTGTGAACATTTTAATTAAATAAAGAAATTCCCTATCCATAGTCGCCGTGGGAAAGAATCAAATAAATTAAATAAATTCCCTACCTACCCATGGCCTTAACTGACAACCAACAGGAAACAAACAATATTTTCTTTTATGCCTCAGCATAGTAGTACGGAAGCGTATTGCTGCCACACCAGAAAAAAAAAAAAAAATCCGTATCACGTTATAGCATAAAGGTTTCACGTTATAACGTGATAACTTCTTGTTTTAACATAACACGTTACATGTTATAACGTGATAACTTCTTGTTATAACATAAAGGTTTCACGTTATAACGTGATAACTTCTTGTTTTAACATAAAACGTTTCACGTTATAACGTGATAACTTCTTATCACGTTATAAGGTTTCACGTTATAACAAAGGTTTCACGTTATAACAAAGGTTTCACATTGCTGCCACACCAGAAACAAACAAAAAAATATCCGTATCACGTTATAGCATAAAGGTTTCACGTTATACCTACTACCTAGGGATGTCCCGATCACATTTATTTGCTCCCGATCCGATCCCGATCATGTGATTTTGAGTATCTACCAATACCGATCTTTCCCGATCGGTAAAGAATTTGTTAAATATTTTTTTTATTTTTTTCCCATCCCAATTTCTCACATTACATTCACCCTGAATGTTGACGTTATCCAGGTGAAAAGTTAACTTCATTCAAGTGAGGCATTGCAATCCTTGACATAAATCATTTGATGTATAATTAAAGGAAATGCGTTTGTTTTGGCAAATTTGTTCTGCTCCGTGTGACAATAAATAAATGATATGCAATTTAAAACCAAAACTAAGGGTATGAGTTTAAGACGTGAACATGGTCATGTTTGTTGAATAAAAATCTCAGCCCCGAAGCTTCCCCCCCCTAGTTGCTACCTCAGTTAACATTACATAAGTTACATACATTACTACTCACAGCCCCCAGGCCTTGCTGTTCATATCTCGGTTGTGGTAAGACCTGGTCATACAAACAAGGTTTGTCGGAAACTGACAAAATGAGCTTCTCCTCAGTTATCGATTGGTTTGTTTTGCTGTCGATTTCTCTTCAGATACCTCCGATTTGTAACCCTTCCCCTCGGTTGATTTGATCGGTCCGTCGACAAGAAGGTGACATTGACGTCAGTGCACTCCGCAGCTAAAGTTGAACGTTTTTCAACTGAGAGCGCCCGGAGAAAGGCGCTCTCAGTAACTGCGTGTCAAATCGAATCAAATCGTGAGCTGATGTGGACAGCACAGCCCTGTGATTGGCCGCTGCCCTTGTGTACTCTTCCTAATATACAGTACTAACATGTCTCTACTACTATGCACTCAACAATGCAGCACTCAAGTTTCAACACTTTGATAAACATTGTTACTCGGCTGTAAGAGTTGTACCCTTCCTGCCGACTTGTCGTACATAACTTGTAAGTCGCTTAGGATAAAAGACTCAACTAAATGACAACATGTAAATGTGTACGTGTTCCTCTGATGTACTTCCGTATTTACCACCCATCATCTCGGGAGCTCGGTCGGAGCGTTCCATTATCGATCGTGATTAACTACATTACAAACACGGACCAAATTGAATAAAGACCCGACGATGAAGTCCGAAAAACAGTCATTTGTACAACACAACGCAGCACAGCCACCTTGTGGTTAAGTGGTGTACTGCAACCCATGCATTGAACTGACTAGCTCCCACGTGCAAAATATCGGCAGCCAAAGTTGAAGCACATGCCGGCCTTAACACATTGGGTGCCAACGATGAATGACGATCTATCGCTTGGTTGCCACCACTCTAATCAATTGGAGGACGAGCACATTTGCGAACGCTTAAACTATATCTTAAATTAAGGCTATGGGTCTAATACACCCGTCGCTTATCAATGACTTGCTTGCAGTCAACATGTACGAAACGGATTGTTTTTTCATCAGTACATTTCCGTTTTATACCGTTTTGAATAAGAGTATAGTTTGGGAGATTTCTCGATTTCTCGTTATTAGCACACAACGCATGGCGGCCAACAACGAGATTTCTCGTCGTTGGCACCCAATGTGTTAAAGGAGCCCGGGCTCAGGATCTAACGGCAGCCGGTCCTCACCGGTGACTTGGCCGCGCCGTGCTCCGTGTTGTTCAGGAAGAGGGAGTTGCTCGAAGCGTCTTCATCCGACGGCTTCTTCACACCGTTGGTCCCACAGCTGGAGTCTACAGTGACAGGGAGGACAAATGGAAAGCAGACAGCGTGAGTGAGCGCTGGAGAGTCACGGACTGAATGGAGGAGCGGCGGTACGTTGTTGCACTTCCAAGTTTCACTCAAGGAAACTATAAAAGAAGGAAGGGTCGTCACGTCAGAATACCAGCGTTCTGTGCTCTGCTTGGTGCCAGACTTTGGTGTCAGTTCTATTGAAGCCTGTATTCAAATTTTTAAATACAAGCTATCTGAGGAAATATACATCAACCAATATATGGAACGTCAGCTAGTTGACACTGCAACAAATTGCAGATGATTCTGACATCCGAGGTAATAACCCTGTTTAAATGACAGGTCATAAACGGAGGAGATGGCCGATTCAACTCAATGTCGGCTGAATTGAAAGTTTCCACGTGTGTGGCACCAATGTGCGCTCACGCGCCACATGGTGAAGCAATGACCCTTCCTTCTTTTACAGTTGCCTTGGTTTCACTCACTGGACTCTGCATGGCTCTTGGAGGGAGGGGCCTGGAGCATGGCTGGGCGGAGGACACTGCGCTGCTGCTCCTTGGGTTTCTGACTCGGGACACCTGCAAACACAACCTGCTCAGTGCTCTGGTCTGAAGGGCTGCTTTTAAAGAGTTGTTCACCAAGTGGATTCAAGAGAACACACCAACAGACTGTTTGTTTACTAAGTCAAGACTTCAGATTCTAAGTGTTTTATTACCCATACTTATTGTAACTAGGGTTGGGTACCGTTCAAATTTGAACCGATACCAGTATCAGTTCCTAGAATTCGGTATCGGTACCTAACGGTACCTTTTTTCCCTGTATTTAATTCTCTAATACTTTTTACATTTTTTATTATTCCAGTTAAAATTAAATAAATCGGATGATCATGTATTATGTTTTTAAATATCAACATTATCTGGCCATCCTCATCCTCAATATTATCAAACTCCTCTGACCTCGTCTGGTCTTTCCAAAGACCCAAGATACAGGACAGTAGGGCTGTCCCAGACTAAGGATTTGGATAGTCGACTACCCCTCTGAATGCAAAAAAAAAAAAATATATATATATATGTATATTATAATAATTTTTTTTCATTCGATTTGGGCTGTGGGGGTGCTTAACACTTTGGCGTCCTCAGTCTTGCGGCGATTTATGCCTCAGAGGACAGCGGTTTGTTTACAAACCTATGTACTTTCTAAGAGATATATATATCATTTATAGTATTGCTATCTGTCCATTCTCATTGTCACTTGAGTGCATAAACCGTGCCTTCATAATGGCTTAAAGAAAATAAAAATCCATCGGTTGGTTGTCATTTTATAGCGTCGTGAATATAAGGTTTATCGCGCTTTTCGTCTAGTCTTTTTTCCAGGAAGCTAGAAAATAGGCTAAACGTTGGCGCTGTTATATCAAACGCCATTTCTGCTGTATATATACGAATGAAATAAAACAAACTGCGTAGCATCCAGACTATTACAGAGCATCTATGGATGAAATGGGGGCGGCGGGGAACGCCGATTAGTATTATTGATTAGCAATATAGTGTGCGTTCAATCACCCATGTTCACTGATCATCACGTTTTAAAACAATGTCCAATCCAGCTGTAATTTGGGGGAATAGTGTCCTACCGTCAGGCCATGTGATCGCCGGCAGCATTTCTTCATTAGTCATCGGATTCTGGTAGATCGATATGTACATTGGCTAATCATAAATCCCATTATTCCACGCTGAAAAATACGTTCGGTAACGGGATCAAAGATGGAGGGTCTTCGTTTTGGAATCGAGGCTCATATGATCCGCCCACAGGACTGTAAAAGATTTTTTATTTTTATTTTTTTTAAATCCCCTCAATGATACTGCAGTGGAGCGATGGCGCCCCTAAGCGGATCTGGCCGGTAGTGCATGTTTAGAAAATCAAATATGTGGGTAGGTAATGGATCTCGACAGCGGACGTTAATAGCGTTATAAATATGGAATAAAACAATAACAACTTGCCACGAGTATATACGTGGCTCTGGTCCACAACGCATGGAATCGAAACACGTATATACTCGTGGACGGACGGTATAGTGTTAATGTCTGAAGTAGTCGACTAAAGGCTCCTTGTCCTCTGCGAAAGCATGCAATTGGTCCACTGATGGATAGATCTTGATATTTGTCTAGTCCAGTGTGTTCATTAGATGGGTGAAATCCTCTTTCAGTGCCTTCAGTGTTTTCTTAGGCAGTTAGCCTCGCTGGTATGCACGCCATTAGCGTTAGCCACGCTTCTAGGGCCTAGGCCTCTTTGCTTTTGGAAATAATAAAAAAAAAAATATATATATATATATATACACACACACACACACCGGTATTTATTTTTTCTTTTGCATTCGACTAAGAGGTTGGCAGTCGACTCCTTTCGATCGATTAGTCGACTAATCGGGGTCAGCCCTACGGGACAGTAATATATATATTTGTGGAAAAGTCTCCTATTACACTCTTATACTAAACATGTAAAGGTACCGAAATCTGGTAACGATTGATCTAGCATGAATCTGTACTCCGTAGTACCGATGTAATTCGGTCGGTACCCTTAACACATTGTCCGCCATGCATTGTACCCATCCTTGGGCCCAGTCTGCCAGTGCTGTAACCCTATGGAGATGTTTACCTTCTTTGCAGGGCTATAACTTTTTAAATATTATAGCTATATCGACATTACTATGGCCCATTCAACATCGGGTCGTTCCGGATGTGGGAACGTTATATTTTTTCATTCATACATTGTCGTGTTAATACCGTCGTGAATATAAGTATGTTTTTAAGGTTTTCTGCAGTAATTCCTAAAACGCGAGTTATAGGCCCTGACGCATATGATAGATTATCGATTAGCGTTTCTTTCCTATACACGCTATATTAAAAAATTCAAATGTATATGATCGGTATACATTTATGCTTAATCACGTGTGAAGGAAAGGGGAGGGGGGGGGGTTGTTTATAATTCCTTGATCGTCAGTAGCGTCTTTTTTTTTTTACTATGGGTTGATACGTTGATCAGATGGATTGCAGTGAATAAATAAACAATCGGGCTGAAAATAACGTTAGATTCCTCTTACCGTTCGCAGATGAGACTGGAGGAAGAATATTCCAATTATTTGACGTCGATCTGCTAGATCCATTTCCCGTTTGTATGACGCAATAAACGTCGAAATCATATTGATTATTGCGTTTCGAAAGCGATCCCAATGCACTCGAGTGTGTATATTGATCCACGCTACAAGATATCTCTGGCGGAGGAATTTCCTCGATGCACCGAGCGCCACTTCCGGTTTGGCGTGGAGTGTAACTCGCCCGAAATCCACCAGGCGGTGGTATTGAGGCAATATCGGAACAGGGTCCAGCTGTGTCCCGAAGGGAGGCTGGATGAATTATGAATGCCATGGCGAAAAAAAGAAACGACGATCCCAAAAACGAGTTTACTCATTGTTGGCGCACAACGCATGGCGGGCAATAACGAGTATACTCGTTTTTGGCGCACAATGTGTTAAAAGTACCGAGTTCGGTACCCAACAGAGTATTGCCAGAAAGCTTGCATACTGTACGTTTTTCTTTATTTTTAGCTCTGATGACGAGAACCATTTTAATTTTAAGCATCAATATGTAATTACTTTAAAGCAGATGTGTATTTCAGCATGTGGCATAAAACTGTGGGATTCTCTACAGAATGATTTAAAGAGTTGTACAAATATTTGATTTGAAGTCTTTATTTCGAACATGCAATGAATACAACAAACAATAACAAAAAAGAAAAACAACTCAATCTGCATGTTCGAAAAGGAGTAGGAAGAAGTATACACTTATTTAATCCTACCCCTTTTCCACTACTCAAATGAGTGTACTATTTTAAACATAAAAAAGAAAAAAAAAAAAATATATATATATATATATGCAAAACAAAAAACAAAAACTATATATGTATAAAATAAAATAAAATAGAAAACAAAATAAAAATGTAAACACCGTGAATATCAAGTCCCTTCTTCATCCCTGTACCTTGTGAACATAATTTCCTTATACATCAGTTTGAATTGTCTCATATCTTTCAGTTCAAGAAAAAACTTTATGAAGTTGAGGGGTAACAGCTTTTGTGTGACTATTTTCTTTTCTTCCCACGTTATTGTAAGTATTGATTGTTGAATATGTGTAATTGAGAGTGTAATTTTATTTGCCTTTCATGGAACTGTAAATCACCATGAATGGAACAAAATCAAGGCATCTGCGGGTTTCAACAAGTTAAATTTATTTTTACTTTATTTTGACCTTTTTAATACCGCTTGGATCAAAATGTAAGACCAATTTCACGACCAAACTAGGAAAAAACAACGACAACAACACTGAACTGGCTGATGCACTTGCGTGCCAATTTTAATTCCAGCACGCTCCATACAAGCTCTCACCAGATGCACCAAGCTCTGTAGCCCCGCAAAAAACAACAATTTGAATACAAAAACATTTAATATAATATGATTTCATCTCCCGACAGCCCCCCCCCCCCCCCCAAATGTAATACTTGTGCAAATAAAACACTTTTTAATACCTTTTAAGGCCTTAAATTGAGAATTATGAATTTAATACTTTTTACTACCCCGCAGATACCCTGTTATGAAATACTTTTATTTCATGGAACTGTGCATTACCATGAACGGAGCAAATAAAATGTTTATGAAAGCCAGGCTGCTTCCCTCCGTCACATTTACCATTTCAATAACACTACAACGTCGAGACAACAAATAAAAAAAAGGAGCTCAATAAAGAGGCACTGGTCACCCACCTGAACTCGGTGCCTGTCCGTGTATGAGAGTCGGTGGCTTTAAACGGAACCCCACCGGCTTCTCCTCTGGTGAGATCAAACAAAAGAAAACACACATGTATTTATTTAACCAGGCAGGTCAATTAACACATTAATAATAATAATAATTCATTTATTTTGTATAGCGCTTTTCAGGGACCCAAAGTCGCTGACGATAGGCAAAAAATAAAACAAAGAAAAGAAAACCAGAGGGAAACTGAGGACAATAAGAATACACAGGAAACATAAAACCACGAGTAGCGGATAACAAATGCAGGAGTGAGTAGGGGAGACAGTCGGGAGCAGCAGGGGGCGCTGATCCCCCTTCAGCGCCAGGTCTTTATTCAATAGAGTTTTAGAATGCCGAACTTGCGAGTCCTAAAACTATATTTTATATTATAGCTATGGATCTAATAACGACTGTCGACTGTCAGTGAGTTGCTTCTGGTCAACATGCAAAAAAACAGATTGTTTTTTCATCCGTACATTTCCGTTTTATACCATTTTGAATACGAGTATGGTTTGGGTGATTCTGAGTAATTCCAGGAAAAGACGAGAAAAAGGCATTTTAGCGTAATCCAGTCATCACGTTGTAATTTTTCGGCTGATTATCTAATCATCCTGAAATCAACGCTAGATTATCATTATTATATCTCCTCGTGCATACATGAAATGGCCCTCGTAGCACAGCCAACGGTAATAAGCACAACACGGTCCACACAGATAGCTTTGATCGCGGGTGAAAGAAATATCAGATCAACGCAAGATTTTATATAGAGTCCTTACCTGGTCTCTGATGTAATGCAAAAAAAATAATCCAATTATCTGATCGCCATTCCAGTTATCCACAGCGATCCTGTCCCAGACATTACAGAGCGTTACACATGAACGGGCGGGCGGGGTTAGTGTTCCATGCCATCGTTGTAAAGGCCTGCCTTGCCTGAGTCACATGTCACATGACCAGAAACGTGCATGGCCAATCAGAGCGCAAAGCGGGAACGCGGAAGGACAAGTTGCTTGTGGAAAGTATAGAGGCCGCCCCCACGGCTCAGAAAACACACCAGACCATTTCCAATGGAGTGCAATAGCTCCGCAAGGCAGTAGAGGGCGGTGTTGACCGTCTGCCAGCTCAGACAGGGTCTAAAGGGTCTGCAGCCATGAATTATGAATAGATATAGCAAATAAAAGAAATAACGATCCCAAAAAGGAGTTAACTCGTTTTTGGCGATATTCGCATGGTGGGAAATAACGAGTTAACTCGTTCTTGGCAAATAATGTGTTAAGAACAAATTCTTATTCATAATGATGGCCTGGCGAGAGGACAAAAGGACCTCTCAAAGGGTAACAAGGGAAGTTGACAAACATTTTTAATAAAATAGAAGAGAAAGATGATATATAAATCACAGAGGTAAGATAAATTAAAACCCACATCAAACAAACCAAATAAAATTACAAGGTATGTACCGGTAATACATGAAGGAGAACTTCATTCCAACAGCCAGCAGACTGTATAACGCCTCACTGAGCAACAGTATAGATTCTTGCATACCTTCCTGTACATTTTACATCTACATTTGACTGTATAACTGTATATTTTTGGCTGTATGTTTTAGAATGTATATCTTCGACTATATTCTTACTCTAGATTTTTGACTACCTAAATGTTTATTGTGAGCGATCGGTGGTGCTGAATTTCCCTCAGGATGAATAAAGTACTTATATTCTATTCTAAATTACCGTTAAATGGCTGGGTGACAGTTGCAGGTGTGTGTAAACAGATAGTCTATATTAAAAGAGATCCAAGCCGACGGCTTCACAGACAACCTGAAAGGAAAGGTTCCCCTCCGTCCTGCCATCACACCTTCCTAGCCACAGGGCTCGTTACCACGGCAACTGTACCAGAACACCAGAGGTGCAACTCAGTCCGAATCCTGAGCCGTGCGACGGCCTCCAGGGCATCCTATCTATTTCTACCCCCTCCCCTCCCCTCCCCTCTCTCTCCAACTCAGTGGTTTTATTAGGCTGACATGGCTGGGTCCTCCTCCTAGTGCAATAATAGGAGCTGGTGATATTCACTGTACATGTAGAACACCTGCTGGCACCCGGTTGGATAAACCGTGCTGCTAGTTAGACGTTCCCTGGTTCTCTGCTACGGTTTTCGCTCTTAAATGTTTCTCTTTTTCTACCTAAAAGTTTAACCTAAAACATGTTTCAAATTCTGACAACATTTTAAGCGGGAGATAAAACATGAGTCGTATTTGATCTCCAAGACCTAGTTTGACAGTTTAATATGAACATAGTTCGATCCCTATGTACTCTATGTAAGCAACCCATCACACAACATCTAGTGGCTAAAGAAAACACATTAGGGATGGGTACCGAATTCAGTACTTTTAAAAGGTACTTACCGAAACGTCGGTAACATTTTTTCACTTTTTTTTTTTTTTAAACTTTTTATCTTTTCATGTCAACATTCACACGCACAATATACGTATCAGGGCAGACGTTCCACTCTACTGGTTAAAGTTGCTTACTCGTGAGTAGTACGTTCGTTGATAAAGAAAAATAAGGTCCACAAAACAAAGATATCCAAATGGTTTATTTCTCTTCCACAGTGAAGTCTTTCTTTACAGAAGTGATCCTAAAGCTATTTTCCTAAATATTCACGTCACTACTACAAGGTAAGAAAACAATTTTCCTCCAAAATCAACGCCGACTCGACACATGAAAATTCCTCCTCACCTGAAAGCCGTAAATCAACTTGCTGGCTCTTTCCACAGCAAAACGGTAGGCAAGGCACCCTGGTCTAGAAATGCAGGCTTCAATCTATGTTGTTTAGTCTATCTGTTCAGTACTGCTCAGCACTGTTTCAAGATGCACAATGAGCTCTTCAGACAGAATTGTTGAATATATATATATATAGATACACAAATGTTCTAGAATGTTTGATTATGACATCATACTGTGACATCACGAATGTTCTAGAATGTTTGACTATGACATCATACTGTGACATCACAAATGTTCTAGAAGGTTATTATGACAAATAATATGGTTCAATGACTTTATCTAAATCCAATCAATATTCCTAATGCCGTTTCAATGTAAGGTTATAAAAATAAACATATAAATTCATATAATACAATAACCTAAATATATAGCTTTGGCTCCTCTACAATACGCTTACCTAGGATTTGACTTGATTCAACAACAAAGCAGTCGGGCAATGGCAAGCCGAAAACGGTCGAAAGTGGTTATTTGAATTTTGGATTTTTCTTTTCACGACTGAGGTAGGTAGATTACATTTTTAGAGACTAAAGTACCGAAAAAGGGTTCCGTTGGGTACCGGTATCGATTCACAGGTACCGGTACCGTATCGGTTCAAATGTGAACGGTACCCATCCCTAACACACATTGTCGCTTTATGGGGACAATTTGAATCATTGCATTCCCAGTAGCCCTCTCTCCTCTTGTATTGAACAGTGTTTTTTTTTGTATCCACTTTTTCCTCCTCTTTTTCAATTTTTTCCCCCATCCCAATAGACCTGTCGCTAAACCACTGCATAAACTTTCTGCATCATAACGTTAGCTTTCTGTATCATAATGTTAGCTTTCTGTATCATAATGTTAGCTTATACTCTGGACTGGATTGATAGCAGGGCTAGTACTAGTAGAACCAGCTAGGTCCTCATCTCATCAGCAACGTTACCGCAAGCCAGGTGCATAACAGTGGAAATGATGACCAACAAGGACAGTTATAGTTATAGATGTAATGTAGTGACCACCATTGATAGTATAAAGAACTGACTAACAGACAACAGAATACTAATAACATGAATACTACTACATGCACTAAGAATGCTCGATGCACTTCAGATGCCATAGTGCCACTTGAAACCAGTAACAACAGGGACAACGATGTAAATAAGTCCTGGACTTTTCGTTTTATCCCTGACAAGGCAAATACAAATGTTGATCTGTCAAAGTTGTTATGTTTGTTGTCAATAAAATCCACTTTGAGCTGCATTTTATGTATGAAAGATGCTCCATAAATGAACTATTATTATTATCCGTCTATGCTTAGCTAATACTCAGCTTTTTGTGTTTTTTTCACAGAATGAGGTGTGCTGGAGATGTTACTGCCCTCACAGAGACGACACAGGTCAACCCAAGACAGGACATGAGTGACAATGAAAGAGGTCTGATTTATGTTTTTGGACTAAAGTGAGCATCATGGAATGTGTGCAGCTTTATAATCATGTCATTGATGAACTGAATAATATCCCTCTCCTCATTCACCTCTCCCCCTCATCCCTCTCTCCTCATTCACCTCTCCCCCTCATCCCTCTCCCCTTATCCATCACCCCTCTCTCCTCCCCTCTTACTCCAGATGAGGAGTGTGGAGCAGGCTCCCCCAATGGAAAGTGGACATTACTAGAAAGCTAAACAAAATGCTGCACCAGAATTATGTACCATTACAATACTGTATTAAGTTTCAAAAGTAAAAGTACAGTACATATTCTATAGGGTGTTCTTGTATTTCAGTGCATTCAACCCTCAATATATTGACCTGAAGGTTGTTAAAGTGGTCCAGTTATGCTGCTCTGTGTCCCTCAGATTGCTGGTTTAAAATGTTAAAGTACTTAATCTTCATCAACAGTTGCTGATATTGCAAATGTCAACAGACCAGGCTATTAATCCATAATGGAGGTACTAGAAGAAAGGTTACAGGGTAACCAAATTCAACATGTTTCTCCTTCCAAGGGTCATCAATAATCACAGCAAATGTTGTGACTATGACTAACGGGTCAGGAGATTGACAATGTACATCCAGCGATAACATTTTAATTCTATTTGTGAACTATGGGTCTGGGGTTGGGACAAAGTCAATTTTAAGCCTCGTCACAGCAATCATTTGGCTACAATATAATGTTAAATTACCATATATGTATCACAACAACAAATGATATTGTTCGCTATTCCAGTTTATATCGTACATCCATTTGTGTAACTAAATCCATGTATATTTATTGTATATATTAAAAATAGTGGCTATTTATGTACACTTTAGTTGTGGGTTTTCTTTTCTAATCAGAGTGATCTATCTTGAGAATGTGTTGTATATGCATTTATTTATATTTATATTAAATATAACTTATACTTAGTGTTATAAGAAAAGCTATGTCCTGTACCCATATACTGTGATTTACAGGTATTTTGGTAAATGGTAAATGGCTGTATTTATATAGCGCTTTTATCCAAAGCGCTTTACAATTTGTTTCTCACATCTTACCCATTCACTCACACATTCACACCGGTGGAGGCAACCATGCAAGGTGCCAACCTGCTCATCAGTGTCTTGCTCAAGGACACTTCGACACGCTGCCCGGGAGGAGCGAGAATCAAACCGGGAACCTCCGGATTACCAGACGACTGCTCTACTCCCAAGCCACTGTCGCCCCCTATTAGGTCTATTTTATTATTAGGTATTTTTACTTTGGTCTCCATCACTATACATTTCGGTCGCTTTCACACAGGGGCTGTTTGGTCCGGACTTTCGGACCAGAATTCGATAGTCCGGTTTTTCGGGTTTGTGTGAATGCGCGTTGAGCTCGGTTCGCGGACCAAACAGGCGAACTCTGGTCCGCCTGAAAATGTCGGTCTCGGTTCGGCTTCATCGAACCAAACGCGAACCAAATATAGGAAGTGATTATTATTACCACTGCTCGCAGCACTCACTGAAAAACAAGCACACTGCATCTAATCTCTCTATCTATCGCTCTATCTATCTCTCTATCTATCTAACTGTGCATCTTGGGAAGAAGGAAGAAAAAACGCGGCTTATTATTATTACCGAGGCGCACGGCATTGGATCAATGCCACGTCAATACTATTATTACCTTACCACTGCTCGCAGCATTCATTCACTGCAAAACAAGCACACTGCATCTATCTCTCTCTCTATCTATATATCTATATATCTGTGCATCTTGGGAAGAAGGAAGAAAAAACGCGGCTTATTATATTATTAATAAAACAGCTACTTGTGGGCACTCATAAAAACACTGTGGTCTACAAGTTGTTTAGCGAGAGGATGGTGGTAATGTGCTTCAATAGAACAATGGATCAATGCCATGTCAAAACTCGCCTCCGCTCCGCTGATCTGGAGGACTCGCAGTCCACACACAGACACACACACACACACACACACGGGCTCGCAGCCACACACACATTTCCACTGTCCAATAGACAAGCGCCCTTTTCGACCGCGTGACATTGTTCAGAAGGTTCGGTCCGCCTCACAGATTTCGATGTGAACGCAGGCGAACCAAATGAAGAATGCAACAATGTTGCAACTTCACCCCCAGAACCGCACGAGTCCACCAAAACTATATGTGAAAGCGACCTTAGTGTAATCAATCATTTGACCTGACCCCTTTATGGAGGATTGTTGGCAAGTGACAGTAGTAGTAGGCGTTGGTACACGTCCCCTTCTGCAAGCGAGCTGGCTAGCCCACTGTATACCACTTCATCGCGCATGCAGGTCAATGAAGCATATATATATAATATAATGCAGGACCTGTTCAGAGGTCTTTAATTGGCATGCAATTATCCTCAATGTTTAGCGATTAGTACACACGGTTAGCACACACACACACCGGAACACACACGCATGCATTGTCTCTTGTAGGATCGCCGATGCGATTCGTCTCTGCGATTAACCCATCCCGTCGCCCTTCCCCCCAAGGGCAGCCGGGAGCAGACAGGCGTCGGCGAGGGCCGCGCCAGGGGACCAATCCAAGTGCTCCTGCCCGTCTTCGTCAAGGACGCCACAGCGTTAGCGATCTGTTGTTGTGCATGTTTTTCCATTGGGTTTATCTTATCGGGGGGAAACCCTTGCGAGCACGGGGAGAACATGCAAACTCCACACAGAAAGGCCTGGGAGATACCCCACCTGGGTACCTGGCATCATGGAAACCTGGTCCCCAAGCGGGAATCGAACCCTGGACCTTCTTGCTGTGAGGCGACAGTGTTAACCACTACACCACCGTGCCGCATATGTCCGGGCGTCTACTAGAAGGCTGTGTCTAACGTCCACGAGGAGCCCGTGTGCACAAAGGAAATCCGCCCGAGTAGCGGGAACGCAATGTCGGCCGTGACGAGGTCCCACGTGAACCGCTGGCCCCCAAAACACAATTCCACAGTCCTCGTACCGTAGGTGCGGATAGGGCTACCGTTGGCAGTCGCGGGCCTCCATCCCCGCCGGCGGTGTCGGCCACCGCCGCAGGTAGGACGCTCCTCTGCGCCCCGGTGTCGCAGAGAAGATTTCGCCCAGAGAGTGTGTCCTTGATGAACAGCAGCCTGCTTGACGTACCCGCACCCACGGCCGCTACTGGGCGCGGGTGTTGGCGTTTCCCGCTCTGACGAAAGTGTAAGGTGGGTGGCACTTTGTCGCTCTCGCGCCGAAACGTGCGTGGTAATAACACAGGCCCGTTATTGCCGTCGGCCACGGCAGTGGCTCCTCTCTCCCTCTTCGCCCCTCCCTCTCTGGGCGCGTGCGCTCGTGTCGGGGCTAGCACCTCTGGGGCTAAGCGCTGAGTGGCTAGGTAGAATCGGTCTGCCTCCTCTGCCAACGCACGGGGAACCGTAATTGCCGTATTGGCGAGTGCCGTTTGCCCCTGCGGCGGCATATACCCGAGGAACAGCTCCATAAACAAAAAAAATTGGCTGTTCGGCGCCCAGTAGGTTCAGCATCATTTCAATGTGCTCCGACGGCTTGCTGTCCCCCAAGCCTCGTATAGCTAACAAGCGTCGGGCCCGCCCTGACTGCGACAACTAAAAAATTCTGAGCAGGTGCATCTTAAACGCCTCATATTTATCCTGGGCAGGTGGAGCTGTAATGAACCCTACCGTCCTCGCCGCCGTAGTGCCGTTAAGGCTCGAGACGGCGTGGAAATATTTTGCGGTGTCATCCACAATTCCCCGCAGGGTGAATTGCGCCTCCGTTTGGGCAAACCATGCCGCTGCCGACTGCTCCCAAAATTCTGGCAGTCGGCGTTTGCCATGTTGGTCAAGGTCCCGGAAACTTCTTCGAGACTAATGTCGGGGTCACCAGTGTGGTGCTGAGAGACGGGAGTCTGAGGCGGTGTCGAGAAGCCGAAGGTAACTCCTTTAATATTCATCCGCACAACTACAAGATACAATACGTTACTGGAAAGCTAGAAAGAATGCCGGTGGCAGAATCATGTTCTAGAATGTTCCTAACAATAGTGCTGTGGGTGAATTATGTACCATTACAATCACTACACATGAAACATTTGAATTTGGATCTTAAGCAACTTGCTTAAATCAAAATGTATTTGAATAACATAAATACAATAAAACAATCAATCATAACAAAATAAATAAATAAAATAATACAAATTAAAGTGCAAGTGTTTAAATGTAAACAAAGAAAGAAAATAAGTAGCAGCATCTGCCCCCAGCACCGCGGCTAATGGGGATGTAACTTGGTCCAGGAGGGTGACTTGGAACAGCTGTAGGGGGAGAGGACAGGAGGATGACAGATCAGACAGACTTCTAGGTCTTTTGTTTGCCGTGTGTGAGAAGAGTGTGTGTGTATGTGTGAAACTTTATTTTAGACGATGTACTGCATAATGCCATTAACGTTAAACCATGGGAAAGCTAGTTGGAACTTGGCTGGCTAGGCTACAGACAGCTCACATTAGCACAGAGTGTCGTGTTTTTGCAGACTGACTAGCTAAGTAAGATTGTGAGACACACTGCCACATTGAGTATGTGTATATAAAAGCAGCAACACTGTAAGCTTGGCGCTGTTGTTTAGCTAACGTTACGTTATATACAACATACCGCAGCCTCGGTATAACTGAAATAGCGTGCAGCAACGCTGTAGCTTGGCGCTGTTTAACGTTACATACAACATACCGCAGGCTCTATAAGCCCCAGCAATAGAGTTTACTTAGCAAGCATTATCCATATCCATGAGACTGTTTTCCAACATGTAAGCTAACGTAAAAAATACAATACTATGGCTAACTATCTAAAACTTACCCATGTTCCGAAGCTCCAGGGTGCATTCTTTCTTCTTCTTACCCGGGCCGTTACTACAGAATGCAGTCAGACAATGGAAACGATACTGCCCCCAGCACTTCCTGTAGTGCATTGCAGTTACAAATTAACATTTGTCTCTGATTTTTTTATACAACGCAAAAATTCCCCATCAACGATTTTTTATGATTGACGTCGTTGATTATGTCGACTAATCGTTGCAGCCCTACTCATTGGCGAGGTGTAAGGTGTGGGAGGCTCACACTACCCCCGCCATTTCCTGTCTCTGCTGTGCAGGCGTCCCCAACCGACCTGTAGGAGTCGCTGTCCACAACGTCCAGATTACCACCCATCGACTTCCACCCCCTAACTCTGCCAATTGAGTTAGTATGACGGCTGGCTCAAGCCGGAGGCAACGCCGACAGCCGGAGTCGAACCCGGTGTCTCTTGCGTTGGTGACGAGCGCAATGCCCGCTGCGCCACCCAGCCGCCATCTTGAACAGTGTTTTTAGTGGGTGCAGCACATACTGATTTTTTTATGAATAATTACCTCCCCTGCCTGGCTACCCCATAACCAAGAGTGAAGATGTTTTCAAAGCGGGCAGTACATCAGGGAGGCGGTGTTCCTGGCTGCCGAAAGCTCGTGTACACCATCAAAGCACAATCATTCTCAACAGGTTGTTCCAGATGTGAACACTTCAAACCCTGGCCAAATTGTAAGGAGTATATATATATATATATATATATATATGTAATTTTTCTCCAGTTCCTAAATAATATACCGACGGATAAATTCATACAAAAGACCAGACGAAACCCATTTTCCATAATATGTCCCCTTTGAATCCAAAGCCACCTTTGACCGGATGAGGCTTGCCGCTCAAGCATCGTTCTCCACTCGTGATCGGAACTATTTTACGGATAACACTAGAATAATTTTACCATTGGCTTATTGCCAGGATCAAACCCAGCTAAATGGACTGCATTTACAATTTGTTCCTCATATTCACCCATTCGCTGAGACATTCACACACCGACGGCAGAGGTGACCATGCAAGGTGCCAACCTGCTCATTGGGAGCCGTCAGGGGTTAAGTGTCTTTTGCACACTACGATACGCTGCCGGGAGGAGCGGGAATCAAACCGGGAAACTTCCGATTACCAGACGACCACTCTACCTCCTGAACCACTGTAGCTAGTCCAACGTGGTGCGGGCGACCTGTTCATTGCCTCCTTTCTCCGTTTCTCGTCTGTTGCGTTTCCGGCAGTCAAGGTCTAAGGCTACGTTCACACTGCAAGCCCTAGTGCTAAATTCTGTCAGATTTTCTTTGTTTGGCTGTCCACATTAGATTTTCTTAAATGTTGCCAATAACAGATTCCAGTGTGAACTGCCACGCTCCTGAACTGGCGCAAATGAACAATAACGAAGATGGATTTAAACATGGAGGACACTGAAGTCAGTTTATAGTTGAATTTATACGTTGATTTGCAGCGGAGGCCAGCTAATCGGTGAGCAGATGATAATGGGGGTGAGAAGGAGGTGAAAGAAATATTTCTTCTTTCAATATGCTTTCAAACACAGAGCAGTTATGATGCGTCCCCTCAGGTTTTGCTTGTACAGAAGTATCACCCCAAATACCTCACTGTCCCTCCACTGACCACCTCCATCACAGCCGTCTTCCGTGTTTGTATTCACAGAACAACTCCTGCCAGCACAGAATTGTGATGAATGTCAATCTACAACTGTTGGCAATGACAGTGACGTAAAAGTCGCAAGTATGAACGTGGCCCAAATCAGAATTGATAAGATCAGATTCCATGTGATTTGTGCTGTTCACACTGTCATGAAAGAATCAGATCCGAATTGGGCCACTCTTGCAGGGCTCTACAGTGCAACCATATTACTCACATTTGCCCCTAGAAATATGTGTGTGCGAACCGGAAAAATCAATTACTCGCACAGTGTGCGAGTGAAGATTACAACCTCAGTCGTGCTTTTTTCTCTCCGCTCCTAATCGTTCAAAAACTACAAGTCCCACATTGCACTCAAGCCAACGGTCCAATCACAGTAGAGTGACGTGACTGGTTTCAAGGGAAAGAAGCGTTCATTCGCTTTTTTACTTCCAGAAACTCCGCCATTGCGCTATGCGAGACTTTCCCGAGACAGTAACATTAAGTTAATGTAATAACTTATTCTAGTCTTACCAATAGCAATAGATTTTAGTAGAACACCTAGATTTATCGATAGCAATAGTAATATAACGTTAATGCAACAAAACGAATGCCTTGCTTTGTTAATCATAACGTTGATGCAGTACCGTATGTCGTTGTGTTGGCTGTAACGGACATGAGAATAACATAAGTGTACACATTAAAATTGCGATAATCGATTAACGTTTTCAAATCGATGCAGTTGAATTTTCCCCTTAGGATCGATGCATTGTTACACCCCTACACCAAAGTCACTGGCCCACTGTGCATGTGTGTATGTGTGTGTGCTAACTTGGCTAGCGTTATCAAGAGCAGAGGTGGGTGTGACGTAATTGGCAGAATCGACTGTCAATCAATGGTCTACCTGACACGCAAACTCATAAACAATGTTTCTGTACTGGAGGTGTACAGTATTTCAATAGGCAACCCTGAAAGGATTATTTTTCTAGAAGAGCAACACTAGGCATTGTATGCATAAAAGGGGAAAAAGCTAAAGTTAAGTGACTGTTACTTTTGTAGCAGTAGTTCAATGTCACTTCCTTTTTTATTAGGCCTAGTTGTTGGCGACAACTTTGCCATAGTAGGCATTAGGGGTGTACCTCGGTTTTGAAGTCACAGTTCGGTATTTTTTCGGTACAGTTTTTTTTTTTTTTTTTTTAATATAAATGAAACTTTATTTTTTTATACAGCTACTGTTTTATATATACTGTTTTTTAGTAATAACTAGAAAGTAATGGTATTTATTCAACAACAGGTGATTGATTAATGATACTAATACAAATCTATACAATGAGTATGGGGCTGCAGCACTGCAGATATACCCTACTCCAATGATCCACACACGGACATTACACGGTGTTGCACTCGCTACCCAGTGGCTCTGCAGATATACCCTACTCGGTCTACAAGGCTCCGTTGATGTAGCATAGAGGATCTGTTGTGAATGATTTTTGCACAATAAATATTCAACATTCTCTTTTGAGACTCCGCCTCAGACTCTTATCATTTGGCACTAAAAGCTAAACATTGTCACCGATATGGCTGTCCGCAACATGTCATTAATTCTGTACGCGAGGTGGTTCAGTGACGACAACTAACGTGAGCTTGGTTAGCTAGCAGGAGCTACCGAGAGATGGAAAGACTAACGTTACTGGTGAAAATGTGATTTACGTTGGAATACTCCTTTGCCAACTTGCTGTACTTTGATTGCAGGTCTGCAGCCATTATTGCTGGATTATGAATAGCCCCAACGTTAGCCAAGGTAACGTTATGGCTAAACCTTTAATGTTAGTTAATGCTAGCTTTCGGTTAGCTGTTCAATGCTAAATAACACCAGCAAGCTCCCCGTCAACACCCCTCTCTCGGGAGGATGGCATTTAAGAAAGTATCTGCTGTTAAAATGACAAACAGCATTGACACTTTAATTCACGGTCGGTTAAACACACGTTTGTTTTATAATGCTCACAGCAGACCGCAGTGTTGTTGATAAATTACGTGGGGCCGGGGGGATTTAAGTTCCGCAAAAAAAGGTTGACCATACCGTTGTAATCGTACGGTGCACAGCCCGTACTGTACCGGAGGTCCAACTTGGCGCGGTACACCCCTAGTAGGTATTAATCACTTAATAGTTCAAATGTCTGTGTCCCATTCCCGTTTGCACACACAGATACACACACACGCACACAGTGGGCCAGTGACTTTGGTGGTATGTGCTATTGCACAGATGTGTCCCGTTCCCGTTTGCACAGTACAAATATACATTTATTTTTGAAAAAAATTATAAACTCTGTTACTTGAAATATTTTCACTGTGCTCCTAAATATTTTTGTGTGCTCCTAAATTTTTTCATTTAGGAGCACATGTGCTCCTTGGGAAAAAGGTTAGCGTAGAGCCCTGTCTTGCCTGCAGTGTGAACGTAGCCTAATTATATCTAACTCGACACACCTGCCTCTGAGGCGTAGAACAAGGAATAGGACGAATTGACCAAATGTTATAAGTAAGGCTGTCAAAGCTAACACGGTATTAACGCACAATTCTATTCTATTAAATCTAATTCTATTTTTTTTCTAACTTGACTTCACACAGGTGTATTATTGGTACTTCTCATTGTTACTATGTTTGTTTCTGACTCAAAGTGTGTGTGTGTGTGTGTGTGTGTGTGTGTGAGCGTGTGTGTGTGTGTGAGAGAGAGAGAGAGAGAGAGAGAGGGGGGGGTGAGAGAGATGAGGAAGGGGTAAGAGAGAAAGCGAGCTGGGAGAGTGAGGCGTCGGTTACACCTAGGGTGTTTTCGTTTCGTTTTCAGGATGAGTTTCGCTTTTCCAGGTCGCAACGTAGTGGCAGCTGGCAGCCGAGTTAGACATTCGTTTTGCAACCTGAGCACTTTCGTTTTGCCTCCTGAGCACAGTGATGTAGTACAATGCCAAAGCAGTAGGTGGCAGTAGGTGGCGAACATGAAGGCAATTTCAACCAATCAGAACTTGAATGTGCCAATACACTTCCTGCAAAAAAAATACACAAGCCGCCATCTTTAAATGCCTCCTTGAGCTATTTAGCCACTGTAGCACTTATTTTTCAGCAAAGAACGTGCAAAAAAACAAAAGGTATACATTCACTGTGTTCTGCCTCTCATTTGTTGATGAAACAAAACTAATATCAACACAATTGAACACCAAAAGCGGAGTTTAGTCTCATCTGCGCCGATTTTGTTAGCTTACATGCTAACGTGAATGGAATATGCCAGTATAACAGTATAGCATTGTGGCTAGCAGCTAACGTTAGCTCACGTTAGTTAGCCAGCCAGCACCAAACTGATGATATCGGGAGCCATCAGTAGCTAGATAACATTAGAGACAACGCCTCATGTATTAAACAAAAGTGAATAGATGACTGGGCCATTTTGTTTAATGCTTATGTTGAAAGAGGAGCTCTGAGCTAACAGGGTCTGGTAGCTAGGTAGCTACGGTAGGTAGCTAACGTTAGCTCAAGTTAGCCAGCCAGCACAAAACTGATGATATAAGGAGCTATCAGTAGCTAGATAACATTAGAGACAACGCCTCATGTATTAAACAAAAGTGAATAGATGACTGGGCCATTTTGTTTAATGCTTGTTATGTTGAAAGAGGAGCTCTGAGCTGCTCATGCAATCGACTCTTGCGTGGCTGCTGGTTTGTTGACATGCATGTTGGGAGGCGGAGGATTTGGCCTTGGTCTCTACTGCGCATGGGCATTGGGCAAAACGGCTCCGCGCAGATTACACAACACGTTGTCGACGAGTTTTGGCGTTTTTCCAAAGCGGAAACACAATTTCAGCGTTGTCAGTAGGGCAACGCGTTTTCCTGCCAAAACGGCATTTCTATTTAACAAGGACAGCAAACGTATTCATTCAGCAACAAAACGAAAACAAAACACCTAGTCTAACCATGGCCTGAGTGTGTGTGTGAGAGAGAGGGGGGGGCGGGGATTAATCGCGAGTTAACTATGGACAATCATGCGATTAATCAGATTAAATATTTAATCGATTGACAGCACTAGTTATAAGTTATATCACTGATGTCCTTCTTTTCAAGTGGAGACTATTTTAATCCATACGCTACGGGGGGCGCTTTAAAAGACAAGCATCATTATGAGGTCACGTTTAGAATATTAATCCTAGTCCTTTGTTTTTTTTAACAATGAATTATGTTTCTGAAGCTAAATGTATGCATTGCCTATACCCTAGGCTCCGTTACCCATACTGTACGAACTCTGTTGCCTATATTCAAATGTATACCTACCTACTGCTTTCCCCGTCTACAACTGCCCTACACTGTGATCATAGTAATAAAAACCACCTACCTCATACTATAGTCTACCCATAAAACTCTGTATGATAGCATGTACAATAGTGCTGTATAACATAGATCCGTCTGTACATACCTGCATAAAATCCTTTTTACATATCTGTAGATACTATATCTGTCGTATATACCTTACCTACTCTTACTAATTATACCGCTGGCCAGTATGACTTACTACCAGTGTCTTTATACCTGTATCACTGTACATATTAATACTACAACTCTGTACATACATCTGATTAGCACTATTACTCAGTAGTACTAATTTATATATCTTATACTAGGGCTGGGCGATATGGAAAAAAATCACATCGCGATAACGATATGATAATGTTATCATATTTCTCGATATCGATAATTATCGAATTGTTATAAGTATAATTTTTTTTTTTTTAACAACAGATGTATGTTTATTTTGCAGCAATTCTTTGTCATTGCCGCCATCTTTAGTGTTACATCCCCTCACACTCCAGTTCTCAGGCTGCAGCTGGTTTAAAAGCGAAAGTAAACCGGCTTCTCTGCTGGCTGTGGCTCCAGGGGAGTTGAACAGTTCTGGCTCTGCTAGTTTATTTTCGATCTTTTGGCGCTTTTTTGGTGGACAAACCACCACACATGTGCACCGTGACTCGTGACTGGAGTCTAGTTCTGCTAGCACACATAGCCTACAGACAGTTTCAAACTGTATTTTAAATTAGAAAGCAAACAAAATAAATGGACAAGAGAAAAATAAATCTCAATTTGGTCAGTATTGTCATTTGGACAAGCAAAGCCATTACTTTAAGTTGCAGGCAAGAAAGACAAGTCTGTCCACTGTCTCTGGTTTTAAAACTGCCCTGTTGCAGGTCACAAAAAAAAAAAAAAAAAAAATCGATTTTCTTTCAATTTCGATATTCGATATCGATTATTAAAATATATCGTGATATTTATCGTTATCGTTATATCGCCCAGCCCTATCTTATACCCAGTTTAACTCACCTGTACATTGTATATTACTATTGCACTTTACTGTTGCATTTGCAGTCTGGTTGGATGCCAAACTTCTTTTCATTATACTGTACTTGCAGGGGAGGAAATTAGGCCACTTTACTCGCCAAATGCGAGTATTTTTTACGTTTGGCGAGTGATTCATGAAGACCACTCGTCAGTCTGGCGAGTAGTCACTGGCAAACGGTGCGCGTCTTCTGAGTGCTCGCTTTAGTTGACAGTGCCACGAGAGCACTGCACAAGACCCGCGGACATATATAATGTTTAATAAAGGTTTCGCGCAGTACTGGCCAACCCGCGGACATATATAATGTTGAATAAAAGTGCATAACGTTAGCGCCACGCATGTAGCCATGGCAGACTATTTGATTCCTTAAAGCCTCGAAATTGCCTGGGTTTTGGTCATATGCTCCCGAAATGCTCCCGCTGTTTGGCTGCTTCTATGTGCAGTGAAAACTACTCTAATGATTTAGAACCTAGTCATTGATTTAGTTCAGGATAACCTAAGATTAGCCGCGGAGCGGGTGGGGGCTGTTGTGTAAACCTTGTACTCTTTAGTTCACATATAATAAGAGACGGAGTGTTTGTTTACTAGTCGGTAAGCCAGGCAGTACCGTGCAACATACAAATGTGTCCGTGTAGCAACACAAGCCAATACCTTACAGGGGCCCGGGGAGGGAGCTGTGTGTGTGTGTGTGTGTGTGTGTGTGTGTGTGTGTGCCTGCCTGCGTGCGTGCGTGTGTGAGACAGAGAAATCAGAGGAATAACGACCTGTTGAATGCAACTACGGTTCAATAGATTACATTAGTTTAAGATATTGAACTGTAGTTACATTAAACAGGTCGTTATTCAATAGATTAAATTAGTTTAAGAATACAAAAATAAATACATTTTAACACTTTAAGTGCCGAAAACGTGTTTAGGCGTCTTTCCTAGCCATGCTCAAGTTGCCTAGGACGCCGTAACTCGTCTTTGATATCAATATTTCAAAAATCTGTGATCGGAATCATATTTTCCCTCTGCAGCCTTCACACACAGTTCTGAT
Source organism: Notolepis coatsorum (assembly GCF_963971535.1). Taxonomy (NCBI): domain Eukaryota; kingdom Metazoa; phylum Chordata; class Actinopteri; order Aulopiformes; family Paralepididae; genus Notolepis; species Notolepis coatsorum. The sequence goes on along the minus strand of NC_140177.1, from coordinate 24,912,623 downwards.
TAGTGGTCTGCAAGGGCCTTGAAATAAAGCCCGAGCCCTGCCCGAGCCCGTGAACTTCAGGCCCTGCCCAAAAATAAGCCTGACTGTAAATAATATTTTAAGCCCTAGCCCGCGTGAAAACCCGATTTTTTTATTATTATTATTATTAAAATATATATTTTTTTTGTATTTGTTTTAAATATTCGAAACACGGTTTTATATGAACGTAATAAATAAACAAAACTAAGAAGCATTTACATAGCCTGTTTCGCAATGCCGTCTCTCCCAGTGCTCGCTTATAGACTGACTCACACATCAGCCTCGTAAAACGTATTGAAGGCTATAGAATCTTCTTTGACACACACACACACACACACACACACACGACACACAATAGCCTACTCAGTCAAACAAACAAACAGAAAACAGATTTCGAGCAGAGCAACGTAATGAAAAGCACAACAAAACAGGTAGCGATAGCGACCCAGCAAATAATAAACATCACTCACCACGACGTCAGCAACGCGTTGAACACCGTTAACAAAACTTCACCAACCGGCTACATACATCCCAAGAACAAATTAAAACGTTCGCCAACTGGCTATATTCCAACACAACCAATCGAGTTGAACTTGTCCCCTGAGTTCTCCCTGCGCGCTGCGGTAATTACATCCAAATGTTTCTCTGGCGCCAAAAAGAGAAAACAAATCTTAAAACAAAGGTTATCCTATAACCCTAGTTATATGAAAAAAAAAAAAAAAAAAACGGCGGTGCCCGGGCCCGGCCGAGCCCGAATTATTTATTAAAAAAAAAAGCCCTACCCAGCCCGAACCCGCCGGGCCGGGCCCCGTCGGGCCTGGGCAAGGTTGCAGTGCACTAGTTCTGATCTCCTCTCAATCCTCTAGCGGTTCAAGAGCGCCATCTGGTGGCCGATCGCCCAAACAGGAAGTCATGTGGATGAAGTGGTGATCACCCATATTACTTCCGGGCACTCGCTATAGGTCCCGGGACTCGAGCTCGACACAATACATAGCGATCCGTTGCCAATAACTCGATAAACAACATGATTTGGACGTATATACCATTATACAACCTGGAAATGGACCGGGTATTTCGACATCCCATAATGGAAAACTGTCTACCCCACGCTGATCGCCCAACGGCGCGAGGAACATACGTTAAGATCCAGCGTTATTTTCTAACGTATTCCATATAAACTGCTATGATGAACATATGACCCACTCTGGATGAATCATCTAACGCTGCCCACGGAATTATAAACGATCCCCCGCCCATCCGGTCATCATCAGATCATACGTAGATCATTCTAGAAGTACGTCCAATTGAATTTTTTTATATCGCGCCGATTGCTATCAAACTGTATTTCATCATCAATATAATGCATTTGGGGCTATAGATCACGTTCTGGAGAAAGCTGCAGAAAAAGATAAAAACATACTTATACTTTAGATCATAGTATGAATATGTGAATGAAAAAGTTTAACTTTCATACACCCTGAACAATACATATAGGACATTGAATGGGCCCTAATAATGGCAATCTAGCAATAGAATTTAAAAAGTTATAGCCCTGCAAAGAAGGGGAACTTCTCCATAGACAAATAGAGCTGGCAACGGATGGTATATCATGAATTTAACCTTAGGCAATCAAAGTGTTAAGAGAATCTCAAATACATTATTTTATTTAAGTGTAGGCTATAGTTAATGTTTTATTTTTTTACAGTTTTTGTATTTTTCTGACATGGGGGCTCAACAATAAATGACAATCAGAAATGTCAAGTTGCATGTTGTTATTCTAACCAGCTTAGTTCTGTTGCATTTCCTATTTATTTATTTAAATTATAAATTGATCAGGAAGCGATAAGGGAATCGGTAAAGAATCGAATCGATAAGCAGAATCGATAATGGAATCGTATCGATAAAATCCTATCAATTCCCATCCCTACATCAGGGTCCCCCATTTTCAATTCATCATAACATACACGACATACAGATAGACAGTACTGCTACATCTATACATTTCACATCTATCTATACACTTCACAACATACTTCGTTTTTTTTCTTTCACTGCCCAACCCAGTCCAACCCAGCATCTTTCACTGCCCAGTTCAGCCCAACCCAGTCCAGAATAGATCCCTCTTTCATGTTAATATGTTTTATGCTAATATTGTGAAGAGTAAAGACACTGTTATTAATGTTTTATGCTAATAAATATTTTAAAGAGACACAGTGTGATTATTACTATGATTGAAAATCTATTTAGACGAAGACATACAAAGAAGTAATTATCACAATTAGCACAATTATTTTTTTTGGCTGGTAAAAAATCTGTTTGGCTGGTAAAAAAAATCAGATACTCGCCAGTTGGCTGGTAAGCCAAAAAGTTTGTTTCCTCCCCTGTGTACTTGTGCTGTATGACAGTTTTTTTTGGGAGTTAGGAATATAATGACTCCTGCATGCAACTCTTTACCAGGGACCATGACGATGAGAAAGTAAAAGGGCAGATTCCTCACCTGGCTCAGAGTCAGAGTTCCCAGTTGGAGACTGGCAGAAACTCGAGGGCATGAACACATTGTTCTTGGGAGCTGTGAGGGAGAGAGGACGACACATACACATTAATCTCGGCAGGCGAATACGTGTCTAGATTACAAACAGGAAGTAGACGTGTGTGGTCATTACCAGAATGCGAGGGAGGGAACTGCTGCGTTAACGATGAAGTTCTTTCCCTTTTCACCGGGGGGCAGTAGCTTCCTTCGTCTTTATCTGAATCTGGAAGCATTAAAAAAAAACACAACATCAGAATCAGAGTGGTCTTTATTGCCAAGTAGTTTACACATACAAGGAATTTGATTTGGTTGTTTGGTGCGACATTAACAGACAGACAATTACGGTAGAATAAGATAAAATGGAATATAAACTCAATTAAAATAGAAGTACAATAAAATAGAATTATTAAATTAAATTAAATAGGCCAGGGCTGTAAAATTGTGCACAATGTGGTCGAGTATATACACTACTTAGAATAAAAATAACTAAACAGCATACATAGAAGTCCAGGAGAATAACAAGAGAAGTACAAGAAAGATGTCTTGCAAGTGAGGTAACTTTGTACACCATTTTTCATCTGTGGTGCACACATTTATGGTCAGAATATGATACTGAAACCAGGGGTCATGCTTGAACCAAAGGGGATAGCACGGGCAATTACACTGCTGATTAAACAGAATTTACAGTATTTCCATGAAAACCTTACATGGTACCACTTTCATGTTCCAAATGACCAATAGCTGATCAATAGTACTATGGTAGCAGCTTATTAAAGTCTATGAAAAAGGAGGATCTTAATGGCCAAACGTGGACATCAGCAGATTTACCTTCTCCATCTTCAGCACTCGATGCCTCCGCTGACCGCTGGAAGAAAAGGCAACGTGCGTTATATTTTTTACCATCTCAGTAAAGCAGTTCACAGCTTACATGAACTCAATCAAATCCTAAAGGGTTTCATGATACGGGAAAGGAGAGGGAATGAGCTATTGACCATATTCATACGTGTGTGTGTGTGTGTGTGTGTTTTGCTCCAGATGAGCAGGTCGGCACCTTCCACCGTCGGTGTGTGAATGAATGGGTGAATGCGAGGACCAAAATTGTAAAGCGCTTTGGATAAAAGCACTATTTAAATGCAACATTTACCATTTTACCATTTTTGTGTGTATGCTCATGTGATGATTCTCTATCCGTCAGTAGTCCATTTGGAACTGGAAGTAGCTGTTCGGTGTTCTTCTCGTATTCGGTTTGGAACCACCACAGTAACATGCCCGAGCACCGGCAAGAATGTAAGGCCTGTGTGGAGAATAAATTTAGCCAAGATGTTTTGCTCTGCATTAGGAGAAGGGATTTGGTGTAGGGCTGGGCGATATGGCCTCTAAATGATATCGCGATATTTTTTGGCCACATCACAATACACGATATATATCGCGATATTTTGACATTTCCTCTAAAGCACTTAAAAATGCTTGATTTAACCATTTGATGCATACAGTCACGCCAATATGATGATTATAATAAGTCCCTGCAACATATGTTTGCATTATTAAACCATGAAGATGCTTTAAAAAATAATTAAATGAAAATGTACTAAGAGTAGTCTACTGACACACTAATACCATTTTTTATTTACATCTAAGACAATTTATATAAAAATAAATTGGGTGCCTAAGACTTTTGCACAGTACTGTGTTTTCTATCCACTTTAGCCAAACACACACACACATACATATACACACACACTACTGTGAGAAAATAATAATCACACACAAAGGGATAATGGCTTATAGCAGACTTAATGATTTTAGAATATTTCAGATAATGAAATTAAATGTTTATATCATCAACTATCCAGTTAGTATTTATACTGTAACGTTTGGCTACTGAATGTAGAAAGAGAGCGAGAGGGCGAGAACGCGCGAGAGAGCCAGCCCCCCCCCCCCCCCCCCCCTCAGGTTTTGTTCTAGGTTTGCGTTTTGATCGTCTAAGCTGCCGTAGGTGATGATGTCACACTCGAATGTAAACAGGAAGAGTTAAACACACGGAGATGGAAACTGGATGATCTAAAGAAACTAATAACCAATAAATATGAAGTTATGTTTAAACTTCTGTTGTCAAGCGTTGTCAATATAATCCACCCCCTTTCCTCACGAATGGAACTATCGTTGTGGAGTCCGCTTTGAACGTTTTCCAAGGTTAGCAGCTAACGCTAGTTAGCTTAGCATAGTCATCATGCATAACTTGGTTAGCAGCTAACGTTAGCCAATTGCTCGTGTCAATTAAATTGTCATTAAAGGTCCGCACTGGTCTGTCTAATGAAATTACAATTGCATGTCATTTAAGGTCTGCGCTGGTCATGTGTCTATAATGAAATGAGGACAGCTCTGCGCTAAAGCAAGTCTCATCTCAGCCGCAACGTGACAACATATACTCGATGTTCACGATATAGTAATTTACTACATCTCATGTATCGCCCAGGCCTAATTTGGTGTGTTTGATTAGGCCATGTTTACCGTGCTGTAAACAGAAAGTGGTTTGATAAGCTTGGCAGCTCTCGTGCAACAAACACTATCAAAAGGTGGAAGGTCGGCCTAAAGATCGGTGGAATCAAAGCGACGCGGTGCAGCGTGATGCTGTGTGGTGTTGAGGTGATGCAGTGTGATGTCGAGGTGATGCAGTGTGGTGTGGAGGTGCAGCGTGATGTGGAGGTGCAGCGTGATGCAGTGTGGTGTCGAGGTGATGCAGTGTGGTGTGGAGGTGCAGCGTGATGTGGAGGTGCAGCGTGATGTGGAGGTGCAGCGTGGTGTGGTGGTGCAGCGTGATGTGGAGGTGCAGCGTGGTGTGGAGGTGCAGCGTGGTGTGGTGGTGCAGCGTGATGTGGTGGTGCAGCGTGATGTGGAGGTGCAGCGTGGTGTGGAGGTGCAGCGTGGTGTGGAGGTGCAGCGTGGTGTGGTGGTGCAGCGTGATGTGGAGGTGCAGCGTGATGTGGAGGTGCAGCGTGATGTGGAGGTGCAGCGTGGTGTGGAGGTGCAGCGTGGTGGTGCAGCGTGGTGTGGTGGTGCAGCGTGGTGTGGAGGTGCAGCGTGATGTGGAGGTGCAGCGTGATGTGGAGGTGCAGCGTGATGTGGAGGTGCAGCGTGATGTGGAGGTGCAGCGTGGTGTGGAGGTGCAGCGTGGTGTGGAGGTGCAGCGTGATGTGGAGGTGCAGCGTGATGTGGAGGTGCAGCGTGGTGTGGAGGTGCAGCGTGGTGTGGTGGTGCAGCGTGGTGTGGAGGTGCAGCGTGGTGTGGTGGTGCAGCGTGATGTGGAGGTGCAGCGTGATGTGGAGGTGCAGCGTGGTGTGGTGGTGCAGCGTGGTGTGGAGGTGCAGCGTGGTGTGGTGGTGCAGCGTGGTGTGGAGGTGCAGCGTGGTGTGGTGGTGCAGCGTGGTGTGGAGGTGCAGCGTGATGTGGAGGTGCAGCGTGATGTGGAGGTGCAGCGTGGTGTGGAGGTGCAGCGTGGTGTGGAGGTGCAGCGTGATGTGGAGGTGCAGCGTGGTGTGGTGGTGCAGCGTGGTGTGGAGGTGCAGCGTGATGTGGAGGTGCAGCGTGGTGTGGAGGTGCAGCGTGATGTGGAGGTGCAGCGTGATGTGGAGGTGCAGCGTGGTGTGGTGGTGCAGTGTGATGCAGTGTGATGTCGAGGTGCAGCGTGATGTGGAGGTGCAGCGTGATGTGGAGGTGCAGCGTGATGTCGAGGTGCAGCGTGATGTGGAGGTGCAGTGTGATGCAGTGTGATGTCGAGGTGCAGCGTGATGTCGGGGTGCAGCGTGGTGTGGTGGTGCAGCGTGGTGTGGAGGTGCAGCGTGGTGTGGAGGTGCAGCGTGGTGTGGAGGTGCAGCGTGGTGTGGTGGTGCAGCGTGATGTGGAGGTGCAGCGTGATGTGGAGGTGCAGCGTGATGTGGAGGTGCAGCGTGGTGTGGAGGTGCAGCGTGGTGTGGTGGTGCAGCGTGATGTGGAGGTGCAGCGTGGTGTGGTGGTGCAGCGTGGTGTGGAGGTGCAGCGTGGTGTGGAGGTGCAGCGTGGTGTGGAGGTGCAGCGTGGTGAGGAGGTGCAGCGTGGTGTGGAGGTGCAGCGTGATGTGGAGGTGCAGCGTGATGTGGAGGTGGAGCGTGGTGTGGAGGTGCAGCGTGGTGTGGAGGTGCAGCGTGATGTGGAGGTGCAGCGTGATGTGGAGGTGCAGCGTGGTGTGGAGGTGCAGCGTGGTGTGGAGGTGCAGCGTGGTGTGGAGGTGCAGTGTGATGTGGAGGTGCAGCGTGATGTGGAGGTGCAGCGTGGTGTGGAGGTGCAGCGTGGTGTGGAGGTGCAGTGTGATGTGGAGGTGCAGCGTGATGTGGAGGTGCAGCGTGGTGTGGAGGTGCAGCGTGGTGTGGAGGTGGAGCGTGATGTGGAGGTGCAGCGTGATGTGGAGGTGCAGCGTGGTGTGGAGGTGCAGCGTGGTGTGGAGGTGCAGTGTGGTGTGGAGGTGCAGCGTGATGTGGAGGTGCAGCGTGGTGTGGAGGTGCAGCGTGATGTGGAGGTGCAGCGTGATGTGGAGGTGCAGCGTGGTGTGGAGGTGCAGCGTGGTGTGGAGGTGCAGTGTGATGTGGAGGTGCAGCGTGATGTGGAGGTGCAGCGTGGTGTGGAGGTGCAGCGTGGTGTGGAGGTGGAGCGTGATGTGGAGGTGCAGCGTGATGTGGAGGTGGAGCGTGATGTCGAGCCAGAGCGACAACCTTACCTTCTGAGCTTTATCCTTTTGGAAAATTTGGATATTTTTGACAACACTAATATATTTATCTTTTTTTTTTACATTTTAAGATTGAACCTTTTTCCCTGTGGTATCGAAAATGGTATCGAATATCGATACTTTTCAAGGTATGGTATCGAAGTTCGAAATTCCAGTATCATGACAACACTAGTGCAGCGTGATGTGGAGATGCAGCGTGATGTGGAGGTGGAGCGTGATGTCGAGCCAGAGCGACAACCTTACCTTCTGAGCTTTATCCTTTTGGAAAACGAACACAGGTGGCGCTATGGCAGGCTTGTCTGAGAGAGAGAGAGAGAGAGAGAGCGAGAGAGAGAGAGAGAGAGAGCGAGAGAGAGAGAGCGAGAGAGAGAGAGAGAAGAGAGAGAGAGAGAATGAAGGCTAGTCACACAAATAAAACATACCCAACAAACATTGTTTTCCCCTGAAAAGACTGAAAGTGTGCTTGTTAAGGAATGCACATATATATATATATATATATATATATATATATATATATATATATATATATATATATATATTACACTCATCACTGTGTCCTTTATGAGAAGGTTGGTTGGCCCTCTCTGGTGGAGAGGCACAACAAACACTGGTATTTGTAAATTGTTAAGGCCCTTATTGGTAAGCTACCTCCTTATACTACATCATTATTGAAATGGAATTTTGGAACCTATATATAGAACCTGTTATAATGACTAGTGGCTGGTCCTTAACACTTTCAGAGCCGGCAGGGGGTGTCATCCTTTACGTGGTGGATGCCAGCATCCACTTCAATGATAGCTGTTGTGAAGGGCCAGATTAAACCGAATATATATATTTATTTATATATATATATTTAATTGTATTTGTATATTCTCTAATATTCCCTGATATCCCTTGTATATTCCTTGTACAATATGCATTGAATATCCATTCTAGCCTACTGAACATCCCATAATAGTCTCCATTCTACTATTGGTCGAGACCTTGGTGCCAGGCTGCCATACCCCTCAGACCCAGTTCAAACGTACCGCTCCACATGTACGAACAAGTCCTAGTTCCGCGTAGGAATCTGGCTACCGCACCACTAATGGGACTATTTGTTCATAGTGCGTATATATACTGCGCTACTAAAGTAGGACTTCCTTTTCAGTCCAGTTTCTTACCCTCCAATAGAGTCACAGACGTAAAGCCTCCCCGCGACGCCACGTGTGGGAGTAAGGCCAAGTTCGCCTACCATCGGTATTGAGACATCGTGTATATTAATATTTGAATAGTCATATTTGGCACTATATCGTCGAGTTGGACGTAGTCTATTAAGCTAATAATAGTCTGTTAATATATAGTGCTTCGTGCGGTGAGAATACTACCGTAGTCAGTACCCCATCGTTTCGGGCAGAGAACTGGCTGCTTACCCAGGGTGGTTGACCCCATGTGAAGCTGCACCCGAGGAGCCCCAGAGCTGACGAGCGAGTGGACCTGTATACCGGATTATTCTACCGACGACAGCCCGCCTTCCCAGGCACGGATTATGCTTTGTATACTTTGATTATTCCATGGATAAAGACCCCCGACACTGCCGTGTGTTGGAACCCCCCCCCCCTGGAGAGGACGCAAGGTGAGGAGACGCTCTGCAAGACGAGGTCGCTTCACGTCTCTCCCCCGTGGACCGGAGAGAGCCGGCCCACAAAGAGTCCACCTGCTTTCATCTGTGGTCCAAGGATCGCCGGCGCATTGAACGGCACTACAGTGGGTTCACCTGGGATACCCTTGGCCGGACGAGGCAGCCGGATTCTACCCCCCCCCCCCCTTCCTACTCCTGTCGGCTTACAAGCGACCGGATTAACCCCCTCTAGTGTATCTAGTATATAATCATTAAAGTATCATTGCTGTTATTCCTTAACTATTCCAGGTCGTATATTTACCACCTGCGCCTTCAGAGATTGGACATTCTCTATTGATATACCGACGAATACTCTTTGCCATAAAAGTGCATACTATTTCAATTCATAAATGTAATTAAGTGATTAAGTGCTTGTTCTACACACCATCGCTGTGTAGAAATAAAGACCTGTTTCGACTTCGTACATTTGTGTTGGATCCGTTTCATCTACGTGAGAGTGTTTATGATAATATATTTATGCCGTGTACTGGGTGGCCGAATATTAAGTACAAAGGTAGTGGTAGTAAGTATCATATCTAGTAATACAGTCAGGGAATTGTACCCCTCAGTTACAATAGCGTTAAAAACGCATAATCTATGTCTTAAATTATGGATTATGTGTCTAATCTGCCCGTCACTTATCAATGACTTGTTTGCAGTCAACATTGTCGAAACGGATTGTTTTTTAATCTGTTCATTTCCGTTTTATAGTGAAAAGCTATAGTTTTCTCGAAAATGTCTGGAAAATAGAAAGATTCCGTAAAAAAAACGACATTTACTGGAATATTCTCGAATACACTAGAAACTAGGGCTGGGCAATATAACGATAACGATAAATATCGCGATATATTTTAATAATCGATGTCGGAAGAAAAAAAAAATCTTTCTTGCCTGCAACTTAAAGTAATGGCTTTGCTTGTCCAAATGACAATACTGACCAAATTGAGATTTATTTTTCTCTTGTCCATTTATTTTGTTTGCTTTCTAATTTAAAATACAGTTTTAAACCGTCTGTACACAGTAGGCTATGTGTGCTAGCAGAGCTAGACTCCAGTCACGAGTCACGGTGCACATGTGCAGTGGTTTGTCCACCAAAAAAGCGCCAAAAGATAGAAAAGAAACTAGCAGAGCCAGAACTGTTCAACTCCCCTGGAGCCACAGCCAGCAGAGAAGCCGGTTTACTTTAGCTTTTAAACCAGCTGCAGCCTGAGAACTGGAGTGTGAGGGGATGTAACACTAAAGATGGCGGCAATGACAAAGAATTGCTGCAAAATAAACATACATCTGTTGTTTAAAAAAATATATAAAATAAGAAATCGCGATATGATTTTTTTGCCATATCGCCCAGCCCTACTAGAAACGTTGTCATTTTTCGGCCTATTTATGAATCGTTTTAAAATAAACGCTAGATTATCGATAGTATATGTGTACTTATGCACGCTATAGAAGCGAGCTGAGAAATCGATTATCTCATTTCCTGATCAACGCACACACACATGGGGCATGCTGTTATCTAGGGCTGACCTTCGAAGCTTTTTTTGACAATCGAAGCTTCGGGGCCGAGCTTCGATTTTAATTCGAAGCTTCGGATTTTTTTTTAAAAAAAATAAAATATTTTTTTATTTTTATTTTTTATCTTATGTTGTGGGACTTGTACAGCACTTTCATAAACGTTGTTGTTTTTAAATGTGCTCTATAAATAAAGTGGGTTGGATTAATTAATTAAGTAGCCCCTTTCGTGACTGAGCCAACAAGGTTTCACTCGGCTGTGTGATTTAATTCAAGGTGGATCGCTGTTGTCGTTTGAACAACTTCAGATTTCATGGGAACTACCAATCCCCCAAATCAAGAATGTTTAAGATGAATGAAGTAAGATTTTGATTATTTGAAATATGGCCTGTGTAGACTAAACTATGCACAGAATTATGTGAGTCTACATGGTCCGGCAATGTAGACCTTGTAGACTCCACTACAGACCAATTATCAGTGAATGTTCATGCATTTTTAAGAAGGGCAACTTCCACAAAAAAACAAAGAACTCACCAAAACATCTCAGTAGCACCTTATCTAAATTTTATTTCCTATTTTGTTTATTCATCCCAGTATCTTTCTTTCTTATGTGTGGAATTCTACAAGGCATGTAGGTGTATATGTATTTGAGGATGATATCCTTCAAACAGGCAATAAGTGATGATATAATTTGGGCAGTGCTGAACTGGGTTACTTTCCTCCAGTGTATTTGTCCCCCGGCCCCACCCAATGGCACGCACACACACGCACGCACGCGCACACACACATTTAGTAATTTAGCTGACGCTTTTATCCAAAGCGACTTGCAAGTTCTGTACGACAAGACAGCAAGAAGGGTACAACTCTATCAGCTGAGTAACAATGTTTATCAAAGTGTTGCGTGTTACAGTGTAGGTTAGTTTATTAGGACAAGTGCATGACAGTAAGGTTAGTCACGGTTAGATTTTTTTTTTTTAATCATTTCAGATAATGGTTGAAGAAGTGAGTCTTTAGTCGACGGCGAAAGATTGGACGGGATTCGGCTGTCCTAACTGGGATGGGTAGTTCTCACACACACACACACAAATCGAAGTAAAAATTATATATATATATATATTTTTTTTTTAACTTCGATTTTTTTTTAATGTTCGAAGCTTGTGCCATCGAACGAAGCTTCGAAGCTTCGAAGTATTTAAGACAGCCCTACTGTTATCTCAGTCAAAATAGCTCAGATTATCCTAAAACTGGTAACATAGACTCCTTACCTTAGATCAGATGTAGTGATGCACCGATGTGAAAATTGTGGCCGATACCGATAACCGATATTAATATTGCTGTTCTGGCCGATACCGATATTTACCGATGTCGATATCTCTGTATAGAAAACACTTTATGATAATCAAATAAAGAGCTATTTTCCAAACCGCATTTTTTTTTTTTTTTTTTTACTTTTGTAACTTATTTTCAGAAATTACTGATATTTTGAAACTATTTAAGGCCAAAACATGTATTAAAAAAAAAGAAAAAAAAATTTAATATCGGCCCTATCTTGATATCGGACCGATACCGATGTGTAAAGAAACGGCCATATCGGCCGATATTATATCGGCGGCCGATATATCGTGCATCACTAATCAGATCTCCAAAAAGATTATTCCAATTCCTGATCGCCATTCCAAATATCGATCGCGTTTATTGACCGATTATTGGCTACTGTAAATATATATTCCAGGTTGTTTTCCATCTCGCGATCACTTCCCTGTTCATCAGATCCCTCGCCAGCATAGTGGAGCGAGGAGGCTCCCCCCCCCCCCCCCCCCCCACACATCCACCAGTGTAATCGAATGGGGTGCATTTACACAGGGATAGACGATAGGGGGCGGTATTTTCCCATTGGAGCTCAGAGAGAGGCTGCTGTACTAACGGGAGGCTCGGTTGATGAAATATGAATCAGATCGCTAATAAAAAAAATGACATTTAGCGTTGTCGGCTCTCAACGGGGGGCATGAAATAACGATATATAGCGTGGCCGGCACTGAAAGTGTTAAGGTCCCCAGAGTTGACTCAGAACAGGGTAAATCTGCATTTTGCTATGATGCCCCTCTAGCTCATGGAATGAACTCCAACAGTCCTTAAAGCTTGAGATTTTCCCCTCTGTTGCTGAGTTTAAAACCTTGATCTCCAACCTTTGTCAATCAAGTTATACATGTTTTAATTGATTTGTTATCCTTGCTTTTTGCCTCGTCTTGTTTTCTTTTTGTTATGATTTTACATGTTTTTCTTTGCTCATTTCTGTATGTACACTCAACGTGACTGTAAATGAGGGAAACTTCAGTTTGCCTTTCTAGTTTAAATAAAGGTTTGAAATTTTTTCAAATAAAGAATTGAGATTTCTTCTAAGACTAAAAATCAATGATGTGATAGGGTTTCAACTTCTCCTGATCTTAGAACTGTGAATTGATGACTACACCCTATACATTGCTCAAATTGGCTAAACACAAGACCCATAACATACAATATACAAGCTTCGTAACGCGTTGGTTAATAGATATAGAATGCAAGTTGGGCCATGTGCTCCGTATTCAGATCGTCCTCTCATCTCGTCACCCTGTGAGATTGGCCATAGCTGATGCTATCGCCCACATTTCTCCTCTCCATCTCTCCCCTTCTCCCTCTCAGCACACTACAGTGCGAATGGACCGTCTCCATCTCAGAGCAAACAAATATAGCCTCAACAACAAACAGGCTATTATTTTATGTTGTCATGTCGACATTGTCAAACTATTACAAAGATGAATGCAATGTTGCCGGTGCCATTTTCGGCACGGCACACACAAGACATTTCTGCCAATTAGGCTATATTTGGAGGGTGAAAGCTGGCGTGTCTCTTTCAAACACCCATGTCAGAAAGGATGTGAATACAGCGTTAGCAGATGCTTGGCTATAGCTGCAGTATTAGCAGACGTAGGCTATTATGTGTTATTTTGCAGTAGACACTAGGGCTGCACAATTTTGGGAAATAATCTAATTGCGATTTTTCTGACAGATATTGCGATTGCGATTAAATTTGCGATTACAATTAAAAAATTATTAAGCAGCCCCACAGAGGTTTATTGTAAAATGCGGCTTGCATCTGGCCTACGCGGTTGGTCTTTTCGGGACACCGAGCCTGAAAATGTTTCTTTTTACCTGGGAATCGATAACGGTAGCCAACGGTACCTTTTTTTCTGCACTTTACTCTCCCTCTCTGAAGTCTAAAGCATCAAGCTCCCGCCCACCATTCTGATCAGCAAACCACAGGTCGCGCTGCAGCAGCCCCAAATTGATCTCGACATCGAAAAAGAAAGAGGTTAAAAAATGCCAGGAACTGGTGATACTTGCTGTGTGCGTGAACATAATCCATTGGACATGAACTGACGGTACATTTTTATTGATATATCATTGGGATCCCCCTCCGAAATTGGTCAACACGTCACCATGCATTTTGGCCGGAGCTTTTAAAAAAGCACGGTGGACACGGTGGACGCGCGGTGGACACCTTACGTCTGTGTTTATAATGAATGAATGGTAAAACTGATTATATTGAAACATAGTGCGAGCACTCACAACAACTATTCACACAATTTATAACAGCCCATATTTATTATAGTTGACAGTCGCACGAGACCACTATACAAGAACCGTGAAAATATCAGAATGTTATAAAAATAAAAATAAACGCTATACTGGCATCCTCTCAGTGAAGAGAGCACCGCAAATATGCTGCGCTATTTGAAGAGGATAAACACAGCAGAAGAAGATGGAGAACAGACACACACTGACCAACAGGGAACTGCATCCAACAATACAACCCCTGACTCTAACGTAAGGACACATTTAAATAACAGAAGTGTAATGTTATACGCAACGCCCCAACCCTGGACACCTTCAAAACTGCTCTAAAAACACACCTTTTGACCAAGGCTTTTCCCCATCAGTTAGTTTAGATTAGGTCCATTATCCATTATCCCTAACCTTCCCTCATCCCCTTTTTCCCCCCTATTTCCCTAGCCCTATTTTTTGTCCCGATTGTGAAGCGACCTTGGGTTCTATGAAAGGCGCTATATAAATTTGATCTATTATTATTATTATTATTATTATTATTGGAACTGTATATTATCGACACGTTCTAGTTATAGCTGCTTATTATCTTTGTGCTTACAATAATCAAAAGGTACGGTACACACAGTTGGTCTCACCCTCTGTGCCATTATCAGCACAAAATATGTCCCCATATGATCAAATTGACGTTGATATATTATATATATAAAAAAAAAATGGGACGGTTTACATTCACTTTGGGACGGTTAAAACTGTATTTCGGGACGGTTCTGGGACGGTGGTGAAAAAAGTTAGTCTGGAGCCCTGGGCTAGACGTGTGTCGGAGGAAGCACGTGATAGCCTCCACTAGTGTTGTCAAAAATATCGAAATATCGCTACATATAGATACTGAATATTTAAAATGGTTTCAATACTCATTTCCCGAAGTATCGATACTTTCTGCAATACCGATACCAGCTGGCTTGCTCCCGCAAGTTGTTGACAGACAGACGCGCTGCCAGAGCACGCTTGCCCTTCCGCTTCCTCAGAGACCGGCAACAGACACAGGCTGCTGCAGCCTCCTCCCCCTCACAGCCGGGACAGGCTTCAGTTAGTAAACAAAGCTATTATTAGCTAACGTTAGCTGTCGTTCCTCCGTTAGCTTATGCTAGCTAGCTGGCCACCTATTACTTCATGGAAACGGAGTAACGTCAAGCCGAGCCCACTCACACTACACCAGTACACGCATGAACTCGACACAACTACCCCGTTTCCAACGTTAGGTCGAGCGGAGCCCATCCTACACTAGTACACGCATGAACTCGACACAACGTTACCCCGCCTCCATGAAGTGTCCAATTAGCAGCAATGTTGTTGAAAATGTAACGTTAATAAATGCTCCGAGCATAGCTCCGGAGAAATCTCCCTCTCTCTCTCAAGTACCCTTGTTTTCGGGTCATAACTAGAAAGGTGCGCTCAGTAGACCTCAAATCTCCAGCAGCCACTCTCTCTTTCTCTCTCTCTGATCTAAAGATAAACAAAGGGTTTTAAAAGTGTATTTATCTTCTCGTATATAGTACCAGAGAGAAGCTGAGGAGAATCAACCAGCAACAAAAGCTAAATTCGTTATAAAAAAAAAAAAAAAATTATATATATAATTTTTTTGGTATCAAAATGGTATCGAAGTATCGATACTTTTCAAGGTATTGTATCGAAGTCGAAATTCCAGTATCGTGACAACACTAGCCTCCACTCTCCCAGACCGACTGTGGGGGGTAAGTGCGCAGCGACCAGGAAGGGGATTGGGAATTGGCATAACAACTAACATTGGGATGGGAGAAAATCGGAGGAAAAAGGAGGGGGGGAAAGATCAACAATAAAATTTTAAAAAACACCTCGGCGAGGCGCCTCGGTATTTTAAACTCTGTGTCGGTCAATTATTTTGCAACAATGACCTCGTAGCTATACATTATCCCTTACATAGTCACTGGGAACTATTCGAATAGTTTACATATGTTAATATGTGATTTTGTTTTTACTTAACCACTTAACACATTGACGACCACGGCTTGCAGTGTAATATATGGCTGGAGGACAACGCTTTGTCAACAAACCGATGTACTTTCTAACAGCTATATATATACTTCATAGTATTGCTATCTGTCCATTCTCATTGTCACTTGAGTGCATAAACCGTGCCTTCATAATGGCTTAAAAAAAATAAAAATCCATCGGTTGGTTGTCATTTTATAGCGCCGTGAATATAAGGTTTATCGCAGTTTTCGCCTAGTCTTTTTTCTGGGAAGCTAGATAATAGGCTAAAGGCTAGTCACGTTATATCAAACGCCATTTCTGCTGTATATATACGAATGAAATAAAACAAACTACGTAGCATCCGGACTATTAAGAGCATCTATGGATGAAATGGGGGCGGCGGGGGATGCCGATTACTATTATTGATTAGCAATACAGTGTGCGTTCAAATAGCCATTTTCACTGATCGATCACGGTGCGTTTTAAAACAATGTCCAATCCAGCTGTAATTTGGGGGAATAGTATCCTACCGCAGCCCATGTGATCGCCGGCAGCATTTCGTCATTAGTCATCGGAATCTGGTAGATCGATATGTCCATTGGTTGATCATAAATCCCATTATTCCAGGCTGAAATCTGCGTTCGTTAACGGGATCAAAGATGGAGTATGCTCGGCTGGGATCGAGGCTCATATGAAACGCCCACAGACAGTAAAAAAAAAAATTCAATCGCCCTCAATGATACTGCAGTGGAGCGATGGCGCCCCTAAGCGGATCTGGCCGGTATTGCATGTTTCGAAAATCAAATATGCGGGTAGGTCCTGCAAGTCGATCGGGGACGTTAATAGCGTTATTAATATGGAATAAAATGTTTGTAGCCAAGGAGCGTCTGCTCCGAAAGCGATCCCAGACGTGCGCTCAAGACGTGACAAGCGAGCTAGCTGGATGCTGTCATTGCTAACAGCTAGTCGCTAACGTTATTTCCAGGGACAAAAGCATTTAACGAAACAAGTTACATCGTTGATACTTGAAATGTCTGAGCTTCCATGTTAACGTATTGTTTTGTTTTTACTTAATAGCGAATATGATAGTCCAACAAGCAAGCCAGCTAGCTCCTGTCAATGCTAACATCTAACGTTAGCGGATGGGGCTAGCGTATTTCCGGGAACAAAAGCATTAATTCTGAACATTACATCACTGATGCTAGAAATGTGAGAGCTTAGTGCAGGGGTCAGCAACCTTTACTATCAAAAGAGCCACTTTTCCCCCGTCCCACAAAATAAAATGCTCAGGGAGCCGCACAACCTATTGAGAGAAAACGGTGCTTTTTCAATGTATGTGATGTATAGATTGGGGAGATGACTACAGCTAAAATGGTAGATCGAAATGTGCATGGAAGCAGGAGACGGTGATAGAACGGTGGTGGAACCAGTGGTTTCACAGGCACAGGCCGCGTCAGCGAGGGTTTTGTTATGAATTCCTTAGAACATCTGAGATTAGAGTGTACTGTCTCCCAGGACAGGAGGGAGAGAGGTTCATCTTAATGAAACGTGAGTTTATTAGTGTTAAAGGTTATGCAGTTGTCATGACAACACGTCGCATGACAACCAGAAGGCGGGGCCGTCGTTGCGACGACGAACATCTATAAATCGAACGGTGTTTCCGGGTGTAAGGCAGACTAAAATCTGACTGAGACTAAGAGGGAAGAAACCAGAAGAGACTCTCTCCTCTCATTGAGAGAGAGGGGGGGGGGGGGGGGGGGGAGAATGGCACATCACCAGTAGCTTCGGCTACCACGAGGATGGTCTTAGGCTAACGACTAGGCCTGACCACTATTGGACTGAATAACAAAAGGACAATCTGAACACACCGAGAGATCATTAGAATAGACTCTTCAAGGACGATACAATTTGATAACATCTGATTACGAGGTTCTGTTTATAGCAATAAAACAACGCTTCTCCTCATAAGGTATCTCACAGTGTCGAAGTGTCGAATTCTTACGGAGGTGGAGAAGTATTATGGTTTATGGATTGCACTAACGGGGGGGAGATAAGGATCTTATCTACCAGTATCGGAGACGTCAGGACCATTAAAAGTACACAACGCAGAGGAATTGGATGGAGGGCCGAACAGACGAGGACGTGATACTGGCCAGTTTGATCAGAATCTTACAGTTGGTACCGTGACCCGGATTTGCAAGAGATTAAAACAACGGGAACAGTTGGTTGTTGATGACAGCCAGAAAGCAAGAGATAAGAACAACGGATAAAGACTTTTTCAATAATGGGGCGACAGTGGACAACAGTCATCAATGTGTGGGAGAATCATGATCGAAGCAAGGCCGGTCAGCCCTGGGAGAGAGCGGCGAGTCGAGCGGTCAGGAGGCGAACCAGCGCTGTAGGGGAAACAGCGCTCCGATCAAAAATGTGAGTTCACTGTGCACACGGTTGTTTTGATTTTATAGCCAAATAAAAACGAACAGATAGTGAATCCGTAAACGTAAACATTTCTAGTTCGACACAGAGAATGCCAGCTGTAATAATATGAGCAGAGAGCCATGGTGGAAATCGAGGGTGTTATCTACAGAGAATGAAAAGCAAACGAGGCAGGCTGCACAGTTTTGGTTTAAGGAGGGTAAATGCGAGATGAGGAAAGGGGGGGGGGGGGGGGGGCGCTTGAATCAGATCGAAAAATTGTTATGGCGGGACTGTTTTCATAACAGAAGGAAAGTCGAAAGGAGATTGTACCAGTGTGTATTATGTCCGATCAGGCAAGAGTATTAGTCTGAGAAAGCGTCCCCTGATAATGGATAGGAAAGAGAGGAAAAACAGCGGTGTTTTCAGGCCTTGGAAGGAAGGGCAGCGGCCGTTTGTTGAGAGAGTAGCCATTTGCACCGAGTCAAAATGGCCGCAGAGCCACGAGGGGTTTAGAATCAGGAAGTGACACGTCACCTACAATCCTCTAGACTGAGTTTTGGCCGCCATCTAGGGGGGCAGTGGGATAATACAGGCAAATGGAGGAGTAGGTCGCCACCTAGGGGCGGAGGGGGGGGGGGGTAGTTCTGGGGAGTTTCCATTACCCATAGGGGAATATTTAGAGTTTAATTCAATTAAGGAGTTTAATTGCGGAGGGGGGGGGGTAGTGCTGGGGAGTTTCCATTACCCATAGGGGAATATTTAGAGTTTAAGTTAATTAAGGAGTTTAATTTTTTCAAGATTACCAACTGCTTGTGTGTATACACGGTGGTGTATGTAGAACTATGTAAAGGAACTCAAAGTGTGGTATAGAGCGACGGGACAGCTCCAGGGCGACGGTAGACAGCCCCGTAGGGTATATAGAGCGACGGGACAGCTCCAGGGCGACGGTAGACAGCCCCGTAGGGTATAGAGCGACGGTGACAGCTCCAGGGCGATGGTAGACAGCCCCGTAGGGTATAGAGCGACGGTGACAGCTCCAGGGCGACGGTAGACAGCCCCGTAGGGTATAGAGCAACGGTGACAGCTCCAGGGCGACGGTAGACAGCCCCGTAGGGTATAGGGCGACGGACAGCTCTGTTGTATGTTAGATGATAGTACGAGTACGTATGTGAGTTAGGAGCAGGGAACCAACCTGCTCTGTTGTATGTTAGAGCGATGCTCGGTTGTATGTTATTATCATAATAATAAGATCGATATACAGGTTAATTAAATAAGTTTAATTATGAAATAAGAGGGAGTTCGATCTCCAGTGGGGCCTTCTCACACCTAATAAATAGGCAGAGTCTTGAGGGGACACGTCACCAGAAAGAACTGGCGCGCGCTGGGGGTCACCCGTGGGACAAACGTAGAGCGCCGAGTGGGTATCGTTTAGCTGCTGGTGTCACGCCGGAAGACAACAAAACAGGGAACAGCCCTGTAGGATTAGATATGGGTGTTGAGAAGGTGGGGGACTAATAGAGAACAAATAGCGCCATGGGCTGTAGGACACTCACACCGTCCAACAGTCTGAAAGGGCGTGGCCATGGCAGGGGCTTGCAGAGGAAAAAAATATATAGAGAACGAGCTGCAGGCCCCAAAGCCACGGTAGACTAATAGCAAAACAAGGGAAGTCGAATGGACAGACGACTGCCGGTGTTGTGTTTCTGCTTTCAAGGGGGGAATGACACCGACAGCGATGGAGATGGCCAGGAGACAGACTGGAGGAGGAGGAAGCCGCAGGGGCCAGGCACCGCAGCCTGGTACACAGATGATCCACGACGAGAGGGAGGAGACGGCGGCGGTGGAGATGAGCCTCAACCAAGATGACCGACAGGGCGGAGATGACCGACGGGGCGGAGACGGCCGACGAGGCGGAGTCCAGTGGTCACAGGCGGTGTTGCCCAGGGGAGAACGAGGCGGACATCGGAGGGGCCTTCCCGGCGGAGACGCTGTTTAGAGAGCGCTTTGAAACAACAGAGCACGGGCGGTGAATCATGGACAAGCAGGGACTTCCTTTCAGAGTCAATCAGGAGATCGAGAGACGAGACAACAGCGAGAAGTCCTGTGTTCATTGATTAGGAGTATGAGATATAAATGGAGGATTCATATATAAGATATATGTATAGAAGGATATATATATATATAGAAGGTAGATATAACTGAGAACAGTAGAACAACAGGATATAATTATTGGGAGCAGACAGGGGGGCTCCAATGGTTATGAGTCGTTGGATGTTGTTGGTTTTGGTGGTCGGTTTCGGTTCCCTTTGTGCACGAAGGGGGGCGCAAACAGACATCAGGCAGCAGGATCACTGGGTTGACCGTGGGCCGTCTTCGTTTCTTGTGCACGAGAGACGAGGTTGGTTTGCTTCAACCACAGGCTATTTTTGTGTATAATTAATTGAAAAACCAAGTAGTCTTATGATTCTGAGGGGTGATAAGAATCAAGGGGGGATTGAGAGAAAACGGTGCTTTTTCAATGTATGTGATGTATAGATTGGGGAGATGACTACAGCTAAAATGGTAGATCGAAATGTGCATGGAAGCAGGAGACGGTGATAGAACGGTGGTGGAACCAGTGGTTTCACAGGCACAGGCCGCGTCAGCGAGGGTTTTGTTATGAATTCCTTAGAACATCTGAGATTAGAGTGTACTGTCTCCCAGGACAGGAGGGAGAGAGGTTCATCTTAATGAAACGTGAGTTTATTAGTGTTAAAGGTTATGCAGTTGTCATGACAACACGTCGCATGACAACCAGAAGGCGGGGCCGTCGTTGCGACGACGAACATCTATAAATCGAACGGTGTTTCCGGGTGTAAGGCAGACTAAAATCTGACTGAGACTAAGAGGGAAGAAACCAGAAGAGACTCTCTCCTCTCATTGAGAGAGAGGGGGGGGGGGGGGGGGGAGAATGGCACATCACCAGTAGCTTCGGCTACCACGAGGATGGTCTTAGGCTAACGACTAGGCCTGACCACTATTGGACTGAATAACAAAAGGACAATCTGAACACACCGAGAGATCATTAGAATAGACTCTTCAAGGACGATACAATTTGATAACATCTGATTACGAGGTTCTGTTTATAGCAATAAAACAACGCTTCTCCTCATAAGGTATCTCACAGTGTCGAAGTGTCGAATTCTTACGGAGGTGGAGAAGTATTATGGTTTATGGATTGCACTAACGGGGGGGAGATAAGGATCTTATCTACCAGTATCGGAGACGTCAGGACCATTAAAAGTACACAACGCAGAGGAATTGGATGGAGGGCCGAACAGACGAGGACGTGATACTGGCCAGTTTGATCAGAATCTTACACTATTTACCCTTAAAATGAAGATAACAGTGTATAACGTTTTATATATCCCCAAGAATACCCCACATTTAGCATAAAACGCCTGACAATTGCATACCCAAAGTCATTTGCGATTTATTATACTTTATACTTATAGCACACAGTTTGTTGCATTAATGGGATTATAAAGCAACAAAAAGAAACATTTTGACTTTTTAATTGCTGTTTTTACCTGTTATAACAAAGGAAAACCTCAAACTCTTATGAAAAGGAGAAAAAATACTGGCTGTGTAGACCTATTTTTTAATAAAACACAGAAGAGGAGAAAAAACACTGGCATCTGTAGACCTACTTTGAAATAAAACCCTGAACTATGCAGCTCTATTAGAGTCCTTCCCTTATTTGTGGAAAATCTATAAAATAAAAAGTAAATTTTTCGTTGTTCGCAAATTTCGCACCACATATCAGGCATACAGGTAAGCCTTTTGTTGACTAAATATATTAGTTGATGAAATATTTTTTCATTTCAGTGTCACAGTATGACAGCGATCTCCAAAATAAGAACAATTTTAATTTTTTGCCAGGGAGCCGCAGCTGATTGGCTAAAGAGCTGCATGCGGCCTCGAGGCCGCAGGTTGTCGACCCCTGGCTTAGTGCAACATGCCAACCGTACAAAACGTTGCTGCTACAATTCAATGTCCCCAGTCTCTCTTTCTTCATCTTTCTTTTCTGTTCTCCCAGCTGTTAGCAGACTGTTGTTACTAGAGATGTTCCGATACCATTTTTCCCTTTCCGATCCGATTCCGATACCTAAGCTTTGGGTATCGGCCGATACCGATATTTATCCGATACCAGTGCATAAAAAGAAATTTAAAAAAAAACTATATAAATTATACTTTTTTTTTTTTTTCAGATACTGTTATACTGTTTTTTAGTAATAACTAGAACGTATGGTATTTATTCAACAACAGGTGATTGTATAGATTTGTATTAGTATCATTAATCAATGAGTATGGGCTGCAGCACTGCAGATATACCCTACTCCAATGATCCACACGGACATTAAACGGTGTTGCACTCGCTACTCAGTGGCTCTGCAGATATACCCTATTCAGTCTGTAAGCTAGTGGCAGATAGAACGTTCATGTTGTGATTTTTGATGCAAAATAAATATTCAACATTCTCTTTTGAAACTCCGCCTCAGACTCTTATCCTTTGGCACTTGCTGTACTTTGCTTGCAGGTCTGCAGCCATTATTGCTGGATTATGTGAATAGCACCAACTTTAGACACGGTAACGTTATCAAGCTAAGCTAACTGACCTAGCTCGCCTTCCCGCATCGACATTAAGATAACGTTAGTAATAGTCAGCTAACGCTAGTCCGTAGCTACTTAACTTAAATACAATTCACCGTGGGTGCATTATTGTTGATAGACGGTCACGGACAGTGTTAGGTCCTGGAGAAAGGACAGGCGATCATCTGATTTGATGTAACGTTAAAAGCGGATGTTGTTCCAACTAGCTATATTTCCAGCTAATGCTATCATAACACCAGCCAAACACATCCCGATTCCCGTCCGAGCTCCCCGTCACACCGCACTGTCGGGGACAATGGAATTTAAGAAAGTGTATCTGCTGTTAAAATGACACAGCATCACACTTTAAAACATGTTCATTTTATAATCCTCACTCTCCGCAGGACTCGGCAGGAGATAAATTACATCATGGGATCGGAGGCTAGAATTTACGTGTACTCGCCGATACCGATACTAGCATTTTAGGCAGTATCGGCGGCATTTCCGATACTAGTATCGGTATCGGAACAACTCTAGTTGTTACCTGGCTAGTAGCTAGCAAGCTGTACTGGGCTTGGGCGGCGGTATTACGGTATACCAGGGTATTTCGAAATCCCGTTGGTATGATTTTTAATACCGTGACGTCACAGACTGTGCGCCAAATCACAGATGCGTTGCTTGTAGTGCACAGCACGTGCCAGCAGAGGGCAGGGCAGTCTGTCTTTCCCTCTCTCAGTCAGAGCTCAGCAGACCCATGCGCGTGTTCCTGTGGGTCTTTCATCTCGCATGTGTGTCAATCTGCACAACAAATAAAGACTTATTCTTCTATAGAATGCGGTTATGGACATTGGATGATTGAGGAATCGGGAAACGGAGCGTTTTTCTAACGTTTTGAAATGGATTCGTGCACGAATGTGGACTCAGGGACACGTTGTTTGTGTACCGGTAAGTAAGTTATGTTATGGTTAGGGATGCCCCGATCACGTTTTTTGCCACCGATACCGATCACCGATCGTCGTGAGCCATATCGGCCGATACCGATCCGATACCGATCGTTTTTGATTAAAAAGAAATTAAAAATTATTTTATATAAAAAGTTTTTTTTTTTTTTATAAAATATATATATTATATAATTAGACTTGTACTTGTATTATCTGCGAGACATCGCCACCACGCAACAAGTCAAAATGCTCGCTATCTCCACTGTCTGTGTGTACATACTCTGCTTTGATCAAATCACATTCGGCTCTGCAGATTTACCCTAGGCTCTGCAGATATACCCTACTCCCTCAGCTATCCCCGTTAATGACTGCGACGCAAGCCGGGCTTCGAATATGCATCGAATGAGTGTTATAAGACATTGATATCAGGAGCTGTCTGTAGCTACTGCTAGCCGGAAATATAACGTTAAGACAACGCCTCAGTGAACTATTTAGTTGAATGGGACATTTCGTTTTGAACAGTGAGCTAAGCTAACGTGAGCTAACAGAGGTAACATACACTAGTACTAGATAACTAGACTATTGCTGGAGCATTTGTTGATATCAGGAGCTATCAGTAGCTAGCCGGCTAGATACCGTTCAGTTAGACTAGGCCTGCCACGATAACACATTTTGCTGGGCGATTAATTGCCCCCGAAAATATCGCGATAAGCGATATTATTGCGACCGGTTAGAGAATTTTTTTTTGAAATTTATTTCCCCAAACTTTTATTTTGAAGCCCACCGCTCCGTCTTTTCCGGTGTTTAGACTTTTATTTTGAAGCCCACCGACCGGACCGGAAGTATTTTGTGATTATCCTAAGCAGAAACTATGAGCCGACAACTTGGGCTAATGATATGATGTTTTTGAGCTAATGATAAAACAAATTGTTGGTGAACAACTAACTTTAGGTTAGTTTTAACGTTAGCTACTAACGTTAGATGCAGCTACTACAGGCAATCAACGATGAGGAGGAAGCGTCAAAGCAGTATATAATATAATAGCTGTGGTGCGTAAGCACTGCAGCACGACTCGAAACTACCGGAGTGTTATAATAAATTAATTCATGTTTAACTTGTCCCCGTGTCCAGTCCTTTGACTAGCCCCACCCGTTAATTGTAAACAATGATGCATGTAATTGTATTAACGTTATTCTGTGTTGTACTTGTAGCTATGCTATACGTTGTATTTCGTTTGTAGCTAATGTTGTTAGCATTGAATGAGCATCAACGAACGCTAGATCTTTAATCTTTATTTAGCAGTCCAGTTTCTCCGGGCAGTAGCGAGTAACTACTTGGGTCTAAAAATAGCTAACGTTACACTACAAATAATGCTACTTGGTTAAAAGGAGCAACACTATTGAGAAATGTCTATGTGGCGTTGCCCCACGGAGCTCCCGTGCTGTACTCTAGTAACGTCAGCGGCCCGCCTCCCAACACAGACAGTGACTGAGGGGCACTGGTTCCGCCTCATTAAAACAAACGCGCAAATAGCAATTAATCGCGCCCGTCAAAATCATTGCATTCATTTTAATTATCGCAGCAATTAATCGATTTATTGCTTATCGCGGCAGGCCTAAGTTAGACAATGCCTCATCATGTATTAAACTAAAAGTGAATAGTTGACTGGGTCATTTTGTAGCGGTAGCTAACGTTAGCTCATGGAGGTCCCGTCCCACTAGACTAGACTAGACCCGTGTTTACATGCGTGCGGGAGGAGCTGGAGGAGGAGCAGAAGACGCGCAGCACTGTGTGCAGCTCCCGGTGTCTGAGACAGAACTCAGCGAGTGAGATCTGTTTTGACGATCGGCGAAAATAAAACAGTAACGATAGCTAGGTAGCTAACGTTAGCTCAGGTCGAATGCACTATCTAGACTCAGCAGAGGAGCCGCCTCCTCTGTGTTTACAAACTCTACACGGGTGCGGGCGGGGCTAGGGAGGAGGAGCAGTTTGCAGGTCCTGTGCGTCTGAGACAAGCGAGTGAGATATCCACTTGATCAGTTTCCGCGATCGGCGAATATGACTCATTATCGGAATTCCCCGATCGCATATTTATACTGAATATCGGCCGATAACGATCGGGGCATCCCTAGTTATGGTTAAGCATATGGAAGATGAACATACAAGTTATGAATGCCAGGAGTGTATGTTTGGTAAAGTGTTCCAGTTCGACTGTGTGTGCGTATTGGCTTCGGTGATTCACTACTACAGGGGTTTAACGGCTTAAGCTGGGTTTTGATTATCACTTAATCAATGCAGATACATTTTGTGCGTCTGTATGTGTAGTTGTCTATTGGTCTAATTTCAGCCTCCGTCATTTGTTCCGTATGACTCGTTTCATATGCGTGTCTCGAATGTGCGCGCCGATTTGTTTAAGTTGGTAACACGGGTCGCTAAGGAATTTAGGTTTGAGGTTGAAGAAAGTGCACTTTTAGGTTGAAAGAATGACCCTAATGTCAACGTTTCTATATAAGCGTTATGTATGGTGATAACGAGTATATCGTTAACTTAGCTCCGCTCCGTTTGTATGTGTACATCTGCTATAGGCCACTGATTCTGTTTGACATTGACTATCTTTAACAAACCCAATAGAGAAAGAGGGGCTCTGCAGCCTGTGACTATTTTAAATCAAAAGGAAGATACTGATTTTTATATACATAATCTTTTTGGTTTATCTTTTAAAAAAAGGACACAGGGACAATAATCGTGAAAGCCGTGACATTTCCTGAGACAATAATCATACCATAAAAACCTCACATTGTGACACCCCTAGGCATAACCCTATTCTAATCTATAAATGTGCCTAAATTGCCATGAATCGAGAGTGTTAAAAGGTAATCATGACCCCAAGAATCAAAGTGGAATTGAATCGTGAGATTCCCACCCCTACAAAGTACACCAACACACACTGGCACAAATTGTACACCAACACACACTGGCACAATGGTATTGTACACCAACACACACTGGCACAATGGTATTGTACTAGATCTGACAGGTGAGGGTACCATCACTCTAATAACCAGCAATACATGCAAGTCTGGGGCATATTAGTCCAACAATTATCAACCCTATATGCAAAAGTCCACTCAGACATCTGGCATTACATGGTATATGCAATATGTGGCTTTTTAAAATCATCCTTAGTGATGGCAGGCTGCAGCTAGGGCTGGGCGATTAATCAAGTTTAAATTTCAATTATGATTGTGGCTTCGAGATATTATCGAGATAAAGTGATTATAGTGCTACATGCCGTGTTGCTCTCATTTTGTCTTGTGTTGTAAATGCAGTGCACACTTCCTTCACATTAGTGTGCCGTGTGACTGTGCCCACTGCCCACCCCCCTCAAGCCCAAACAGTAGTTTCAGCTCGTGTTGAGAGGGAGTAGGGAGCCACGGCGCGCTTCTCCAGTTTGTTTGAAACGTCTTTGGTAACTTGTAGAAGAAAGGCAGCCCTTGGTCGAGAAGAAAGGTAAAACAAATTCAGTCGTCATCATATGATGTTCTCAAATCAGTGAGTAATCGTGTTTAATAATCATGATTATTAATCAAGATAATCGTGACTTTTGCCATAATCAAGCAGCCCTAAGGGCAGCTACAGTATAATCTTCAGGAGCTTCTGAGACGCCACTGCCTAACGAGCCCCCAACGGAATTGAACAGAATTCTGAAATAGAATTTTTAAATAAAGACCTGTAAATGCTGCACAAGATTGATGCTATTAATAATAGTTTTGTGAAAGTCAGACAAGAGATCCAACTCATTACAAGAGACAGATTTTACTTGCACAATCCAGTTAAACTGCAGGCAAGGACGGCACTGACTCTCGACAACATTATTTTGGCCTACACTTTCAGGACATCAGCCCAATACCAAAACACCTGATATGAACAACTGTGTTTGATAATAATGGGGCACACTGTTAGAGAGAAATGTTGGACAAGTGGCTTGCAACCCTTATTCTGACATTCTACAGGCCGGCCAAACACTGTGCTTGGTAAACATAAGCACATGATTGAGCTCAGCAGCCAGACTACTGCTGCTGCATTGACACAACCACGTTCACACAAAACTAGTAAATGACTAAATGTATCGATTAAGTTGATCAAACTGGCAAACGAATGACGCCAACCAACACACCACCAGGTGTTAAGTACAGTTACCTAAAAGTATACATGTGTAGATCGCTACAGTACATTTTGAATAGTAATGTTAATCTTCACCAGCAGCATGTTATAACAGGAGCTATGCAATGTTATTCTGCAGCGCCGTGCAAGGCATTGCTGCATCCATCCGGCAAATGGCAGGGAATATGCATGCACACACAACCAAAGACAATGATAATATATCGGTATCTTTGGCACAACTGTCACCTCTGTCTGAGAGAGCAGTCTCTCACAGTCTAACAGTAATTTATGGCCCAGAGAGAGCGTGCATGTGCCATACGTGACTGACTGGCCCTGTATCCTGAAACCATGCAGCCACACACTAATAATGCCTGGATTCAATCTTATTAAGTATGGAAATCCGAACAACCTGAGACTGTCTATCTGTATGTCGTGTGTGTCATACATGTTATGATGAATTGAAAATGGGGGACCCTGATGTAAACAAGACGAAAGTCTCTCTGGTCTGCATCCCCTTAACAATTGTATGTATTGTACTGTACTGTACCCATTCTGCAATATGTTACTGCATCCCCTTAAGTTACAATTGTATGTATTGAGCTGTACTGTACTGTACCCATTCTGCAATATGTTAATACACTTTTCAATCAAGCAATCAATCAATTCAAAACGTTCCCAGCTTAACGTTAGCTAGCATTCATGCCACCTGAGCTGTTCCAGTAAATAGTCACACACCCCTCATCGCCGGCTGCTGCTAGCTATATGGAACAACACGGGGCTTTACTCGCTAAAGTTAGCTGGGTGATGCGTTTGGCGCATTGACTCATCTAGTAGCATGACATGCAATGAAATCAAGCTCGACTTCGGAATCGCAATGGAATAGGGAAATAACATTAAGTGAAATGTGAAAATATGGGAGTTACCATCCATTCTTTCCTTCAGCAGTTAGACTGAGTCACTGGTCGCTTGGTTCTCCCCGCCTAAATAAGCCCCAGAGCGACGCCACCACTGGACGGGAACTAACAGAAGTGCACCGCTAGCTAACCTAGCAGTAGCCCTTAGTTAGAATCAACCCTTAGCATGGCGTCAGTAGCCCATCAACAACGGCAGCAGCAGCACACTGGCGTTACTCACACACACACAGACCATTCGTTTTAAACACCAATAAACGTACTTTATGACGTGTAATTCCACTAACTAACACCCCACCACTGGACTGCGTTAACGAACCGACTAGCATCACGCTAACGTTACACTCGAAATGCGTCCTAAAAAAAGCACACCATTTTTATCCCAGGTATTAGCCCGAGCCCAAGCAAAAAAAAGCTAACATTAGCACGATTAGCTAATTGTGTTTCCTATATGCAACGGAGCGGAAATACAGTTCAGCTCTTGGCAAATCCGAGGAGCAGTAACTTCATTTTCATTATTTGCTACTGATGCCGCACAAGCGTCGTGTATAATAACGCCAGTCTTTGTTTTGTTTCCTCACACCGCCACCACTCACCTTCGTTTGCCAAGTCCGCCATTTTACTTGTGCTGCGCCTCACACACCCACAAGCCACCGCGAAAATACTAGAAGTTGTTGAGACAGAAATTTGTTTTCAGAGAAAAGGGCACAGATCTGGCAACCTACTGGGTGATGCGAGGCCCCCGGGGAGTCGGGACGCATGGTGGAACCAGTCTGTCTGTATTCACGGCGACAAATGTAACAGTACTGAATGCCTGTATGTCTGACTCATGTATGTGTCCCTATGCCATAAATGTCATGTATGTTGTGTATGTCATTATGTCACTATGAATTGAAAATGGGGGACCCTGATGTAAACAAGACAAACGTCTTTATCTGGTGACTGGTCTGCATCCCCTTAACAATTGTATGTATTGAGCCGTACTGTATTGTACCCATTCTGCAATCTGTTAAATAAAGGTTTCATTCATCATTAATTCATTGTCACAGACGTTTCTTCTTAAAGAAATTGACCAGAGTCAGGTCAGCGTGAAGTCTTATGAATGGACGGTGGCTGTATACTTTTTTTTTTTTATATAATGTTATTATATGATTGTGAAAATTCCACTTTGGCACCTAACGTTACACGCCTTCGCCTCCGTCTTCATAGTTTATTTATGTTATGATGTCGTTTGATGTGTGTGCGTGTTGGTTGGGGTGTGTCGTGTGTGTAATATAGAAGTCAATCTACAACCACCACTAGATGGGGTAGTGTTGTCAACATTAACATTGCAAAACGCTCAGTCCATCAACAAGGACTGGTGACAGACCACCTATTCCTATCTTAATTATTGAAAGGATGAAGGTACGCTTAGAAAAAAAAATATGTTTATTCTATTCTGACTCTAGTCACCCAAACAACTGCCCCTGGTAAACAGTTGGCTTGGCAAGACTTCTTGAAATAAGTAAAAATATCTAGGGTTCTTTCTCCAGATTGGATAAAGTGGGAATACCAGAATGGGATACCAGAACATTTATTTTGTGTTTACTGCAGAGTGGAGGGACTGGGAGACCCATGTTACTGACCAAACACTAGATCAGTGGTATGGGCTGTTGGAACGTAGAGCTATTTGAGATTTATCTTAACAGAAAAAGCATGTTTAAATCATGCCTGGATCGTGACAGCTTAGCTGACGCTCCATTGTCCCACCTACACTGATTTGGTGGTCTGGTTTAAAGACCTCAACATTCACATATGCTCTGTGCGCTGACGTTGTGCCAAGTGCTGCTGCGCTAACCTGCAAGTATAAGGTTTTCATCCACCACCACCCCATCCACCACCACCAACCCTTTATTGGGGAAAAAGAGAATTTTTAGTTTAGTCATTAAGGGTAACGTTAGGATAAGGATAAGGATAAGGCATGGGCTAGGTTAGGTTAAGATTATCATCAGACAGGGGCCATAAAATACTCCCAACATTCTTGTTGTGGGTGTGAGCGCAGAGGTAAAATGTCAGACTTGGCAAACGAAAGTGAATGGTGGCGGTGTGAGAAAACAAAACAAAGATTGGCGTTCTTGGCAGGTATGATACCCTGTTCTGTTCTATTCATTTCTTTCCCTTCACTACCCATCCCTATCTGGATAGCTTTGTCCTTCTCTCTGTATGTCTCTCCATATCTTTCTCTCTGTCACACCACAAACCGCCTCGGCCAGTCCTTCGTGCCAGCAGCCATCAGGCTCCACAACTGTGGGCACGGACTGCTGCCTATAGCTGGAGAGCTAACGCTGGTGAACTTGAGAACTGTTAGGACTATCTGACTCTAGTCTTAATAATAAACACTGTTAGGACTATCTGACTCTTAATGATAAACACTGCACGGACTCTGGTGCAGTGTGTTACTACGGTTTGGACCATGTATATCATCATCACTATTACTACTGTCTGATTGAGTCCTGCCACTCACTACTGTTCACTGCCAGTACTGTTATCACTATCATCATTATTACTTTGCACACAGTAAATTTCGCAGAGTAAATTTTACTCAGACTGAGTCCATTTGAGCCCAAGTGAGTACAATTTTACTCAATTTGTACTCAAAATGTACTGTGCACTTTGTTCTATGTTCTATTATTATTACTACCTATCCTACCTGTACCCCCCCCCCCCCCCATGCTGCTATGACACCTGCCTTTCCCCAAAGGGATTAATAAAGGAACACTTGACTATTCTCTTTGTCTCCATCATTCTATCTCTCTCTGTCTGACTCTCCGTCTCTCTCCAAGAAACCCCTGACTGCATCCCTCCAGAGTGGTATCGCTATAAGGCCTACAAGGCTGAGAAATATTAGGAATGTCTGACCAAGTGTGTCTGACTCTTAACCACCAAAACCTGCACGGACTACAACGTATGACATATATCATGCCGTTTGGGGTACAAATCCTCACCTCTACCTTATATATTCAGATTCAACACTTTATTTATTGCCTATATTCATTACGTATATTGTAACCACATACAGCAGAGCACACAGACCCTGATTTGCACCTTGTTTACACTGTTTATTTTTCTCATATCTTTATATTAAGAGTTAATTATATTGTTTACACTGTTTATTTTTCTTATATCTTTATATTCAGATCTAAATTGATTGCCTATATTTATGCCTTTCTATTATTACCCTGCCCATACCTGTACCCCCCCCCCCCCCCCCATGCTGTTATGATGCCATAATTGCCCCAAGGGGATCAAGAAAGGAATATCTTATCTTATCTTCTTTGATCTCATCTTAGTACTGTATGGCCGTTGGAGGTGTTGCTGTATTTCATGTTACATGGCAACAACTACCCCTTCAGCACCAAAAGCAAGATCCACTTCCATGAGCCCAAATTAGGAATGCGCTATCCCAACGTAAGGCGTGCACGCACACAGACACACACATGCAAGCTCATGCACAATAATAATAATAATAATAATAATAAACCTTATTTGTATAGCACCTTTCATACAAGAAATGCAGCTCAAAGTGCTTCACAACAGAGAAAATACAGGCACAAATGAGCACATAAAGTGCAGACATATAAAATCACAGTTTTTCACATTAATAATAATAATAATAATAATAATAATAATAATAATAATAATAATAATAATAATAATAATAATAATAATAATAATAATAATACATCGGATTTATATAGCGCTTTTCCAAATGCGCAAAGACGCATTAGGATCTAACATCCCAATAGGCCATCTTGTTTATGGTTTGAGTCTATTGCAGTTTAAAAATAGACAATAATAAAAAGAGTAAAATAGAATAAACAGAGTAAAATTATGCAACAATAAAATAGTTCTGAATTACTGACGGTTTCAAACCGTCTTCCTTCCGGTTTGATATCCACTTTGACCCTTCGGACCTTCCTCTCAGGGTGCAGTTCCCTCTCAGGGAAAACCTCCCTCTCAGGGCGCAGTTCTAGGCCTGGGTCCCTCACACAGTTTTAAAGCCTAACAGTCTTTCTTTCTGCTTGATCGCCACACAGTTCAATACCTGACAGTTTAGAACCTGTAATAAAAAGTAAAATAGAATGGACAGAGTAACATAAAATAGAATGGACAGAGTAACATGATGCAATAAAATAGTTCTGAATTTAACAGTTTCAAACCGTCTTTACCTTCCCTGTTTTGATATCTATTGACTGACCACTGTTAACTTGCTCTTAGTGCTGCTCTTCCTGGCTACTTGCTATGTTGCTGATACTGGAAGTTGTGCATACTTTACTGGAGCACTTCATGCAAGTTGTGCATACTTTACTGGAGCACTTCATGCAAGTTGTGCATACTTTACTGGAGCACTTCATGCAAGTTGTGCATACTTTACTGGAGCACTTCATGCAAGTTGTGCATACTTTACTGGAGCACTTCATGCAAGTTGTGCATACTTTACTGGAG
Organism: Notolepis coatsorum; assembly: GCF_963971535.1. Taxonomy (NCBI): domain Eukaryota; kingdom Metazoa; phylum Chordata; class Actinopteri; order Aulopiformes; family Paralepididae; genus Notolepis; species Notolepis coatsorum. The sequence continues at coordinate 24,878,983 of NC_140177.1, read as the reverse complement.
CACTTCATGCAAGTTGTGCATACTTTACTGGAGCACTTCATGCAAGTTGTGCAAACTTTACTGGAGCACTTCATGCAAGTTGTGCATACTTTACTGGAGCACTTCATGCAAGTTGTGCAAACTTTACTGGAGCACTTCATGCAAGTTGTGCATACTTTACTGGAGCACTTCATGCAAGTTGTGCATACTGTACTTTACTGGAGCACTTCATGCAAGTTGTGCAAACTTTACTGGAGCACTTCATGCAAGTTGTGCAAACTTTACTGGAGCACTTCATGCAAGTTGTGCATACTGTACTTTACTGGAGCACTTCATGCAAGTTGTGCATACTGTACTTTACTGGAGCACTTCATGCAAGTTGTGCATACTTTACTGGAGCACTTCATGCAAATTGTGCATACTTTACTGGAGCACTTCATGCAAGTTGTGCATACTTTACTGGAGCACTTCATGCAAGTTGTGCATACTTTACTGGAGCACTTCATGCAAGTTGTGCATACTTTAATGGAGCACTTCATGGAAGTTGCTCTTGATAAGAGCTTAAAATGTAAACAGACATATTACACACACAAAATGTTTTACCAAGCACTGACGAATTCTCAACCCCCCTCTCTCTCTCTCTCTCTCTCTCTCTCTCTCTCTCTCTCTCTCTCCCCCTCCAGAATGGCAGGATATGTTGCGGAGGTGTCTAACTCGACGCCCTGAAGGTCGACCGTCCCTCGAGGGGATGTTACTCCACCCCTGGCTGCAGTGACCCCTGCCTGCCCCGGGCCTTTCTATGTTGTTTACTAATAACACAGCGGCTAAAGCTCACTTTCAAATCATCTCTCGTCCAGGTCAATTCGGGTCCTGTGACAATGTCCCCAAAATGCACCCACTCCCCTGTTGTAACACAGAGAGGAAATGGCTAAAGCTCACTCTCAAATCATCTCTCATCAACTGCACAAAATGTGCTCTAGTCCCACGGTTCTCAACCTTTTTGGTTCGTGACCCCCTTACATAGTCAGGGATGAACAGAATCTTTAACTTTGACTCAGGACTATAAATTATCTCTGCAAAATAGGAGACTAACAGTTAACAGTTGTGTGTACAGTAGACCTATAGTCTGTTCATTTATGTTTTAGCCTATTATTAGTAGACTATAATACATATAGTTGTGTGTAGACCTATAGTCTATTTGTTTATGTTTTAGCCTATTATTAGTAGACTAGTAATGCATATAGTTGTGTGTAGGCCTATAGTCTATTCATTTATGTTTTAGCCTATTATTAGTAGACTAGTAAATTAATGCATATTGTTTTTTTTTCTATTGTTTCTCACACACAAAACAATAAAAGAGCAAACATGATCCAATTGTTTTTCACACACCACCTCAGATAACCCTTGGCCCACCCCAGTTAAAACTCATAGCATCGCCTCTGTAAAAATGGTCTTCTAGTTTCAGAGCCACCAAACATGTCTGTTAGAATCTAATAGATAGATAAACACTTTTTGAGTAATTGGAGAAAATGTAAAGCCACTGAAAAGAGGCGTCCTTACAGCTAAAAAGGTCCCAACAATAGCCTGTTCAGGCTGTTGCGGTCAGGCAATCGCCTCCGCATACATGCAGCAAGAACAGAGAGATTCAGACTCAACTTCTTCCCCCAGGCCATCAGAACACTGAACACTGATCTCTCCACACACAAGCACACATGAACACACACCCACACGCACGCACGCACACACACACACACACACACACACACACACACACACACACACACACACACACACACACACACACACACACACACACACACACACACACACACACACACACACACACACACACACACACACACACACACACACACACACACACACACACACACACACACACACACACACACACACACACACACACACACACACCACACATCCTCACTTGCACTCTCTCACACACAAACACACTACACAAAAGGTCACTTTAAAAAATAACTGTATATTTGTATATTATTGTATATAGTACTCATTACCTTTCATTCTTAAGCTTAGCATTGTATTGTATTTTATTTTATTCATATGACCTTTTATCATGTCTATTTTATTATCTATTCTATTTTATTATTCTATTTTATTATTTGTATTTTTGCACAATCAAGGCGGGCATGGCCACCTTCATTTCACTACATGTCTCGTATGTGACAAATACATCTCTTGAATCTTGCAGGAGGAGGTGGAGGAACAATGAATAGAACATGTTTTATGAGAGCGCTTGTGTTACACAATATCCACATGTGATTTTAGGGGAGAACTACACCTCAGATATGTCCTCAAGGCAAAACCCAAGCAAGCCGCTGCATGCTTTACAGTGTATAGTTTTACCACAGAGGGGCAATCAGTCAAATGAAGAGGAGGTTCCTCTCTTGAAGTCAGTGCCGTGACCGTATCGTTTCCCATTTCAATGCAGCTCACCGTCATTGATTGTGAACTCCTCCAATCTAGGTGCACTGGACCGTGATAATGACTAGAGTGAAGGATGTTCATATTTCTTCATTGATTGGTTGAATAGTTATTCCTAGATGGGGATACACTTTTGAATGTAAACCATGTGCTAATCTGTCTCACTCTCGTTTCCTTGACTAGGATCCCCATTAGTTGTTGCCTTATAAACAACTATTCTTCCTGGGGTCCACACAAAAGACTAAATATTATATAACCATCACATGAGATCATAAAAAAGATCAATAAAGATCAATAAAGATCATTCTTTATTGTCTGTTGATACAGAAATATGTTTTGTGTCAGAACACACAATACTGTGTTACAAAAAATTTAATCACAAGACAACCCTGTTACAGCAGAGACAGACATGTGATTAACCCCTTCCTTTCCTCCCAACCAGTTATTCATTTGATGTGGCACAGTCCTATAAGTCCAAGGTTATTTTGTATTGCACAGCCCTTTTATTTTGCACTGCCCTGTGTAGGTTGTAACCACATTTAAATCCTACATGTTAGTTTATTGCAGTGGCGGCCGGTGTGAACTACATTTGGGTGGGCGCGGGGGGGTGAAGGGGGGGGGGGGGGCAAGCGGACAGCTAACCAAGCGAATACTGACTCGAGTCTCGACATAACGTTACCCCGTTTCCAACGTTAAGTCGAGTTCATTCATACTACACTAGTACACGTATGATCAATCCAATAATGAACACATATATATATCTTGTCATTTTAAACAAGTTACCATTCATTCATTCATACATTATGCGTCACCCGCGGCGAAATTAAATGTTATAGTTCAACAACAACACGCTGTGTTGAGAGAGCGAGAGAGAGAGAGCGAGAGAGAGAGAGAGAGAGAGAGAGAGAGAGAGAGACCGCATTAACTCACTTTGTTTAGTTGAAACGTGGTCCAGGAGGGCTTGATAAAGTGTATATGTCCACTGTCCCACAGTCCCAGACTGTTGATGTATATCCACTGTCCAGACTGCATCCAGCTAGCCAAATAGCTTCTTGTTAGCCAAGTTAGGCACACCAACACAAGTACTGTGATGAGCTGTGTCTTTGCCCATTTCCGCATCGAACAGCCTGCAAACTACCTGGCGTTCTATCGCCCTGCACTAAGACAAACTCTAACCTTAACCAACTTTGAAAGAGTGCCTAAGCTTAACCGTCGAAAGAACTTGCCGTCATGCTCTAAGACAAACTCTAACCATAACCAACTTCGAAGAGTAACTAAGGCTATGGTTAGACTAGTGTATTCCTGGCGTTTTTTTATACGTTTTTGACGACGTTTCATGTCCTATCTACACAGAAACGCGTTTTTTGGCGTTTTTTTGTGGATACGGCTGAAACGCAAAATTGTGTTTGCGTTTGGAGATACGCAAAAAAACGAGTCGACAAACAGCGTGTAGTCAGCACGCTAGCCGTTGTTGCGAAAACGCCCATGCGCAGTAGATACCATCTGCGTGCCCTTCCGGTGACAGCAGAGTGTGTGTGTGTGTGTGTTTGGGACAGAGCTCCGTGTCCCAAATAGCTTCAGCTACCATGTGTTGTCAAGTTATTGTTATAAGGACCCCAGTCCAAGCTACAACAGTCTGCATTCCCTTAACAATTGTTTGTATTGAGCCGTATTGTATTGTACCCATATGCAATATGTTAAATAAAGTTTACATCCATTCATTCTGCTAGCATTACCGATGGCATGAGCAGCTGGCTAACGTGAGCTATCAGGATTCAGACCCTGTTAGCTCAGAGTTCCTCTTTCAACTTAACAAGCATTAAACAAAATGGCCCAGTCATCTATTCACCTTTGTTTAATACACACAGCGTTGTCTCTAATGTTATCTAACTACTGATAGCTCGCGATATCATCAGTTTTGATGCTGGCTAAGTAGCGTGAGCTAACGTTAGCTTCTAGCCACAATGCTATATTATAATGGCATACTCCATTGACGTTAGCATGCAGCTAACAATGCTACCGCTAACAATGCTACCGATCGTTTTTTAGACTAAACTATCCGCTCTTGGTGGTCACTTGTGTTGATGTTAGTTTTGTTTCATCAACAAATGACAGGCAGAACACAGTGAATGTATCCGTTTTGTTTATTGCACTTTTATTAGGCTTTGCTGAAAAAAGAATTGCTGCATTGAGCAAGATGGTGGCGCGGCATAGGCGCCTGCCTTGTTGACATTTTCTTTGCTGGAGCTTCCAGGAAGTGTATTGGCACATTCGTTCTGATTGGTTGAAATTGCCTTCATGTTTGCCACCTACTGCCACCTACTGCTTTGGCAGTGTACTTCATCAGTGTGCTCTGGTGACAAAAACGAAAAAAAAACGAAAGTGTGACTCGAGGCGCATGACGTCGCGGCGATACGCGGCGATGCGTATAAGAAAACAATACGAAGATGATACGAAAGGTGTAACCTCAGCCTAAGCCTAACTCACATCACCCCTGTACTTGCCTCCCTCCACTGGCTCCCGGTGCGCTTTAGAATAGACTTCAAGGTCCTCTTAATGGTTTATAAAGCCCTAAATGGTAAAGCCCCTGCTTACCTAGCAGACCTCCTCACCCCCTGGGCCTATACCAACGCCAGGGCCCTCAGATCGGCTGATAAGGGTCTCCTAACCACTCGTAGGTCTAACTTCAAGTCTAGGGGGGGACGTGCTTTTGCGGTCACAGCCCCTGACCTCTGGAACAGCATCCCCATGTCCATCAAATCTGCCCCCTCTATCGAGTCTTTTAAATCAAAACTCAAAACCCACCTATATCGCCTGGCCTGCCCTGACTCACTTTGACTCTTGCCGTACTTGTTGACGTGTTGTTCTGTTTTTCCTTTGTCTATCCGTTGATTTTATTTTATTTTTCTGTTTATTTTATACTTTTCTTTGTACTTAGCTTAGCTATGTGAAGCACTTTGGTTGACAAGCGTCATGTTTAAACGTGCTATACAAATACATTTGATTGATTGATTGATTGATAACCAGTGTAGAAACTGGCGTCAGCCAATCAGAGAGCGTCTCCGAGAAATGCGGCTACGGAAAGTATAGACGCTGCTTGCTTAGATGATATAGATCGCTTGAAAACGCGCCCGGCTTCCATCATATTACATCATATTTCAACGCACAGTGCGTTACGTGCGTTGACCTATTTGATTGGCTGCGAGGATACAGCGATGAAACCAGTGCACGCCCTGCTGTGCGCGATATGTCTCGCCCCGGCCTGAGAGGTAGTTACTAGTGACTTCCTGTGAATGAAAAACGATTATTTATATTTGATATATTAACGTTATATTGTGCATTGGAAACACAAACATACTTAAAATGAGTAAATATTATTCATTTTAAACATGTTTATTTTATTTCTAGGGCTCTAAAAATATATATATATATATTTTCTTCTTCTTCTCTCTTTTAACCAGGGAGGGCGGCGCTCTAGCGCCCACTATCGGCCGGCTGAGTGCTGAGCCCAAATGACAAAAACATTGTGTTGCAGAAGTGTCACAAATCCCACTGAAGAGGGTGAGTCCAATAAAGTCCAACGTTTATCTCCTGCTAACCATAAACCTGCAGTTCTCTCTCACACTTCCTCTATGTGTGTGTGTGTGCTAATCAGATCAAATTTTATTGCCTATATTTATGTCTACTATTACCCTGCCCATACCTGTACCTCACCCTCACCCTCCCCCTTCCCCCATGCTACTATGACGCCCGGATTTCCCCCAAGGGGATCAAAAAAGGAATATCTTATCTTGTTTTTCCAAGTGAATTAATTCTACTCCCTTACGAAACAGGATAAAGTCAGATGGTGTGACTGTGTGCCTACCTCTCTCTGTCTCCCCCACTTCTACCTGTCCTGGGGGATAGAAAATAAAGCTGCACTTGTGGACTGTGTGGTGTGATACTGGATCTCTAGTGATTGTATTATAATTATTTTTATTTAACCTTTATTTAACCAGGCAGGTCAACAAATTCGTATTTACAATGACAGTCTGGCGAGAGGACAAAAGGGCCTCTCGAAGGGTAACAGGGAAAGGGGACAAAAAAATGTAACAAAATAAAATAGAAAAGAGACAGATGATACATACATCACAGAGGTAAGGGAAATAATCAAACAAACAACCAAATAAAATTACAAGGAAGGTATGTAATACATGAAGCAGAACACACAAATTACAGTTAAAAGGCTGGGTGACAGTTGCAGGTGTGTGTAAACAACTCTGTGATAGAGTCCTTAGAAGTAGTGAGGAGGGTCAATTTGTCCATTTTCAAAGACTTTTGCATCTCGTTCCAACTGCTGGGAGCAGCTTATTGGGAGGAGGGTTGACAGAAGGAAGTGTTAACACAGGGAACATCTAGCGAGATATGTCAAAGGTAGTAGTCTGTCCCTGACGCCTGTCTAGTTTAAAGAAGCATCTGCACTTCAGTAAAAGTCATGTTATTGATATATTTTCTTTTCTTTTGTCTTTTTCCCCACATTTGTCATTGAGATAATCCAAAAGTAACTGAAAGATTACATTAGGTATTGTGATACTCAGTCTCAGAGTAAGTTACTGAATACCTTTTTCAACAGGTAACTTGTAACTGTAATGGAATAAATGTATAGTAGCCTAACCCTCCCAACCCTGTGTAGTTGGTATGTGACCAAAGGATGTGCTAATGATAACATTACACTCAATTAATGATAACATTACATAATTCATAGTGATAACATTACACTCAATTAATAATTAATTCATAATGATAACATTACACTCAATTAATAATTAATTAATAATAATAACATTACACTTAATTAATAATGATACATTGTACTTAATGTATCTGTCTTGCGTTGCTGGTAGGGTTAGCTCGCCTAGTGCAGCTTTCAATACACAATAGCAGGAGTTGGTTGGGCTTGACGTGCCGAGACAGCTTGTACACGACCCTCAGCCTGTCTGGCCTCACGTGGTATGAGGCTGCAATCCATCACCTGGAAGACAATAGGCGTGGGAAGAGGACTAACAAGCCAACTCCAAAACCCTCCCCCAGAGGTTAAATGGGTTTGCGTAGGGCCAACAACCCTACCTGGAAAAAAAGCACGTTACTAAAGCATCTACGATAATTCAAAACCAACTCGACCTGGGAAAAGAAGGGCTCCCACACAGGAGGCGCATGACGCCGTGCAGTGAAAGCCGAAAGGAAGCTGTAAGGCCGACTCCCCTCTTAACCCCCAAGAAAACCACCAGAATTTCCACATGGAACATCAGGACGATGTAGGAACCAGGGAAGACAGTCCAGGTAGCACAGGAGATGAGGAACTACAACATTTCTCTCCTTGGCTTGTGTGAGACAAGGTGGCTACAAGCAGGACAACTGAGATTGGCATCTGGGGAGATGGTGCTCTACTCCGGTCATACAGAAGAAGGCGCCCCACACACGGAAGGGGTGGCCCTGATGCTGGCTCCGGAGGCACAGCGCTCTCTCATTGGTTGGGAACCGGTGAACCCACGAATCATCACCGCCAAGTTCACCACTAAGAAGGACAACATCAGACTATCCATCATTCAGTGCTACGCGCCGACAAACGACACTGAAGACGAGAAGAAAGACAATTTCTATGAACAACTGCAGGCTGTACTGGACAGACGGAGAGAAAAAGATATCACCATCCTCATGGGTGATTTCAACGCCAAGATAGGAGCCAACAACATAGGCTACGAAGACATCATGGGCGTACATGGATTGGGGCAGATGAATGAAAATGGAGAAAGGTTTGCAGACCTGTGCTCCCTCAACCAACTGGTAATAGGAGGCAGCATCTTCCCCCACAAACGTATCCACAAGGCCACATGGAGATATCCAGATCAAGTTACGGAGAATCAAATAGACCACATATGCATCAACAGAAAGTTCAGGAGGTCATGGCAAGATGTACGAGTCAAGAGAGGGGCAGACGTGGCATCAGACCATCATCTCGTGCTGACGATCATAAAACTACGTCTGAAGAAGTATGCCACAACCACCGGCGCAAGAACCAGATATGACGTTGGACTTCTTAGGAACAAAGAAATACAGAGTAGATTCCAGATCAGCCTTACCAACAGGTACCAGCAACTACAGGAACAGGATGAAGACACAGATGTGGACATAGAAACTCAATGGCAGCACACAAAGACGTTGTGGCTGGACACCTGCAAAGAAATATTGGGAAAGAAGAAGACAAAACACAAGGAATGGGTCTCAATGGAAACACTCCAGAAACTGAAAGAAAGAAAGGAGAGGAAAGAGATACTGAACACAAGCAAAACAAGATCAGCAAAAGCAAAGGCACAGGAAGAATACACCCAAGCCAATAAGGAGGTGAAGAGTAGCATTAAGAAGGATAAAAGAGATCACATAGACAACTTAGCCAAACAAGCAGAAACAGCGGCAGGGCAAGGCAACATGAAAGACCTCTATATGATCACTAGGAAGTTAGCAGGCAAGTTCCAACAAACGGACAAACCAGTAAAAGACAAACAGGGAAACCCACTTATAACAACAGAGGACCAACGGAGAAGATGGGCTGAACATTTCAAAGAACTACTGAACCAACCAGCCCTGACAGAGCCAGCGGACATTACACCAGCGGAGAGAACACTTCCAATAAACTGTGATAAACCCAGCAAAGCAGAGATCAAAAAAGCTATTATCTCAACAAAGGACGGAAAATCTGCAGGACCAGATGAAATACCAGCAGAAGCCATCAAGGCCGACTTGAAGACTGCGGTAGATATGCTTCATAGCCTCTTCACCAAGATCTGGGAGGAAGAAAAGATTCCAGAAGAATGGAAAGATGGAATCATCATCAAGCTACCAAAAAAGGGAGATCTTACCAACTGCAACAACTACAGAGGAATAATGCTTCTATCAGTACCGGGAAAAGTACTCAACAGAATTATACTGGACAGAATGAGTGTTGCTGTGGATCCCATGCTTCGAGACCAGCAGGCAGGCTTCCGGAGCAACAGATCTTGCACGGACCAGATCGCCACCCTGCGCATCATTATATAGCAATCCATCGAATGGAACTCTCCATTATACATAAACTTCATAGACTATGAAAAAGCCTTTGACAGTGTGGATAGAGAGACTCTGTGGAAACTGCTGAGGCATTATGGTATCCCAAAGAAAATCATCACTCTGATTCAAAACACCTATCAAGGAACATCATGCAAAGTTTTACATGCAGGCCAACTGTCAGAGAGTTTTGAGGTCAAGACCGGTGTGCGTCAGGGATGCCTCCTATCGCTCTTTCTATTCCTTCTAGTCATAGACTGGATTATGAAGACCACCACAAAAGGAAATAAAAACGGCATACAGTGGACCCTATGGACACAACTGGATGACCTCGACTTTGCTGATGACCTGGCTCTCCTGTCACACAACTACAACCAGATGCAGGACAAGACAACCAAGCTGGCAACTACATCCCTTGAGACTGGGTTGAGAATAAACAGGAAGAAAACCAACCTAATGATGATCAACACCTCTACCAACAACACAGTCACAGTAGGTGATGAATCCATACAGGAAGTCAACTCCTTCACTTACCTAGGCAGCATCTTGGATAAGAAGGGCGGCACAGATGGCGACGTCACAGCAAGAGTAGGCAAAGCCAGAGCAGCATTCATCATTCTGAAGAACATCTGGTCCTCCAAGGACATCGCCATGACAACCAAAGTGCGGCTCTTCAATTCAAATGTCAAATCTGTCCTTCTCTACGGTTCAGAGACTTGGAGAATGACGAAAAGAACATTGCAGAAGATACAGACCTTTATAAACAGCTGTCTGAAACGCATCTTTGGGATCCGGTGGCCAAACAAAATCAAGAATGAGGAACTATGGCTGAAAGGAAGACAGGAACCAGTGGAGAAGCAGATCCTGAGACGAAAGTGGGGATGGATAGGCCACACTTTGAGGAAACCGGCTACCAGTACTACATGACAGGCCCTGACTTGGAATCCCCAGGGGAAGCGGAAGAGAGGGCGGCCTAAGAACACCTGGAGGCGGGACACTGAGGCGGAGCTCAAGAGACAAGGAACTACCTGGGGGGAGGCAGAAAGGACAGCCCAAAGCCGTGTTGGATGGAGAAAAGTCGTAGATGGCCTATGCTCCATTGGGAGCGATGGGCCTAAGTAAGTAAGTAAGTACTTAATGTATACCTACCTACTGCTTTCACTGTCTACAACTTCCCTACACTGTAATCATGGTAATCATAATATTCATAACTACCTACCGCATACTATAGTCTACCCATATAACTCTGTATGATAGCATGTACAATAGTGCTGTATATACCGTACAGTATATATACATTTATAGATTGTATTTTACTGCATATATATATATATATATATCCATATCTGTCTGAATATACCTGCATATAATTCTTCTATATACCTTACACCTGCATATAACTCTGTATATTGACTCTTGACTCTTGACTTGTATGATAGCATGTACAATAATGATATCATATCTGTACATATCCCTGACCTACTCTATACTAGTTACGCTGCTGGCCAGTATGACTTACAAGTTACAACCATAGTGTCTTGTATCACTGTACTTATTAATACCACAACTCTGTACATACATCTGATTAGCACTATACTCAGTACTACTAATTTATATATATTTTATACCCAGTTTAATCACCTGTACATTGTACAGCCAGGTATATTACTATTGCACTTTACTGCTACATTTGCACTCTGGTTGGATGCCAAACTTCTTTTCATTGTACTGTACTTGTGCTGTATAATGACAATACATTATAATCGAATCTAACATGAGGATATAAATAATGCAAGTGCCATCAGTGCTGTTGTATGAATCACACTGGGCTATTGCTCCCCTGTGTGTGTCACAACGGTGATGAAGCTTTTCTTTTTTCCCCCTAAAGGCAAACAAGTTAAGTGAGGATAACGAGTCCAAATATAAAACAAATGATCTTTCAATTGTGTCCTTGTTTGGAAAATCAGTTAATCCGTGTTTATCTTCCTGTCTTTAGGTAAAGGGAGCCTGCAAAGGGCCTGGTTGCTGCACGAACACGTTATTCATGATCAGACAGCTCTGTCTGCGAAGGTTGCCGTGTGAAGCTCAAAGGCTGCGTTCACACCGCAGAGATCTATTCTGATCTATTGCTCAGATCTGATTCTCTTTGTTTGGCCGTTCACATTGTTTTTTAAATGTGGCAATATCATATTCCATTGTGAACTGGTCATGCTCCTGAACTGACCCACATGCGCAAATTAACAATAAAGAAGATGGAAAAATAAATTGTGACAAATGTCAATCTAGAGTGACGTAAAAGTCACATGACTGTTCAGACTGAGGTTGCCAAAAATCTGATTTGGTCCACTTTTGCCTGCAGTGTGAACGTAGCCAAATAGGCTTGTTCTGAGCCAAAGTAAAGATTCTCCCACATTTGATTAATGGCTCTCAAGTGAGTTCAACATGACAGCACCAGTGATTGGCTAAACCAACATATCGTATTGTCTGATGGAATGTTGTAACATCATATCATCATCACACAGGTTGAATCCAGGGTTTCTTGGCAGTGGACCATCACCACCCTTCCACAAATACTCCTTTCCTATTGTTATCGTTCAGTGCCGTTACTCCATCGTGGTCAGCCCCCCGATCGCTGCCGGGAAATAAGGAAACCGCAGCCAACTTCATGCCTCGTTTTGTTACCTGGTGTTTTGCCCAAAGGCGCCATCGTTTTCGCCCAAGAGGCGTGGCCACATCAGCTCTTCTTCTCTGGTGAAAAGTCCTCGGTGGCAACAGGGAGGATACTAAGAGTGTCCAAAAGGGACGACACAGGGATACAGGTGTCATACGCGAAGACTGATGAGCCACAAATCACGCCGCAGAGGAGGCCAGCTGAGAAGCGGGACTTTTGTTATATACAAGTTGTTATATTGTCTCACCAGTTCATATAAAGTAGTTTTAGTTCTATCTCCATCTGTTGTGTGCGTTAGTGTCTGTCAGGACAGCCGAAAACCCGACCAATTTTCCGCTGTTGACTGAAAACACACTTCAAGGGTCGGCCGGGGGCGCAGCGGTCTAAGCGTCTGCCCACCACCACAGAGACAGTGGGATCGAATCCAGCTGTGGTGCTTCCGGGTTGGCCGACCGTCCATACTCCTACAGATCGGTCGGGGCGCCTGCACAGCAAGGTCGGATCCTGGGGGAGGTAGTGTCCTCCACACGTTACACTCCCCCAGTGAGAGCCCGCGCTGCCAGGTGAAAAGAAGTGGGGATTGACTACACATGTGTCGGAGGAAGCATGTGATAGTCTCCGCCCTCCCAGACCGACGGTAGGGGGCAGAGCACGCAACGACCAGGTAGGGGATTGGGAATTGGCATAAGAGAAACGGAAAAAGAAAGGGGGGAAAAGAAAGTATATAATTTTTTTTAAACACAATCAATATCTGAAAAGGAAAAAAAGAAAACTATCATGCACTTTGCTACTAAATAATATTCCTTGCCTATACTACCTACTGTCACAGTCCCTGCCTGGCTTCTCGCTCTCTCTCTCTCTCTCTCTCCCTCTCTCCCTCTCTCCCTCTCTCCTCTCTCTCTCTCTCTCTCTCTCTCTCTCTCTCTCTCTCTCTCTCTCTCTCTCTCTCTCTCTCTCTCTCTCTCTCTCTCTCTCTCTCTCTCTCTCTCTCTCTCTCTCTCTCTCATTAAATATACCCATACTGTCTGCCTGCCTCTTTGTCTGCATATTGGGTTCAATACGCCTAGCCCCCCCCGTGACAGTACGATCTGGCCAAGAATGAACCCAGCCGACACAGTCACTCTCCAGCGAGAGCTGGAAGCACAAGCCAGTGCTTTACGCCATCATGAGCAGCAACTCACTGCTATGGCGGCGGCTATCCGGGAAGCTGCTGCACGCCATGACGACCACATGGAGAGACTCAGCGGGCATCTTCGGCAGCTCCTCCAGGTCCATCAAGCGCAGACTGTCTCCCCGCCGGTTGTTCCATCGCCTCCTGCTCCCGCTGCCTCCGGCCCAGAACCTCGCCTAAGCGCTCCAGAACGCTTTTCTGGAGCTCCAGGTACATGCTGCTCGTTTCTGACTTCATGCTCATTGACTTGCAGCCTCTCACTTTCTCCAGCGAGAGGTCTAGAGTGGCTTTCATGATCACCCAGCTCACTGGGCGGGCTCGAGACTGGGGCACGGCTGAGTGGGAGAAGCAGTCAGCTGTCTGCTCCTCTGTGGCAGCTTTTTCTGAGGGTCTTCAGAGGGTTTTTGATCATGTTACCCCCTGGCCGTGAAGGTGCTCGTGGACTGTTTAATCTGTTTCAAGGAAGCCAGCGAGTGACTGATTATTCCATTGAGTTCTGGACACTCGCAGCCAAGAGCGACTGGAATCCCGCCTCTCTGACTGACGCCTTCTACAACAGGCTTTCTGATGACATCAAGGATGAGCTGGCGGCTCGGGACCCCCCAGCTGATTTAGACTCTCTCATCGCGACGGCCATACGTATTGGCCGTCGAAAGGAGCAGGAGACGTGAGAGGAAAAGGAGACGTGAGAGGGCGATTACCAGTGGTCCTCGGCGTTCCCCGCATCTTCCAGCGTCACCGCCCACTTCTGGGTTTTCCCCTCCCACCGGCTCTCCTAGTGATCCACCTGAGCCCATGCAATTAGGCCGAGCCCGTCTGACAGCGGGGAGAGGACTCGCCGATTCAACGAGAACTCTTTCTTGTACTGTGGTCAGACTGGGCACTTTATATCTACCTTCTTCAACGGGCTTCTGTCCGTTGCGCCCAGAAAAAGACCGGGCTCGTCCGTAGTCGGAGAGGTGCGTACGAGACTACGAGACAAGCAAAAATTCCCTCTCTCATCCCCTCTCTGCATCAGATCAGTGCTACTCTGTTGTGTCAAAATCAGTCCCTTGTTTTTTTCGGCCTTAATCGACTCCGGGGCCGACGAGAGCTTTATCGACGTCGAGGTGGCCAGGTCCTTGGGGTTGAAGTTAGATCCACTCGACTCACCTCCAGAGGCCAAGGTACTGAACGACATGCCGTTGGCTCGGATACATTTTCAGACCGCCCCTGTTACTTTATTATTGTCCGGTAATCATCGGGAGGAGATCCGGTTATTTGTCATCTCTTGTCCTCTTACGCCCTTGGTGCTTGGCTATCCGTGGCTTAGAAGACACAACCCGCAAATCGACTGGGCCTCGGGCAAGGTGATATCTTGGAGCAGTCACTGCCACGCTAACTGTTTACGTTCCGCACAGCCTTCTCTCTCTGATGCTCCGTCTTCTCCCCTTGAGGTCTCCGATCTGTCTTCCATTTCCAGGCCTTATCATGACCTTGCAATGACTGCGCCATTGACCTCCTGCCGGGGTATCCCCAGCAGTCGTTTGTATAATGTCCCATTTATCAGATTTACCTCATCCCATTTATATTGTACTGTAACTACTCTGCATTGTATATTGTACATGTGTCACATACTAATGTCTAATGACAATATAAAATATAAGCTGGAGCGGGCTGTATGTGAAAACCAGCCCCCTCCAGTTGTAACTGAGGGGTACAATTCCCTGACTGTATTGTTAGATATGATACTTACTACCACTACCTCTTGTACTTTAGACTCTGGCCACCCAGTACTAGGTATAAATAATTATGATAAACACTCCCACCTGATGAAACGGATCCAACACAAATGTACCAAGTCGAAAGTCTGCGTTTAATAATAATACATAGCAAAAGGTATGTACAACGATCACTTAATTACATTTATGATTTGAAATAGTATGCACTTTTATGGCAAATGAGTATTCGTAGGTAGATCAATATCGAATGTCCAATCTCTGATTGCGCAGGAAGCAAATATACAACCTGGAATATTTAGGGAACAATAGCAATGATACTTGAATGATTATATAGCTGGATACACTAGGGGAAGGTTCCGACTGCTTGTAGGACAGCTGGAGGGGGGGGGGGGTAGAGTCTGGCTGTATCCCGTCTGGCCGAGGGTATCCTGGGAGAGCCCACAGTCGTGCGACCCGGTGCCCAGCGATCCTCGATCCACAGATGAAAGCAGTTGGACTCTCTGTGGCCGGCGTCCTCCGGTCCACGATGGAGAGACGTGAGGCGACCTCGTCGTGTAGAGCGTCTTCTCACCTGTCGTCCTCTCCGGGGGGGGTATTTCCAACACACCGCAGTGTTGGCCTTTATCCATAGAATAATCAAAGTACTCAAAGCATAATCCAAGCCGGGGAAGGCTAGCCGTCGTCGGTAGAATAATCCAATATACAGGTCCACTCGCTCTTTGGCCTGGAGCTCCTCGGGTGCAGCTTCACGTGGGGTCAACCACCCTGGATAAGCGTCCAGCTGATGCCCGAAACGATGGGGGTGCTGATTACTATAGAACTCTTACCGCACGAGGCACTACATATGAATAGACTATTATTAGCTTAATAGAATACGTCCAACTCGACGATATAGTGCCAAATATGACTATTCAAATATTAATATACACGATGTCTCAATGCCGATACTGGGCCGAATTGGCCTTACTGCCCACACGTGGTTCGCGGGGAGGCTTTTGCGTCTGTCACTCTGTTGGAGGGTAATGAACTGGACTAAAAGAAAGCTCTACTTTAATAGCGCAGTATATATACGCACTATGAACAAATAGTACCATTAGTGGTGCGGTAGACATATTCCTACGCGGAACTAGGACTTGTCCATACATGTTGAGCGGTACGATTGAACCTGGTCTGAGGGGTATGGCGACCTGGCACCAAGGTCTCGTCCAATGGTAGAATGGAGACTATTATGGGATGTTCAGTAGACTAGAAGGGATATTCAATGCATATTGTACAAGGAATATACAAGGGATATCAGGGGATATACAAATACAATTAAATATATATATATAAATAAATATATATATTCGGTTTAATCTGATCCTTCAGAACAGCCGCCCCCTAATTGGTCCCAACCCAATTAGTTAAGCAGAGACAGATTAACCGCACTGTCTACCACTCAAGGGTTCGCTGTAAGGGTCAGTCAACTCACAAAGTCATAGGGTCATGGTCATCATCGATTGTGTCTGGGAGTCGGGGCAGTTCTATGAGCCTCGCCACCGGACGGGTGTAAATGCGCCCCTGGACGAGTACTTCAGCTGCTCGGACCTTGCCATCGGCACCGGTGATCACTTTGCTTACGCGGCCAGCCGGCCACATAGCTCTGGGTAGTGACTGGTCAATAATCATGACGACTGTTCCTTCCGTCAAATTGTCTCTCTCTTTTACCCACTTCTGGCAGGTCTGTAGAGACGGTAGGTAGTGCAGTAGGAAACTGCTCCAAAACTTGTCGGCTAATACTTGGCTGTACCTCCACATTCGTCGGCCGTTCGCTTCTTCAGGCCGGTACATTGTCTGGGGTAACGCGGGATCTAGCCGCCCCATCAGGAGGGTGTTGGGGGTGACTGGGTCGACATCTGCTACATCACTGGAGACGTAACCGAGGGGCTTTGAGTTCAATACTCCCTCAATCTCCGTGAGGACTGTCATTAGGACTTCTTCCGCCACAGTCTGGGCCCCAAGTACTGCGTACAGGGCTGCCTTTATAGAACGTACTTCTCGTTCCCAAGTTCCACCGAAGTGGGGTGCGTTTGGGCGGTTGAATTGGAAGTCAATCTGGGCTGGAGCGAGGTGGGTCTTAAGTTCTGGGCCCATAGCTTGGAAGCTCTCCCTCAGCTCTCTTTCTCCGCCTTTGAAGTTTGTCCCGTGATCGGACAATAATGTAGACGGTTTTCCTTTCCGTGATGTGAATCTTCGGAAGGCCATAAGGAATGAGTCTGCGCTCATGGTCGGAAGGAGCTCGATATGTATCGCTCTGGTAGTCATGCATTTGAATACAATACCCCACCGCTTCTCGGTGCCTCTTCCTTTCTTTATGTGCAGCGGGCCAAAACAGTCCATGCCTGTTGAGTGGAATGGCTTGTCGCCGAGTCGGAGGCGACATGGAGGTAGGTCAGCCATCCGTGGTATGCTGGGCTGCGCGCGCCACTTTCGGCAGTCTAGACAGGTTCGCTGGAAGCGTCGCACCGCCTCTCTTCCTTGAAGTATCCAGTAACGGCGTCTGATTTCCGCGAAGACTCTCTCTGCTCCTGCGTGGTGTACATCCTCGTCGTATTTCTTTATAATCAGCTCTGTGACCTTGTGTCGGCTGTTCAATACGATCGGGTACTTAATGTCATCCGGTAAATTGGGGGCTCTCCGCAGGCGACCACCCACTCTGATGAGGGTATGTGTGTCACTCTCGGGGGCCAGATGAATCAATCTGCTGTCTGATGGGACGGGCTTTCCTCCCTGTAGACAGTCTAGTTCATCGGGGAACGAGTCTCTCTGGGCTCGTTGCAGTAGAAGCAGTTCTGCTTCCTCGTAGTCAGCTGCTGACATATCAGCGGGGGACTTAATCTCTGGGTGGTGCCGCAGGAATGTCCGTTGCTGCGCACTCTCTATGGTAATGCAATCGTCTATGTTGGGGTCTGCGGAGACAACAGTGCTCAATCCACAGAACATGGGTTTCTTATTCTCAGCCTCCTCGTCACTTGCTTCCCTCGGGGTGGGCGTGGGCCAATCTCCTTCCGGGAGCTTGAGGAATGCTGGTCCGTCACTGTAGATGTTATGACGGGTTAAGTCATCTAGGGACATTCCCCGGGTGATGACGTCAGCTGGGTTGTGTTTTGTATCAACATAGCGCCAGTTTGCTTCTCCGGTTAACTCTCCGGTTAACTCTTGAATCTCAGTGACTCTGACTCCCACGAAGACTTTGTATTTGCATGAATCCGATTTGATCCAGGTGAGTACTGTCGTGGAATCTGACCACAGGATTGTTCTATGCACCGGAATGGTGAGCTCACGTTGGATGAGCGTGGCTAGATGCGCTCCTGCGAGGGCTGCGCAGAGCTCTAGACGTGGGATAGACTGTTGCTTGCGTGGGGCTATTCTCGAGCGGGCGAGGATGAATGCTGTGTAGATCTCTCCCCCCTCTTCTTGGGCCCGCAAGTAGGCTACTGATCCGTAGGCGACCTCGGAGGCGTCACTGAAGACGTGTAAATCCATTTTACATGTCTCTGGCCTCACCGTGGGTGGGAAGTAGCTTCGGCGTATATTAACGCCTGGGAGTGAGTGGAGTTCCATCTCCCACTCTCTCCAGGTGGATGCAAGGTGTGCGGGAATGGGGTCGTCCCAGCCCTGGTCCTTGTCCCACAATGCTCGTACAATCATCTTTGCCCTGGTGGTGTACGGTAGTATACATCCTAACGGGTCATATTGTCGGGCGAGTGTTCTGTACACACTCCGTCTGGTGGTCGGTATTGCCGTCGACCTTCCCTGCTCCGTGGTCAGGGGTTTGTGTCTATAGTGGAGCGAATCTGTTTTGAAGCGCCACACTAGTCCTAGTGTCATCTCTTGGGCTTCTCCTGGGATTGTGGCCATCCAGGTCTCGCTGCTCGCTGCCTTGTCCTCGGAGGAGAGGCTGCGCAGTACGTGCGGATCGCTGCTGGCCCACTGCCTGAGATCAAAGCCGCCTTTGATCAGAGAGGCGCGGAGTTTAAGTAGGAGAGCCTCGGCTTCTTCCTGGGTCGAAACGCTTTGTAGACAGTTATCTACGTAGAAGCTGTTCTTCACACTGTGTCGGACCTCTTCGTCCGCTGCTGGGTCCTCTGCGACATGTCTCTGTAGTGCAAATGTAGCACAGCATGGGCTGCATGTAGTTCCGAAAGGGAGGACTTCCCATTGGTAGATGGCTGGGTGCTCATCTCCTGGCCTCTCTCTCCATAGGAACCGCAACAGGGGCTTGTCCTCCTCTACTAATCTCACCTGCAGGAACATCCCTTTGATATCCCCGCCACCTTGTCCTGGCGGAAGCGGAGTAGTACGCCTAGTAGGGAGGGGCCGAGTGTAGGACCGGGCAATAGCTCTTTATTCAGATTTTGGGATCCGATCTGGTAGCTGCAGTTAAACACGATGCGGTCTTTGCCGTTGTGATGAACCTTGTGGTGGGGCACGTACCACGATTCAGTCGTCTGGTCGGCCTCTTTAATGTCAATCTTTGTGACGTGTCCCGCTGTGATGAGCTTCTCAATCTCAGCGCGGTATACACTTTCTTGGGCGGGGTCCTTGGCTAAGCGCCGCTCTGTGTTTAGTAGATACCGCTCTGTGGCGTCTTTCTTTGCGTGAAAGGTAGGCATCCCTTCCCGCCGCAGGAGTGGCGTGGCGTATCTCAACACGCCGCTGACTGGGACTCTCTTTGTTCCCGTCTCGAGGAGGTTAATGGCGTAGATGTCGTCTTTAGAGCGAATGTCTTTCTTTTCGTTCTTAAAGGGCATTTGTTCTAAGGTCCATAGCCTCTCTACATGCTGCAGGAGTGCGGTGTCTCCCTCTGTGACTCGGGAGTGGAGACAGCTAGTGGCTGTGGTTCGGTTGAGAGATTTGGCGAGTGGGCCTTGGAGAGTCCATCCTAGGCGGGTCTCGACTGCTGCAGGACAGCCTCTGGGTCCGGTATGAACCCGGTCTATCGGGACAATGAGGTCTGCATGGTCGGAGCCTATCAACAGTGTCGGGGTAGCACCGTCTATGAGTGGGATCGGTAGCTTGCGTAGATGTACATATTTCTCCATCAGCTTGGCTACGGGGTATGTGTACCGCGAGAGTCCTATTTCTTGGCTGGTGAAAGCGTCTGTAATCCTGTACCGTCGCTCGGGCTGGCCGCTTGCTGCGATAGAGAATGAGACATTCTCGCCCTTTATCGTTTTCAAATCTCTTCTTATTGTCCGAATTGTCATTTGGTTTTCGCTCCCCCGCAGCCCTAGCTGGGCCGCAGCGGACGCGAGCAGAAGGGTCTTCTCTGACCCGTCATCAAGGACGGCGTAAGTGTCCATGACTTTATTCTGGTAGCTCAATGTCACACGGACTACCTTTAAGAGCACTCTGGCTCCGCTGCTGCTGGCGGGGTCGATGTACATGACGCTTGCTTTGCTGCTTGATGGTGCGGGTGGAGGCCGCCGTCTGTTACTGTCGTGGAGTATGTCCAGATGGGCTCCATCGCACCGACTGCACTTTTTCTTTAAGCGGCATTCGGCTGCCATGTGTGATCGCGCACAGCGAAAACAGCGTCTGTTGGACTTTATCCATTGACTCGCTTCCTCCGCATTCATCTTGGGGAATGAGTCACATTGTGACAGCCAGTGTTCTTTCTCACAGTAGGGGCACACTATCTTCCACTTCTCCTTTCTTGAGGGGGTACTGTGGCTCCTACTGCTTGGCACTGACTCCGATTGGTGCATGACAGTCACCGATCTTCTTCCATCATTTAGTCTCCTGGTTCCTTCTCTGGAGCCAGGGGTGCTCCGTCCGAATGTATCTAGCCGTAAGCTGCTGACTTCTCTCGCCAGGAAGTCGGCTAGATCGAGGAGGTTCGGTTCGGGGCCATTAGGGTCTCGGTGGTCTCTCTGCCGCCTAAAGCGCTCCTGTCGGGCGGGCGGTAGCTTCTCCAAGATCCTCTCTACATTTGAGTTGGCGTATAGTTCATGCCTACCCTTTTCCCTCTGCGCTCCCAGCATCCCTACCAGGGACTGCACTCTGATGGACAGGTCGTCCAGTGCTCGATTGTCTGTTGCTGGGGGTAGGCGGTCGATGTGCCTGATCTCCTGGATCACGTAATCCCATATACGTCCATATCTCTGGTCCAATGCTACCAGCGCTGCGGTGTATGGGGTCGTGGAGGTGGCGTAGGCGAGCGCTATGTTGTGCGCGCGGGGTACCTTTAAATGCTTCAGTAGTATCGCGTATTTATGGCGTTCATCAATGACATCCACCAACATTGTCTCCAGACACATGCGGAGCTCCGTATACTGGGCCCGGTTCTCCTGGGTGAAGTCTGGTACCATAGGTGTGCCAATGTATGACACGGATTGTTGATACATCGGCGAGCGTTGGGGGAGAGGCCTCCTAGGCGAGTCTCCTCCTGCTCCTTGGCGTGGGCTGGTACCGGCTGTGTACCATGGCCCGCTGGTCCAGGTGCTGTTCCTCGGTGCGGGTCGTGCGTCGTGCTCACCCGTGAATAGCGTCGGGGGTCTGTAGCGCAGCTCCGCGGGGGTATAGCCTGGGCTGTACTGGACCTCCTGGTCCGGTAGAGTACTGTGCTGTCGTCGGGCGTGGTTCTCCTCCTCTTCCTCTTCGTCTTCCGTTAGGTCATCCAGGGCTTGTAGTCTCTGATTTAGCCTCTCCGCAGTGTATGCTGCTCCTTCACGGTGGCTGGGTCTCGCTTGGACCGGTTGGGGAAGGGGGTCTGCGGGGGGTATAGACCTCGTCTGTTGGTCAAGTTCAGGGTCGCTTACTCGGCTAGGGGATGCCGCCCTGGAGTGATGTCTAGACGAGTTCCTGGAGCCTCTGGTGGAGGGAGGGGGTGTTGTCCTTCTGATCAGCTGTTCTATTAGTTGCGCTTGTGCTCTGTCGCGCTCGGCTTCGCGCTTGGTGAGATCCGATTCTCTCTGGGCACCGGTGGCGGCGCGCCGGGCGTCGGCCCGGTCTCTTGCCATATTCTCTTCCATCTGAATGCGTCTTATTTCCAGGCGTATGTGCTCTTCTTCGCTCCGTTGCTGTATCTGCAATCGATCGCGTTCACCCTGGAGTCTATCGCGTTCAGTAGAGGCTTTCAGGCTGACGAGGAATGCCTGCTGTAGTGTCTTCTCTGCCTCGCTGGGAGAAGACGGTTGTATAGGGGAGCCGTCCCTTGGGGTACTCCGTGCGGAGTCTTGGAGCTCTATCTCCACGGTGCTCTCCTCATCTTCTTCCATGCCGAGTTCTCTCTCGGTAGTGTTGTCTTCCTCCCGGGACTCGTCGGGACTACTTCTTCGGTATTGGCGGGGTGTAAAGTCATGTCTGGTTCCCCCTGGTCCCCACCGTGAGCTGGGTCAGTTACGTTAGAACCCATAGGGGCCTCTATGGTCGGGGTAGCCTGGTCGTTAGGGTTAGACATAATTTTACTTTCTAGTTTTACCGCGTTTACTGTTGGTAGAAGACTAGGTTGTTGACTGACAGCGTAAGCCTCTAGGTACTGAGGGAGCTGTCGTTTGCGCCGCGGGCGTTGTTGGTTAGGAGGATCGTTTCGTGGAGTGTTCATCATAGGCCATTTTAATATTAATAACACTATATTAATATTACACTGATTACCCTCCGGCTCGAAGGACCAATTGTAACTGAGGGGTACAATTCCCTGACTGTATTGTTAGATATGATACTTACTACCACTACCTCTTGTACTTTAGACTCTGGCCACCCAGTACTAGGTATAAATAATTATGATAAACACTCCCACCTGATGAAACGGATCCAACACAAATGTACCAAGTCGAAAGTCTGCGTTTAATAATAATACATAGCAAAAGGTATGTACAACGATCACTTAATTACATTTATGATTTGAAATAGTATGCACTTTTATGGCAAATGAGTATTCGTAGGTAGATCAATATCGAATGTCCAATCTCTGATTGCGCAGGAAGCAAATATACAACCTGGAATATTTAGGGAACAATAGCAATGATATTTGAATGATTATATAGCTGGATACACTAGGGGAAGGTTCCGACTGCTTGTAGGACAGCTGGAGGGGGGGGGGGGTAGAGTCTGGCTGTATCCCGTCTGGCCGAGGGTATCCTGGGAGAGCCCACAGTCGTGCGACCCGGTGCCCAGCGATCCTCGATCCACAGATTAAAGCAGTTGGACTCTCTGTGGCCGGCGTCCTCCGGTCCACGATGGAGAGACGTGAGGCGACCTCGTCGTGTAGAGCGTCTTCTCACCTGTCGTCCTCTCCGGGGGGGGTATTTCCAACACACCGCAGTGTTGGCCTTTATCCATAGAATAATCAAAGTACTCAAAGCATAATCCAAGCCGGGGAAGGCTAGCCGTCGTCGGTAGAATAATCCAATATACAGGTCCACTCGCTCTTTGGCCTGGAGCTCCTCGGGTGCAGCTTCACGTGGGGTCAACCACCCTGGATAAGCGTCCAGCTGATGCCCGAAACGATGGGGGTGCTGATTACTATAGAACTCTTACCGCACGAGGCACTACATATGAATAGACTATTATTAGCTTAATAGAATACGTCCAACTCGACGATATAGTGCCAAATATGACTATTCAAATATTAATATACACGATGTCTCAATGCCGATACTGGGCCGAATTGGCCTTACTGCCCACACGTGGTTCGCGGGGAGGCTTTTGCGTCTGTCACTCTGTTGGAGGGTAATGAACTGGACTAAAAGAAAGCTCTACTTTAATAGCGCAGTATATATACGCACTATGAACAAATAGTACCATTAGTGGTGCGGTAGACATATTCCTACGCGGAACTAGGACTTGTCCATACATGTTGAGCGGTACGATTGAACCTGGTCTGAGGGGTATGGCGACCTGGCACCAAGGTCTCGTCCAATGGTAGAATGGAGACTATTATGGGATGTTCAGTAGACTAGAAGGGATATTCAATGCATATTGTACAAGGAATATACAAGGGATATCAGGGGATATACAAATACAATTAAATATATATAAATAAATATATATATTCGGTTTAATCTGATCCTTCAGAACACCAGTAGTGCACTAAGCACGGTCCCGAGCAGGTAAGCAATAAACACAAGGCGTTGTTCCAAAAATAGTAAATTATATTTATTATACAGGGTAGGGATTGAAACCTCCACTGATATTTGAATATGTAACAAAGGGAAAAAACAACCCACAAACAATTAACAAACAGGGAGAAGGGTAATGGGAGAACACACAAGGTAAGGATAATACAAGTAAACTAACTAAGCGCCCACAGGCACTAACCAACCAGCCAGAGGTTGGTACTGGGAAACCCCCAGCAAAAGGTACCAAAGGTACAAGTCCACACTCAGTGGAACTAGGCCTAAAGCCAACAAGAGAATACTCACAATAGTTGAGAAGTGGCGCAGAGGCCAACAATATCTACATATATATACTTAGTACTTAATCCACACGAAGCAGTAGATAAGCACAGTATCGTTCCACAACAGTGGCAAACAAATGGCAACCCCACTCCACTCTGGTTACTGGCAATTGACAGAATGAGGCGCCCCGATGTGTGTCATCTCCCACTCTGTTATCCACCCATCTCCACTGCCTGTCTGAGAGTGCACCAATCAGGTGCAACCAATCCAATCAGGGAGATGGGTGGCATCTGCGAAACAGAAACAGGAGATTAGGAGATGACACAACATCACACATAGAAAACAACACATTAAATATACTAACCTGATGTTACATGGTGTTAAAATATATGGCAATAATGATAATGAACAACCCACGTACGTGACACATGTGTATATTGAAAATGTCTTGTTTACACTGGTTAAGTACTTGACTTTCTATTTTATACTTATTATACTTTTTATAATTATCTTTTTTTTACCTAGCACACTCTCAGGAGCAAAACAGAAAGAAGCATTTCATACAAAAGTATCCTGTATTTCTGTATGGCAACTAATAAAGAAACTTAAACTTGAACTTGAATGTTGTTATACAAAGTATATCCAGGAATCTCTGGTGGGCGGGCTTGATTCATCCCTCGTCTTCTCCCGTGGGGCCGGGGCTCTTCTCTGTTCGGAAGAAGGATGGAACCTTGAGACCGTGTATTAATTACCGGGGTCTTAATAACATCACGGTGAAGAACAAATACCTGCTGCCCCTCATCTTACACAGTCATGGTATCCATAAACTTCAATCGGTTTGGATCCTTTGAATGAAATGAAAATGTAAACAAACACTGGCGTCACGTTAGAAAGTAGCACTGGTGACGTGAAATCACTGAGCCCCGAGAGGAGTGGTTCGGCAAAAAATAGTTCCATTGAGTTGCTTAGAAATGTCGAATTAAATAATTTTTTATTTCTCCACGTGGTAAATACACAGGTCACAACATGTTTACAGGAACGTTTTGGAGTTGTATTTGGAGTGTATTTCGTGACTGTAGGGAACTTCAGGCTAAAGGTCTGACCCACTTCCAGTGATGAAGCTAAGCTACGCTAACGGTGCGGGCGTTCCCTAAGCCTAATGCATACAGAGAGACAAAAAAGGTATGTATCTTCTTGTCTAACTCCAGGGAAGATGTTAAATAAGTTAATTTCCCAAAATGTTGGAGTTTTCCTTTAAAGCTGAAAAGTGCAACCTACGCTAATATGTCTCTACCACTATGCACTCAAGACTGTAGCACCCAAGTTCAACACTGTTTGATGAACAATGTTACTTCGCTGAAAGTGTTGTACCCTTCCTGTACAGAACTTGTAAGTCGCTTTGGATGAAAGCGTTCAGCTAAATGACTAAATGCTAATGTAAATGTAGTGACTGTAAAACCACACACACCAACACCCAAACCTGTAGGAATAGACAGACATCAGAGTGGATGTGTACTGTCATGTTGTGCGGTATTGTGCATTGAAGGAAGAGTAAAGTCCAGTTATCAAGTTACCTCATCCTGTCTCCCTGAATTCATATTGATTCTCTGTGGTTAATACGACATCCATACCATTGCATTGGTCCTCATACCACTAGCGCAAAGAGAAATGATTGCACGAACCACAACATGCATAGTAGCACGCATTGAAGAACCACAATGGAAAACCGCTGACACAAGAAACACCGTCCTGCAGGCAAACCGAAAGGGCAGGTCCGTGAAATGCCTCATTAGGCGTTTGATGCGAGCGGTGACAGAATATACACACAGGAGAACACTATCAGGTGTACACTCAGACACTAAAGACCATTTATACGCGTCACAAGGCTTTAGAAATACCGAAAAGCACTTTGAAGTGAAGACAAGCGCCTATTTCTATGAGCCATAGGGCAAACACTTAGGAAGATAAGGCATGGCGAACACTGGCGAGGGTTTTCAACGCACAGGCTTCTCATCTGTCAGGAAACGTGTCCTAATATGGTCATTAAGGAAGGATGGTTTTACTTCTCACATCACATTATTAACCACGTTCTGCTGACATTATCTTCTATTCACTCGATATGTTGTTATGTACGACACCATAGTTATGTACATATACAGTAAGTGTTAATTTGCCTTTGACACAGAATGGTAGAGTATACGTGTGCATAGGGCTGTCTTGGACTATAGGAATTCCTAGTGCACTACCGGTAATAGTCATAGAATTGTTTTGACTACAATTTAATTGATGATTTAATTGACATACGGGAAATGTTAGTTGCCATATCCAGCATTGCAACAAAAAAGTATAAATGAAATGACTAATCAACTAAGAAAATCCTGGTTGACTAGACTAAACTGACCGATTAATTAAGACCAAACCGACTGATTAATTAAGACCAAACTGAAAACGGACAGATTCATTAATACCAAACTGAAAACTGACCGATTAATTAAGACCAAACTGAAAACTGACCGATTAATTAAGACCAACTGAAAACTGACGATTAATTAAGACCAAACTGACCGATTAATTAAAACCAAACTGACTGATTAATTTAGAACAAACTGACCGATTAATTAAGAACAAACTGAACTGATGAATGGACTAATGACAAAGAGGGGCCAGCCGGACCAGAGTGTGTTGACTAACCACATGAAAAATAGTGTTGTTCAAGTATCATGAACAGTGCTGACTTCATGGCGACAGTGGCTCAGGAGGAGATAATCAGAAGGTTCCCAGTTCAATTCCGGCTCCTTCTGGCAGTGCGTGGAAATGTCCTTGAGCAAGAAGCTTAACCCCCACCTGCTCCCGCCGTCGGTGTGTGAATGTGAGTCATAAATTGTAAAGCGCTTTGGATAAAAGCACTATATAAATGCAGTCCATACAGGAAACACAAGATGCTTTTATAAAGATTACAATATGTCATGTTTTGGGGACTTCCACTGGTATAGAAATGAGATGAAGGGCGGCTGGGTGGCGCAGCGGACATTGTGCTCATCACCAACGCAAGATACACCGGTATCGAATCCGGCTGTCAGCATTGCCTCCGGCTTTGGCCGGCCGTCATACTGACTCAATTGGCAGAGTTAGCGGGAGGGAAGTCGATGGATGGTAGTCGATGGATGGTAGTCTGATCGCTGTGAACAGCGACTCCTACAGGTCGGTTGGGGCGCCTGCACAGCAAAGACAGGAAATTGGCAGGGGCAGTGTGAGCCTCCCACACGTTACTCCTCGCCAAATGAGAGTCCGCGCTGGCAGGTGAAAAAATAGATCCACCATCAGCAAAAAAAAAGTTATCTTTAAAAATGTTCAATTGCTATTGCATGCACTTATCTGTGTTTCATTATGCATATGAGTGCATGCTTACCAACTGTTTCGCCTGTTTTATTGCAACACTACTATCACATCTAAGAAGGGAGATCCCCCCTTGAACGTCCCTTCTAAGGTTTCTCTCCTACACATTGCCTGTGGTGCATTTTTTTCCTATTGCTAGTTTTTTTTTTTTTTTTTAGTTTTTGTTTCTGATTTCTCTGATTTTCTCCCCGTCCCAATTAGTCGCTGTGCCAATTCCCCCCCCTCCCCTACCTGGCTGCTGTATGCATGTTCTCCTACGAGTCGGTACAAGGGCGTCCCGACTCGGGGCGGGGCTAGGGGGTGGCTACTTGGGCTCGAGCCCCGAATGTTTTCTGAAAAGCCCTGAATCTATTTAAATTTTTTTTTTCTTTTTTTTTTTGACAATTCATCATTGTTACATGAAAATATGTTTGCACCAGATTTAGCAGAAGCTAATTTCCATCTGTGGTCTATCCAGCTGCTAACTGTATTTGAGTGAGTTAAGTCTTGGTGTCATGGTAGACTCAGACCTAAGCTTTAAATCACAATCAACAAGTTGACAAAAACGTAATTCTTCCACCTTAGAAACATAGCTAAAGTACGGCCATTTATAAATCAAAAGGACGCTGAAAACCAGATCCATGCCTTTATCTCAAGCCAACTCGACTACTGTAATGCACTCCTTACCGGCCTCCTGAAAAAATACGATGATAACTATTTTATTGCAATGCACTATTGCATTATTTTATTCTATTTTACTAACTATTTTATTGCACTGCACTATTTTACTTTGTATCAGTGAATCATAGACGCCTGGCCATAAGAGCATTCGGAGCATCTCTGCTCTCCCACTATTGAACTTGGGGGAGCAAAGGTATGCTCTTGCTCCACCACTTTTTGATCATATGAAAAATATGATATACCCCCCCCCCCCCAATATATAAATCTAACCATAACTACGTTATGGTTAACTGAGTTTTATAGTGAAAAGAGCAGCTTTATTGGTCAAGATTGAAGGCTCTATATTGCAGGAAATTGCACGTACAGGTTAATTAAATTCAAAAAAAATCTGCCACCCCTTGCCTGCAAATAATAAAAGAAAAAAATTGAAAAAAAAATAATAATAAAAGAAAATAAAATAAAAAAAGGGGGGGCACCTATCTGGGCTAAGCCCCGGATCTCCTATAATCCTAAATCCGCCCCTGGTCCCGAGTTGATCGCACGCTTCCTCCGAGACGTGCACCGACAGCCAGTGACGTCTTTTCACTTGGCAGCGAGGACTCTCATTGGTGAAGTGTAACGCGTGGGAGGGCACACTATCTCCACCAAGTCCTGCCCCGCTTAGCAAGCGCCGAGACCTGACCTGTAGACGCCAGATTCCCACCCACCAGCTTACCCACCCCCTAATACTGCCAATTGTATTAGTGTGAACGGCCAGCCAAGCTGGTGGCAACGCAGAGAGCTGGGCTCGAACCCAGCATCTCCTGCATTGGTGACGAGCGCAATCTCCTACGCCACCTGACCGCCCTATTGCTAGGTTTTAGTGAGTTTTTCCTTACCTTTTTGCGTTGGGTATGTCTGGGAGTGTTGCATTTATTTAAAATCGTTTGGACTTTATGGTGTTTTTGTTTTGTTCTTGATTTATGTGATGTTTCTTCTTGACTTGTTTAAAGAAGACGTGTCCAGCCCATGGGGACATTAACGTGTGTTGTCGGGCCTTACAAATACATTTAATTTGATTTGATTTGACAAAATCCCCCCCGAAACGAAGCCAATAATCTTGCCATGTCTGGCTTTGAGAAGATGCATTTCTGCAAATTTTGTATCAGCAAGAAAACATGTGGAGAGGAGACATCCCTTTTGTCCCGTTACACAAGAGCATGGGTTTCATGAATAAAGCTTGACTTTTGAATGAAGTAGGCATTATGCAATAGTACATTTAGGCCTGTCTTTCAAACCCCCTTGGCTGCATGAAGATTGACTGTTTCCCAACAACGCTGTCAAACTCTCGGTTTGATGACTTTGAAACCTTCATCATGTTCCAGACTCTCTGGTATAATTATCCTCGGGCGAAGAAAGCATTGAATTCTGCGCCAGCTTTCTATAGATTTGACTCTTTCCAATTGTAAACAGTTAAAAAGTAATATAATAATTGTAAACAGTTAAAAAGTTATATAATAATTATTATTATTATATTAAATTCGATTAGATTAGATTAGATTAGTTTCAAATGTATTGTCACCGTACAGCATAAGTACAATACAGAAGTTGGCATCTAACAAGAGTGCAAATGTAACAGTAAAGTGCATTACGCTGCTGTCGGGACAAAACCTCATAACTCCATTTTTTTTAATATTTTTTTTTTATATAAATCAACTCTGTAGATCATCCTCCATATGAGTGTGTGGGTTTTACAAAGTTTAAACAATGGGAAAGCATTAAACCGATCATCTGTCTAAACCTCCTAACTCTATTCACCCTCAAATCTGTGTTCGTTTTTTTCATCTGCTGAAAAGTTGGGTTTTTGGAGTTATGAGGTTTTGTCCCAACAGCAGCGATTAACAATATACAATGTACAAGTATATTGTACCAAAAGAAATTCAAGGCCTATGGCTAAATCAAACATGTTAATCAGTTCATTGTGTATTTTATTATTGCTTTTACTATTATCATGTTGGACTGTGTTGTAAATATTGTGTTTTACTTTTAATGCTTCTATTTTAGGTGTATGGTTTTATAACATCTTGCCAAAAGGACTACAGTTGTGAAATTAGCCTGCTGGCTAAAACTAGAACATTTACAGTAATGTTGATTAATTACTGTCCTTTTTAAATAAACTGAAACTGAAGTGATTACGATGGAATATATATATATATATTTATATATATGAGTACTACTGAGTAAATATGCTAATGTAATGTATGTTACAGTATTATTATGTACAGTGATACAGGTATAAATTCACTGCGGTATAGCCATATACTGGTCAGTGGTATAACTAGAAAGAATAAGTAAGGAATATATACAGATATAGATATAGTATATACAGGTATGTATACAGGTATGTACATAGGAATATATGTAGGTATATTCAAATAGATGTGGATAAATATATATACAATATATGAGGTGTTATTGTACATACAGTATTATATGGGTAGACTATAGTTTGAGGTACAGTGGGTAGTTATGATTGCAGTGTAAGCAGTGCACTGTCTATGTAACAGGACCATCCACTGGAGAAAATAAGCACACACAAAAAAAACATAAATGATCTGATGGATCTGATGCTAATATTACTTAGTGACATGTTTTTGGAGAATAATATTTGCAGGGTATTTCAGTCACTAAGCCCTCACTCAGAGACTACCATTCACTTCGCTCTCCACAATATCAACTCAGAAACATGAATCATTATATGCAGGAATACTATAGGAATTCTACTATAGAAATATTATGGTGAATCGCTATACACAGGAATACTATAGAAAACAGAAATACTATTTCTGTGGTAAATCTCTATAGTGTGTACGGGGGGAAAACGCAGGAATACTATAGGTTTTACAGTAGTTAATTTTCGTACGGTGAGCCCTCAATTACTTGAATGAATACAACTCACCTCCTATGGAACCAATGTATTAGGGACTATTATCAGAGGAAGAATAGCAGGAGAGGAATGTGCCGATTTCGCAAAAGAAAGCATTATTCTCCACTTGCACAATGTGGGGGCGTCATATCCGGTTACGGCTTTAGCCCCGTAGACTTCTTCCGGTCCCATCACAATACATTGAGTTTAGAAACTTTTCCCCCTCAATTAAACAACTTTATCGTCACTTTTTTTCTAAGGTTTTTGGGCTGTATTTCATGTAAAGGTTTACGGTTAGCGTTAGCCAGATTAGCATTTAGCTCCGCCTAAATCCAATACATTAATCTGTTAGATATGGGGCATGAAATGAGACATATAACTCCATTAGTATCAACGTGGCATCTGTTAGACCCACGTTTGATATTCTGGAAAGAAAAAAGTGACAATAAAGTTGTTTATTTGACGGGAGAAAAGTTGCTGAACTCAATGTATATTGTGAGGGGACCGGCAGAAGTCTACGGGGCTAAAGCCGTAAACCGGATAGGATATGACGCCCCCACATTGTGCAATTATGGCCTGTTTTATGGTGTGCTTTAAACAAATGGCTCCATATGACAATCAAGGACCTGAAAAACCAAACCCCATCAAAGTTGGATCTACGTCATGAAGTAAAAAAAACAGAAAACACCGGTGCAAAGGTGGGTAGAAATATGAACCTCCCCCATGCTGCCTTTATAAGCCTCACCTGCACACAGTGCCTCACCTGCACACACACGGTCTCACCTGCACACACACGTCACACACAAGGAAAGACCTGCAGAGACGTTGTACTATCCTGGAGAATCAGAGGTGAGTACAAATAAAATACATTATTAGAATGTTCTATTTTTGCAGGCGATAATAAATACATGACATTGTCGTATAGTAATGTTACAGCCATGTCAAATGTTTTTTTTTTTTTTTTACAGCATTTTGTCTGTATGTGTTTTTTTTCTCTGTAAGATTTTGAAATGGAGTTTCCTTGTTTTGTTTTATTAGGATCCTCATTAGCTGTCAAGTGAATGACCACTGTGGTCCTCGGTGACTTCAGGAAAAGCTATAAAATAACATGAGGGAATAGAATGTAATTGAGTTGACTCTTTTGTCAAAGAACATTGAGAATCACAAAAAGGGGAGAAAGTGACCAACTGTCCAAAGAAGGAGGATTACCTTTTACCAAGCTACAAAAATAATCTGAATCTGAAAAAGAGAGCTCTAAAACACAAACAAAGGATGTGTCTTCAGGTGCACAAAGCAAACCTCCCTTACGAGACTATTTGCAAGACATTCGTCCCAAATGTTCAAAGTTCGAAAGTTGACGGGGGATAGTGTGGGAGTGTGTGTGGGAAGATAAGCTATAAGCTTCCGTTGATAAGGTTTATGGGCCGGTGCAAACATCTCCATGCTCTCCGTTTGCACTCTTTTGCAGAGCTACCATGCGGTTCGGTGTGCTGTTCTTCTCGCTCATCCTGACGTGTCTCTGTCTCACGGTGGCACAAGGTAAGGGGCTGTAAAATCAACCACAGGTTGACTATCTCCTGACCTAGGCAACAAGCGGGGAAGAACTGCAGGTAAAAAAAAACGTTCAATGAGGTCCAGGTCAATGCCAAGGAACATATCGCCACACCCTGTAAAACAAATTAGCATTTGCTGGCATTCGACAGCATTCTTCTGATTATGGGTTTCTGTTTCTTTTCGAGACACAGATTTGATTTGAAGAACAAATTGCTCAAAGACTTTTCATTGTGTTCACCCGCCGTTTAACTCCCGAACGTGATCATTTCTATTGGTCGTCGTGGTCGTGACACTGTGAATACTGTGAATATATATTTCAGTTAGTTAGATAGTAAATTATATTGACCTATTTGTTTACACTGCTTGTGTTGTTTTTACTATACCTGTACCCCCCCCCCCCCCCCCCCCTCCACATGCTGCTATGATGCCTGAATTTCCCCAAGGGGATCAATAAAGGAACATCTTATCTTATCTGATCATTTCTATTGGTCGTTGTCGTGGACACCACCGTGATCATTTCTATTGGTCGTGGTCGTGGACACCACCGTGATCATTTCTATTGGTCGTTGTCGTGGACACCACCGTGATCATTTCTATTGGTCGTGGTCGTGGACACCACCGTGATCATTTCTATTGGTCGTGGTCGTGGACACCACCGTGATCATTTCTATTGGTCGTGGTCGTGGACACCACCGTGATCATTTCTATTGGTCTATGGTCGTGGACACCACCGTGATCATTTCTATTGGTCTATGGTCGTGGACAGGGGTGTAGCTCCAGATTCTGGGCCCCATGAAAGAATGTATTTGTAGGCCCCCAGTGAATGAGAGCGCGCGTAAGCGCGCGAGCGGATTTTTTTTGGGCCATTTTTTATTGATGAAAACGCATAATATGGTTTTCACCTATACATTCGGATCAGCAGTTCAGCACCTGCACTGTTGGTGGGTGAGCCTAGTAAAGGATGTCGCATTGCGTTCATCTTCAATGAATGGACCAATGCAATAGTCTACCAAAGCCCCCCCTCTCTCTCTATATATCTCACACACACACACACACACACACACACACACACACACACACACACACACACACACACACACACACACACACACACACACACACACACACACACACACACACTTCAGAAACAAACATAGTATCAATGAGAGCATCAATAATACACCTGAGTGATGTCTAGTAAAAAAAAAAAAAAAAATTTGGGGGCCCCCCCCAGTGCTGGGCCCTTGGAATCATCCTAAACTACCCCCCCCCCCCCAGCTACGCCCCTGGTCGTGGACACCACCGCTGCAACTCTGCGTGATCTCTGCTCCTGCAGGTTCCTATGAGGACTGCTGTCTGAAGTACGTTGCAGGAGTGGGGAGAGGGGCGAGGAAGATGGTGGTGAATTACAGGCGGCAAGAGACGGACGGAGCCTGCAACATCCCCGCTGTTGTGTGAGTGTATACAGGTGCTATTGGAAACTCCATTAGATTAGATCTATTGTCATTATACAGCACAAGTACCGTACAATGAAAAGAAGTTTGGCATCCAACCTAGACTAGACTAGATTCAATTAGATTAGACTAGACTAGACTAGATTAGATTAGATTAGATTAGATTAGATTAGATTAGATTAGATTAGATTAGATTAGATTAGATTAGATTAGATTAGATTAGATTAGATTAGACTAGACTAGACTAGACTAGACTAGACTAGACTAGATTACATTACATTAAATTACATTAGATCCACTTCATTTTGCACAGTACAGTACAAATGAAAAGAAAGCATCCAACCAGAGTGCAAATGTAACAGTAAAGTGCAATAGTAATATACAATGTACAGGTGATTAAACTGGTTATAAAATATATAAAAGAGTACTACTGAGTAATAGTGCTAATCAAATGTATGTACAGAGTTGTTGAATTAATATGTACAGTGATACAGACATCACTGTATAAAGACACTATGGTAGTAAATCATACTGGCCAGCTGTGTAACTAGTAAGAGTAGGTAAGGGGTATGTACAGATATAGATATAGTACAGATGTGTAAAAAAGATTATATGCAGGTATGTACAGACAGAGATGCCTGGAGATCACTTGTTGATGGCCTATGCCCCAGAAGGGGTAGCAGGCGTAAGTAATGTACAGACAGATGTGGATATATATATATATATATATATATATACACAGTAAGAATAAATATATATGTGGTATATACAGCATTATTGTACATGCTATCATACAGCGTTATATGGGTTATATGCAGGTGTATAAGTAGGTACTATATAAAACCATAAAACCACATTTTTTGTTTGTTTGTCCCCTTCAGGTTCACATTGAAGAAGGGGCGCCTGTTCTGTGCTGACCCCCGAGAGAAGTGGGTCAAAGACTTGATGCAGAAGATCGACAGGAAGAAATCCAGAAAGGTGATTCTTACGGAAAATATCATTTCTACCCTGAATACTTTCCTGCAATCGAGGGGTGAATTGTGAGGTTTGATGAACACATGTGTCTGTTCCACAGCCCCGGCGTAGTCACAAAGGGCCAAGGAGAGGCTGAGGGAAGCTGTCCGCCCTGAGGGATCCATTTACTCCTCCACCCACTGCCAAGTCTCACTGTAAATCAACAAGAGGGTTTTATGGTGCCTTGCTAGTTGGCACTTGAGAAGTTTGATCCACTTCTCCCAGCATTGCTTTTGCTTTCACTTGGACAAAGCTATTTTCTCTGGGGCACCAGTGCCGGTGTGATGCATACTGTCTGGTGTGATGCATACTGTCTGGTGTGATGCATACTGTCTGGTGTGATGCATACTGTCTGGTGTGATACATACTGTCTGGTGTGATGCATACTGTCTGGTGTGATGCATACTGTCTGGTGTGATACATACTGTCTGGTGTGATGCATACTGTCTGGTGTGATACATACTGTCTGGTGTGATGCATACTGTCTGGTGTGATGCATACTGTCTGGTGTGATGCATACTGTCTGGTGTGATGCATACTGTCTGGTGTGATACATACTGTCTGGTGTGATGCATACTGTCTGGTGTGATGCATACTGTCTGGTGTGATGCATACGGTCTGGTGTGATGCATACTGTCTGGTGTGATACATACTGTCTGGTACTGGTGGTGATGCATACTGTCTGGTGTGATACATACTGTCTGGTGTGATACATACTGTCTGGTACTGGTGTGATGCATACTGTCTGGTGTGATACATACTGTCTGGTATGATACATACTGTCTGGTGTGATGCATACGGTCTGGTGTGATGCATACTGTCTGGTGTGATGCATACGGTCTGGTGTGATGCATACTGTCTGGTGTGATACATACTGTCTGGTGTGATGCATACTGTCTGGTGTGATGCATACTGTCTGGTGTGATGCATACTGTCTGGTGTGATGCATACTGTCTGGTGTGATGCATACTGTCTGGTGTGATGCATACTGTCTGGTGTGATACATACTGTCTGGTGTGATACATACTGTCTGGTGTGGTGCATACTGTCTGGTGTGATACATACTGTCTGGTGTGGTGTGATGCATACTGTCTGGTGTGATGCATACTGTCTGGTGTGATGCATACTGTCTGGTGTGATACATACTGTCTGGTGTGATGCATACTGTCTGGTGTGATGCATACTGTCTGGTGTGATACTGTCTGGTGTGATACATACTGTCTGGTGTGATGCATACTGTCTGGTGTGATGCATACTGTCTGGTGTGATGCATACTGTCTGGTGTGATGCATACTGTCTGGTGTGATGCATACTGTCTGGTGTGATACATACTGTCTGGTGTGATACATACTGTCTGGTGTGATACATACTGTCTGGTGTGATACATACTGTCTGGTGTGATACATACTGTCTGGTGTGATGCATACTAGCTGGTGTGATACATACTGTCTGGTGTGATGCATACTGTCTGGTGTGATGCATACTGTCTGGTGTGATGCATACTAGCTGGTGTGATACATACTGTCTGGTGTGATGCATACTGTCTGGTGCAGCCTAGGCTACAACAACTGAGATAACCTGAAGATGCTCTCACCAAATGTGTAGGTGCTTCAAGCCTGCTTCAGCAGCCCCATCTTGCTTCAAATAATATAAATAAAGTATGTATCAACCACAGGAAAAGGGTACATAATGTACAGTATGTTACGTTATGTTATAGCCATGCTTACCAACTGTTAGTCTGCAACACTACTATCACAGACATCTAAGAAGGGAGATGCCCCCCTTGAATGGCCCTTCTAAGGTTTCTCTCCTCCACACTACCTGTGGAGAATTTTCCCCTATTGTTAGGTTTTAGTGAGTTTTTCCTTACCTTCGCGTGGGGTATGTCTGGGAGTGCTTGCATTCTTTCATTTATTTGCATTTATCTTAAATTCTTTGGACCTTATGGTGCTCTTGTTCTGTTGTTGACTTATTGTTATGTTTTCTTCTTGACTTGTTTAAAGAAGACCTGTACGGCCCATGGGGACATTAACGTGTGTTGTCGGGCCTTATAAATAAATCTGATTTGATTTGATTTTTGATTTGATAAGTCATATAATTACATATTGTATACGTAATATATTTACGTTTCGTATCGGTGAAAGTCCAAAAAGAAAACACACAATCAGGAGTCAAACTAACAGTACTTAGGTAGGGGGTGAGTGTCCTTTCCACTAGGCCAAGCCACCCATCCTGATTGAAACACGGAAATAGTATGATGATGGTTACTTATGTATGTATGTATGTATGTATGTATGTATGTATGTATGTATGTATGTATGTATGTATGTATGTATGTATGTATGTATGTATGTATGTATGTATGTATGTATGTATGTATGTATGTATGTATGTATGTATGTATGTATGTATGTATGTATGTATGTATGCATGTATGTATGTATGTATGTATGTACAGTATGTATGTATGTATGTATGTATGTATGTATGTATGTATGTATGTATGTATGTATGTATGTATGTATGTATGTATGTATGTATGTATGTATGTATGTATGTATGTATGTATGTATGTATGTATGTATGTATGTATGTATGTATGTATGTATGTATGTATGTATGTATGTATGTATGTATGTATATATAACATAACGTAACGTAACGTACATTGGGGCACCCGAGTGGGGCACCACATACTGTGCTGCGTCGCAACACGGCCGTCCCGGGTTCGACTCCCGGACCCGGCGACCTTTGCCGAATGTCTTCCCCATTCTTCCTCTCTCTCTGTCTACCGGGCTGCCCGGTAACTGAGTCATTGGACTGTGTCACTCTAATTTATTTCACAAGGCGCCAAGATAATATACCGGATTAATACAAAGAAAAACACTTTCATAGGCACACATTTTCAAATGTGAATTATTTTCTCAAGAGATACCCGGAGAAATAACATTCAGACCCTTGACTTCAAATTCCATTTAGTTTGTATATTGAAGATGTTGTTATTTAGCTTGTGTATAGGTTGTCGACTCATTTCAAATGTGTTTTTCCACTGATAAATTATGATAAACCTATAACCTTTCCCTTTGTGTTAACGTTCTCATATCTTGTTTATTGTCCATATCTTTGTTTTCTCACTCTGAATCTGAATCTGAATTACCACAATGGTTTTATACTTTTTACCAAACAACGGTCCCTTATTCAGGGACCATTTTGTCCTCATTTTAAGAGTTCAGGAGGACAACATCGTGTTTTACTGGACAACAAATATACGTCACGTTTGAAGTGCATTCACAGCGCCCATTTTTAAAGGGATCTGTGAAACAAAAAGACGTGGTGATCAGATCTGACCTGATATCCAGCGTGAAGTGAGTGTATATAATGTGGAAATTCTCGCATCGTAAGATTGCAAATACAAGCCATTTTATTAAAAGACAAAACTGTGGCCGTCGAGGTGCTGTACTGTATTTGGACAGCTTCCACCATTTTGCTTTACGCACACTATACCATACAATGTTATGAATTTTAACCATCAAACTAGACGAGACACATCTCTGATGAAGGGGAGTACCTCAGGGTCGCATCGTATAAACCAATTTGCATTTGCTGGCATTCGACAGCATTCGTCTAATTATGGGTTTCTGTTTCTTTTCGAGACAGATTTAATTTGAAGAACAAATTGCTCAAAGAGTTATCACTGTGTTCACTCGCCGTTTAACTCCTGAATGTGATCGCACGATCTCAGTGGTCGTAAGATTGCAAATAACTCCTTTTCGAACATGTAAATTGAGTTATGTTTTACTTTTGTTTATTTATTTATTTATTTATCTTTTCATTTAATTTCTTGAGATCAATGATTTGTTTTGATTTGATATTGTTTGTATTTATTTACATGTTCAAAATAAAGATTTCAAATACAATTTAAAAAATCCACCAAGGGGGGAAACCCTCCCTCCTTGCCATACCTTGGCTTTTACTGAAATTACGCCACTGTCTCCACAGCTATAATACAGAACACAGCCCTGCAAACATAGTGAAACACCGCGGAAACAACTATTTTAAGCTGGCCATCTAGCGGTAGAGATGGGGACTAAGCGTGGCGCTGAAAGTGTTAAGAGGGTACCTCAATGATTTTTTAAATGTATTCCTGCTGGGCAGTTTTATATGTATCTTTTATGAATTATTAAATAAATTCAATTAAATTCAATCATACAGAGTTATATGGGTTATTATAATGCAGGTGTATAAATAGGTATATAGAAAGGATTATATGCAGGTATATTCAGACAGATATGGAAATATATATGTGATAAATACAAGTATACTGTGTATATATACAGTGTATACAGCATATTGTGTTATATGGGTAGACAATAGTTTGTGGTAGGTAGTTATGTGTAAGGCAGGGGGCGATAAGATCTGACTGTGTCTGACCTAGCCGTCTACAGAGATTGATAACTTCCACATATTGGTGCCTTGGCCTATAGACACTAATAGTAATTTCCCTAAAATGAAAATTACAACAAGCTGCTCGGAAATTAACTTAAGTACAGTACTTGAGTAAAACTACTTAGTTACTTTCGACCACTGGCATATCCCACATCAATATGTCTGACGAAGGGAAGTGCCTCAGGGTCCAGAACTATAGGCTATCTGTGTCTGTAAGAATGTAAGGCAATATAGGCTGCTGATTTACAACCTGCACTTCAGCAGTATCTGATCACAGAATTTTCTCACAGTCGCACAGGTTCCTTCACAGGGTGCAACGTCGTGTATAAATGACTGCCTTTTCCATCTTTGTGGGCGCCTATGCTCTCATTGCCTACACTCAAGGTTCTGTTACCCATGCTGTACGAACTTTGAACTGCCTTACACATAACTACCTACCACAAACTATTGTCTACCCATATAACACAATATGCTGTATACACTGTATATATACACAGTATACTTGTATTTATCACATATATATTTCCATATCTGTCTGAATATACCTGCATATAATCCTTTCTATATACCTATTTATACACCTGCATTATAATAACCCATATAACTCTGTATGATTGAATTTAATTGAATTTATTTAATAATTCATAAAAGATACATATAAAACTGCCCAGCAGGAATACATTTAAAAAATCATTGAGGTACCCTCTTAACACTTTCAGCGCCACGCTTAGTCCCCATCTCTACCGCTAGATGGCCAGCTTAAAATAGTTGTTTCCGCGGTGTTTCACTATGTTTGCAGGGCTGTGTTCTGTATTATAGCTGTGGAGACAGTGGCGTAATTTCAGTAAAAGCCAAGGTATGGCAAGGAGGGAGGGTTTCCCCCCTTGGTGGATTTTTTTGTCAAATCAGTTGTGCAATAGTAACTTTTGGTGAGTTGTTTCTATACAATTCACTTATATGCAGGGATGTGCACAGGACTTTAGAGGGGCAGGTGCTCAAAGGCTGAAAAGGGCACCACAGTTGTGTGTATATATTAACCGAGCGCGCGCAAGCGCGATTTTTAAGGGCCCTTTTCGAGCGGGGGCCCCCTTTTTATGCTTTTTGGGGGGTTATGGTGATAAAATATTGAATATTGAACTATAATAATCAGTGCAGGAGCTCACTTATCCTTGAAAGACACTTTTATCACTGACTTAAAAGGCTCATACATCTCCATAAATGTTCAGGGGGGAGGGAATAAGTGCTTACCCTACAGACCCCAAGAAGTGCTGTATATTCTGTATTGTTTAATATAAATGCATTTTTTATTCCAATCCCGATTTGTATTTGAGATTCCCAAATCCCATCGGACTTGACTTCTTCGTGTCCCTCAATGAGTGAAATACCAGCATTCAACAGCGGTTTCTATCATCATCATCATCACCACCCACGCTATGCATAAAATATATAGGTCCGCAGAGAGGCACGCTGAGGAGGCCGTGCAAACTGCAATGGAATATGGGGCATCTCTCTCTCTTTACCTAATATTTTGATTCTATCCTGACATTTTTCAGTTGGAAGGGCAGTCTATAGCTTAACGATAAAAAAAAAAAAAAAAAAAAAAAAAAAAGAAAAAAGGGCACTTTTTTGATGAGGCTCAAAAAGGCAGGTGCTCAGGCACCCCTTAGCCTCTATGTGTGCACGTGCCTGCTTATATGACATTTAGGTATGACACAGGACTACAAAGCATTTAGTATATAAATGTGTCAACAGACTAAAGCAGGGAACCACAATATTTTGCATACAAATTATGCTGAGCAGAATGTAATATCATAACTAATGGGTTACTGAATGCTGAACTGCACTGTTACAATCACTAAGCCATTGTAAGACCTTACCCTGTATCACTTGTCTCTGCTGCCCTTTGACTAAAAAACGTCCGTATGTCCATTTCCCCCCTTATTTTTTTGCGGCATATTTGAGTTAGTCACCTACTGTATAGTGCAAGTCACCTAGATAGTAAAAGTGAGATAATTGACTATATCAAAACATGATAGGGCTGTACCGAATAGTTCGAACCTTGTTCATAATGTTGACATTCTAAATCAACATTCGGATTTTTTATAAAAAAAAGATTTAAATAAAAAAAAGATTTATAAATATTAATTTGCCACGGTATGGCGCGTGCCATACCAAAACGACACCCTGTGTGGAGACAATGATGTGGCTCATTTGACAGACACTACTTGTAGTGCAACATGGATTTTTTTTGTTTCTACACACTGTAGTTTGTAGTTTATTATTACACACTAAACATCGCGCATTTCCATGATAATCCAGTCTTTTTTCATAGATCGCGAGATAAAACGTGTTATGTGCCATAAGCCCGACTCGTTCTGGTTGATTCCCTGAACCTCCAAATACTCCCAAATCAAAGGTATATAACATGTACATATGTATCTTCATCATCAAGGGGGGGGGGGGGGGGGTCATTTTAACTCAGTACTGTGATCGTGTTTGCCAAGCATGTTTTACGTCCGGTGAAACACAGAACTGTGATCATTAGAACACATTTCAGGTTCGGTAAAATAGACATAGAATATACCTTACCTTAGCCAGAAGGTATTCCAAAAATTATTATTCCAAGTGATCGCATCGCCATTGCGATTACCAGTATATATGTCTATAAACGTTTTGATGGTAAAATACGCTTAGGCAACGGAATTTTGAGGCGATCAATGTGAATCTCTGTTCAAGCAGGAGGAGGAGCCCCTAACAAAAAAAAAGAAAAAAGGAAGATGTGTATCCACGCCAATGCAATTCCAGTTCAGACACAGATGATACTGCCACCTGGTGATATTCGATCGGCATTGCAATTCCAACTTATACAAACGACCCAGGGACGGCTAGAATGACCCGGATGATGATTTAGAACAGGGATCAGGGGAAAAAGATCAAAAGATCTGAAAACGTAATATTACGTGTTTGGCGCTCAACCGCTGGCAAACAAACACGTAACTAATATTACGTGTTTGGTGCAGAAAGTGTTAACTGGCGCCCAGAAAAGTGGCCATTTTTAAACTTGAACATTAGGACTGCATCCTTTTTTTGAAAAGCGTATCTTTATACTTTATACATGCATAAGCCTGGTCTCGTTTGAAAGATAACATTCTGAAGTTTCTGATACAATAAAGAAAGATCACTTTTAGTGCTAATGAAATAGAGTAACATAGGTCGTCTGAACTTGAGTTATGAGCTTATGTAGTACATGTCCAAATTTCATAAAAATCCATTCAGAAATGAGTGATTAGGAGCGATTTTGATAAACTGTGAAAAAGAAAAAAAGCTTTCCAGTAAACCATTTCCTCATTGACTTCAATGCATTCTGCGTATTTTTTTTTTCTTCTGTTTTCGCTTGTGACTTTTCACCTAGATCCCTGATTTGCATTGGAAAGCCACACTCATTGGCTACAAAC
Source organism: Notolepis coatsorum (assembly GCF_963971535.1). Taxonomy (NCBI): domain Eukaryota; kingdom Metazoa; phylum Chordata; class Actinopteri; order Aulopiformes; family Paralepididae; genus Notolepis; species Notolepis coatsorum. The sequence continues at coordinate 24,835,631 of NC_140177.1, read as the reverse complement.
CTGTCCAATAATTTTCGAGATCGTCAAATGATTGACGGAGCTAGAGCCCCGGGAGTCGTGGGTGGTAATCGAAGGAAAAAAATCTCTGCCGTGTACTTTAGCGCATGCCTCACATATCGGCATGTAACTCGAGAACCGTTGAACGAATTTTGTCACCTGAAAGGGCAAACGACAGGCAACAAATAGTGCTTTAATTCTATATATATTCTCTTAAATAAAATGCAGACCCGAGCCGCTAGAGGTCGGCAAAGTGGCGCGTCGCGCCGGTGGGCAAATCGTCCTCTAGAGGGCCCGGGGCAAGTGGTAAACACAATAAAACCAAAAGGCTTATTTCCATTGTGGACCTCTGGGGCTAGGGGGTGGGGTGGATTAGCATAGCATGTATAATAATGCTGTATATACCGTATACATATATATAGAAGACAGTATATATATTTATCCACATCTGTCTGTATATATCTGCATGCAATTCTTTTTACATACTATACTATATTATAGATTATAGATAGATTATCTATATCTGTACATATCCCGGGCCTTACCTACTCTATACCACTGGCCAGTATGACTTACTACCATAGTGTCTTTATACCTATATCACTGTACATATTAATACTACAACTCGGTACATACATCCGATTAGCAGTATTACTCAGTACTACTAATTAACAGCGGAGGAGTGCAAGAATGTGACAATTTGACCATGTGACCGCGGCAACGCGGGAGAGCGGCAGTGCGGAAATAGGCTGTCTATTGCCATTCTCTAAGACAAACGCTAACCTTAACCAGCTCCTTAACAGCGCCTAAACTTAACCGTTCTAACCTTAACCAACTCCGAAACAATGCCTAACCTTAACCTTAACCTTAACCATGCCTAACCTTAACCTTAACCATAGAAAGAATATTGCCATTCTCTAAGACAAACTCTAACCTTAACCAGCTCCTTAACAGCGCCTAAACTTAACCGTTCTAACCTTAACCAACTCCGAAACAATGCCTAACCTTAACCTTAACCTTAACCATGCCTAACCTTAACCGGCGAAAGAATACACGTTAAAAATTTTTTTTATGGGATTCGAACTTGTCAACAACGGACCGCAGGACCGCAGGACCGCTGCGCTGCCAGGTGAGCTGAGCTTCGAATGAAAATCATGGCGGATTAGGGCGGTTACATAATGCCGCAAGCTCTGCGGTTGCCGCGCCTGCCGCGGGGCGTGTCGCAGCCAATCAGGGAAAACGCGGAAGCAACGGCAGCACTGCTCCGCTGTTATTAAGCAATAGGCATACAGTACGGCTCAATACAAAACAAACTGCTAAGAGGATGCAGACCAGAAAAATACTTTTGTCTTGTTTATATCGGGGTCCCCCATTTTCAATTCATCATGACATTTATGACATACACGACAAACAGATATACAGGACTGTGTAGTAAAAAGAGATCATAAAAAATATATACAACATCCGAAGGGGAAGAAACTGTCCATTGGTGGGGGGGGGGGGGGGGGATTTGGACATTTACAGGGGCCAGTTTCTAATTGCAGCCACCCGTAGGTGCTCTTTGAGAGCGGTTTTAAACGAGGGTAGGGATTAACATTCCTTCACGGTTTTTGGTAGGGCGTTCCACATTATTGTTGCATAATTGCGAAACATGTTTCGTCCCTTGTTTGAGCCCAATCTGGGTTGAACAGATTCGTCTGGCTGACGAATGCTTTACCTAATGCTCCAGCATGCACGGGAACAGAGAGAACAGCTGGCTCCCTTACAGGAGAGTAACTCTATTCTACGCTTGCAGGAAGCCATGAAAATAAAGTAAAAAAAATTATATTAAATTATGTCTGAAAAAAAAAGATATCTGTGAATGAAAGTTCAGTGTTAGACTAAGTCCCCAAGATACAACACAGAACGGCACAGGAAGTCCTTCATTCCGACAGCCATCAGACTTTATAACGCATCACTGTGCCTCACTGCATCACTGAGCACAGAGTGACAGTACAACTCTTTGAAATCTTCCTGGACTTTTACTTTTAAATCGACATTTTACAATTTTACACTTATTACTGTACATTTTACTGTATATTTTTGCCTGTATATTTTACAATGTATATATACATATCTCAGAATGTATATCCCTGACTGCTCTCGATGAGCAGGTCGGCACCTTGCATGGTTGCCTCTCCCGTCGGTGTGTGAATGTGGGAGTGAATGGGTAAAAATGTGAGGAACAAATTGTAAAGCGCTTTGGATAAAAGCGCTATATAAATGCACCATTTACCATTTATATAAATGCACCATTTACATGACCTTCAGGAGATGGGGAAGCAGAGAATACGAGGTCACACAGGCATCTAGGAAGCAACTGCTTCAATAAATCAACTGAGGTCAGAGGTCAGACGTGGCATGACCTGAGTCCTAGAACTGTTACCATGACAGTGGTGTATATATACAGGAGACCCGTAGCTAGATGAATCCTGGATGATCAACATAAATTTAGATCCATTGATTGATTGATTGAAAACTTTATTAACAGATTAACAGATCATCTGGCTCATGAGGCTATTATAATTTAAAACAAAAAAAAATAAGCACTAATTAACTAACTGTTAATCATTACTGTTTTAATATTGTTTCCTCTTTTAATTGAACTAACCCTTGAACCCTGGTAACAATTATCACACAATAGCCCTCTTTGCGGACGACGTCATTTTGTTCCTAAAAAACCTAGACACGTCTATACCTGCACTGCTTGATATGATTGGTCAGTTCGGTAGTATCTCCGGATATAAACTGAATGCCTCAAAATCATCACTTATGCTGCTTAATGATAACGAGAGACAATCCGCTGACCAACAAACATTTCCTTTCAAGCTCTCGAACAGTTTCACATATCTGGGCATCAAAATAATACCACAAATAGAAAATATAGCATCAATAAATTATGAACCTATGATAGACTCAGCATTCAAATCTATAGAGAGGTGGATGTGCTTGCCCATCTCTGTAATAGGGAGGATAAACATATTAAAGATGTCCATATTACCAAAGTTCTTATACCTATTTCAAAACATCCCTTTGGCACCACCCGTAGGAATGTTCGGCACGATTTCGTCTCTCATTTCAAAATGTATATGGCGTAAGAACTGTCCTAGTGTCCGCCTGTCTCTGTTGTACCTTCCATTTGATGCAGGGGGAAGTGTGTCCCTAACCTTCATTGGTATTATCTGGCTGCATAATTGAGAACTGTAATGTTTTATTTTTCTAAGGGAGACCCTTCATCATGGATGGAAGTGGAAGCATGCTCAGTGCAACTACCACTACATTTATACATGTATTCAGCTGAGCCAAAATACTTAAGGAAACATATACTACACACCCCATAGTGCTTAACATGATCAATGTATGGTACGAGGTAAAGACATGTCGCAATTCAGCCCAATTTGGGGAAACGTGTCATTTAAACCAGGCAAACTGGATGCTGGATTCAAACTATGGACAAAAGAAGGAATAAGTAAAATATCTGACCTTTACAAAGAGGGGGTCTTGATGTCTTTTGAGGAACTATCAATAAAATACAGCATCCCAAGGAAGCACTTTTTAAAATACTTGCAATTGAGAAGTTTTCGAGAACTCCTTATTATAGCCAACTCGCACATCTATGGATTGGGCCAAATCTCCTCTTTCAAATGGCAGAGTTCAATTTGGACAAGGCGTGCAGGAAGAACCGTGAATGAAATCTACTGTACAGTTCCATTCTTATAATGGATATGGCTCTGCCATTTTGGATCGGATTGCAACGGGATTGTTGCTAAATGTTCACAGAAAGTAGACACACTAACTGTGCTACAATCTATGCCAATAACGTTCAGTTTTGTGATAGAGAATCCAGAGAAATAAGATACGGTACATTTAAAAAAGTCATACAGAAGTAATTTGCTTGCAGGAAGCTGGAATCGGCTGGGAAAGGTATAGTTTTTCGAAATTTCAATGCTCATTGAGAGCTCTGGATGCCCTCTTCTTAATCTGTGATGTTTAGCGAATTCAAAATGGCGGATATTCGCTAAATTATAAACACATTCCATAAATTAAAATCTCACTAATGTAGCATTCTGAATATTCTGCTAAGTATTCAGAAGTGCTGACTAACTGTTACTTTCCCTGTGTGTGTATAAAGTGTGATAAACAGTGTTCCTTTTGATATCTCGCCCGGTCTAATAACGAGGTGAGGTGCTACTCTTCTCCGGCTTCATTATGGATCACTAACATAACATTGAAGCATCTTTCTCCCGTGCTGAAGTGGTCCTATAGTGGGATCAGTTGCAGTTGCCAGCAGGGGGCAGTGGTGGCAGTGGTGGCAGGTGGAGCGGAGGAGAGATGGAAGCAACGAGGAAGAGAGGATTACCTGGGAGCCAGAGCACCAGGAAGCTCTCTTCGGCAGTGAACTCGACCATGAACAGTCGCAACGGGCGTGTGCTCCGGAAGAGCCCCGTTGAAGGAGTGATGTTGAAGAGCCCCGTTGGAAAGCGACGGGTGATAAGAAGTACTTGCTAGTTGACATGTTATCCTAGAAGTACCAGCGATAGTGTGTGAGTAAGCGATACAGAACGAAGGACTAACGTCCATAGTTAACGGGTTATAGTAGTAAGTGTGCGGTGTATTAGCATGCTGCTAACGGCTCCATCTGACTCCAGTAGACTACCGGGCGCGCGACGCTGAAGACCGGTGGTACAGTCAGCCACGTTGCGTTAGTAGTACAACCGATAGCAGGAGGGTGCACTCAGACCCGCAGTTTAGCTGTGTTTAGGGTAGCCAAACAGTATTAGCTCGCGCGCCAGCATCAAACAACAGCCGCAGTGGACGTCTCCCCGACGCCGCAGAGGACGCCTCTTCCCACCAGCAGAGGTCGCCACCACAACACGCTCCTCCAGTTCACCACTTCTGAAACTTCTGAAATTGGTCCCTGATTTAATTGCCCCTGCTATCTGTCATATTATAAATCAATCCTTTAGTGAATGTTTGTATCCGCAACAGTAGAAAACTGCCAAAGTAATACCACTGCCAAAAAATTTGAAATTGCCATTCTCAGGATCTAATAGTCGTCCCATAAGTTTACTGCCAGTTTTAAGTAAACTGATGGAAAGAATAGTAAGTGAACAGATTAAAAGCTACTTTTCTTTGAACACATTGACCACTGATTTTCAACATGCATATCGTGAAGGACATTCAACAGCGACTGCATTAACCCAAATGACGGATGATTGGCTGAAAGAGAGATAAAAAGAAAATGGTTGGAGCTGTCTTGCTTGATTTTACTGCAGCATTCGACATCATAGATCACAAATTCTTACTTAAAAAACTTGAATGTTACGGTTTCTCCTCATCTGCACCAGACCACGTGAGCGGATCGGCGCGGCCGAGAAATCCGCTCTTCGCTCTTTAAAGCTTGGTCCGCTCCGCTAATCGCTCATGTTGACCCCGCCCCCAAGTCGCTCTCCGCTCGCTCCCCACTCACCTTGAATCGAGCGCTCCCCGCTCCCCGCGCCAGATCGCTCGGCAGTTTTTCTTTTTCTTTTTTGGAGCATGGTGTAAATGAGCTCAAACTACAACAGTCTACACCCCCTGGGCCCCTTAACAATTGTTTGTATTGAGCCGCATTGTAATTGTAGCCATTCTGCAATGTTAAATAACGTTGTTTATCCATTCACTAGTTCTATTAAGCGATGATAGGCTAGCCGAGCCACAATGCTATGGTCGCTGCCATTAACGTTAGCATGTAAGCTAACGTCAACAACAATGGCGTCGATACCTTTTCTAACAGGAGAGTGAGTGTGGGCGTCATAGATATCTATGGTGGGCGTCTCTACAGTGACGAAGCCTGAACCCTTCTCATTGGTTGAAAATGGCCTTCATGTTTGTACATCGCCATCTGTTGCTTTGACATTGTACTGCATGTATATATTACATCAACAGTGTTAAACCACTGTGAGCGGCCTGGAGTGGATTGGAGCGGAGGAGAACTCTCGCTCCGGACGTCGCGCCGACTCATTTTAAAACCCACTCCTCGCTCACGTCAAAACCGGCCGCTCCGCGCCCCGCGCCGCTCACGCTCCGATCCGCTCACATGCACTGATCTGCACTATCTTGGATGCAAACTTATTTAGCAAACCGGAAACAAATAGTTTTTTTTAATGGGAGTTACTCAGAAGTTAAAACAGTAAGGTGTGGAGTACCCCAAGGAAGTTGCCTTGGGCCTTTTCTCTACACCATATTTACAAATGACATGCCTCTTGTCCTAAATAAGTCCTATATTTCTATGTATGCGGATGATTCAACGATTTACACATCAGCCTCAACAGCCAATGAATTAAATACGGTCCTAAAGGCAGAGTTGCAATCAGTGATGGAATGGATAAAGAATAACAAACTAGTTCTAAACATATCAGAGACAAGTAGCATCATTTTCGGTTCAAACCATACTCTAAGAACGAACCCAGTCTTGAAACTTTTGATAAGTGATGTGGTAATTAATCAAGTCCAGGAGACTAAACTCCTAGGGGTAACATTAGACAGTAAATTTTCATGGTCACACCATATAAACAATATAGTAGTGAAAATGGGAAGAGGGATTTCTGTTGTTAAAAGATGTGCTCATTTGTTACCACTAAATTCTATCAAACAGGTAATTCAAGCTCTGGTTTTGTCAAATCTTGACTATTGTCCTGCAGTATGGTCGAATGTAACGACGAATAAACTGAAAAAATTACAAATGGTACAAAACAAAGCAGCACGTATAGCGCTTCGCTGTGAGTACAGAACTAATGTTGCAGCGATGCACAGTTGTTTAACTTGGTTACTTGTCAAACATAAATTACTCTGCTCACTCCTTGTATTCACTAGGAATATTCTTGTTACAAAGATCCCCTCAATTTTATATAACAATTTATCAATAAGTCTCGACAGACACAACCATTCCACCAGACATGCTTCTGCACAAGGTTTTACACTTCCAAAAGTGAGGTCGAATGCAATGAAGCGAACTGTCATGTTCCGTGGTATGCAGGAATGGAACTCTCTTCCCAGACATGTTAAGCAGGAGAATAGTAAATGTCGTTTCAAAATCGTGGTAAAACAACATTTTCAACCAAAGAAATTGACATTCCCTAATAGATAGTGTGAACGTAAATGAAAATGTATGTGTCTGATAAAGAGATATGTATATATGGATGAAAAGGCATGTGTCTGATAGGGATATATTATTAAAATATTGTATAATTGGCTGATATGAACATAGATAATGTATGTAAAAGCTAAATAGTATATTATGCTGTATTGTATTATGAATTAATTATGAGTAGGTATTATTGTATTGTATTATGAATTCATTCATAAGGAGTATAAATTTGTATATTGTATTATGAATTTGATTAGGGTTTTTATTGTTGTTTTAATTGTCTGTATGACATGTAAATGTTATGAGTGTATAAGGGTTTTTATTGTTGTTTTAATTGTCTGTATGACATCTTGACATGTAAATGTTGTGAGTGTATAAGTCTGTAACTGTATTTTATGTGTTATGGACCCCAGGAAGAATAGCCCCAGCACTGCTGTGGCTAATGGGGATCCAAATAAACTTAAACTTAAACTGCCCATGCTGTTCACCCCAGCCCGCTGGCTGCGCTTGCGGGATCGCCCGACGCCATCTTGTCACCTGGACGAGAGGTGATAGGAGTGGGTCCGCCATCTTGGCTAAGTACGAACGGTACCTCGTGTGCCCACAGCAATGTCCATTCAAGCGAACGCTAACGACCAGTGTCTAAGGGGTACCCCAAACAATATAAGCCGGCTTTAGTAGGTTTTATTTGGTAACGTGGGCCCACATTTACTTGGTTTCTTTTGTATTTTTGTATTATTATTATTATTATTATTATTATTATTATTATTATTATTATTATTATTATTATTATTATTATTATTATTATTATTATTATTATTTGAATTCCCAATGAATGAATGAATGAAAACTTTATTTAACAGATTGCAGAATGGGTACAATACAGTACGGCTCAATACATACAATTGTTAAGGGGATGCAGACCTGAGAAAGACGTTTGTCTTGTTTCCATCAGGGTCCCCCATTTTCAATTCATATAGACATTTATGACATACACAACATACATGACATTTATGGCATAGGGACATATAGGTATTTAGTACTGATACATTTGTGACATAACGGTATTCAAATATACAGTACTGTTACCCCTAGATCCTGACAGAGTATATACATATGATGGGGAGGGGACTGTACATTAGGAGGGGGTGGGTGGGTGGGAGGGAAATATACATACGGCGGGGAGGGAATATATACATGCGGTGGTGAGGAGACTGTCTATTAGGAGGTGGTGGGGGTTTTGGGCATTTACGGTGGCCAGTTTCGAATTGCAGCCTCCCGTAGGTGCTCTTTAAGAGCGGTTTTGAATGTGGGCAGGGATTCACATTCCTTTACAGCTTTGGGTAGGGCGTTCCACATTGTTGTGGCATAATTGCGAAACGTGTTTAGTCCCTTGTTTGAGCCGAATCTGGGTTTAACATGATTTGTTGAGCTTCCTCTGGTGTAGTGGTTTGGTACCATGAGGTGCACGCATAGTCATAGTACCCTTGAATGAGTGCTCCTGCCAGAGTCTTCAGGGTATTCTTGTTTACCAGAGAGGAGATCCGGTACAAGAATCTAGTTCGTTGGTTGACTTTTTTTATTACATTGGATGCCATTTTGTCACAGGAAAGATTTGCCTCTAGGATGGAACCCAGGTAGGTAATTTCGTCTTTCCTTGTGACAATATTGTCACCCGTAACTGAGAATCCGTCGGTCTTGCTGAGTTTGTTATTTGAACCGAAGAGAATGGACTCTGTTTTGCCCATGTGTAATGATAGTTTGTTATCAGCGAGCCATATGCAGATTTTGCATATCATCTACTTTGTGCCTGGGTCTCCCCTAATCTAAGCGGGGTTATTATTAATGTATTGAGCACGCGGTGCCTATGATGGGAATAGTGTTCCCCTACATTACCAGTGAGAGCACCCGGTGCCGTTTATGAATATGTGCTATCTGAATAATCTGAAGTACAACTTGTAACTGATAAACTGACCAGGCTTCATATAAAGTAGACAGAATTGGGAGCACTGTGTGTGTGTCTGTTTCCTCCATATATGCTAACCTAACCCCTGGGTAAATACTTGTGACTGGTATAACTATTTAACCCTTCCACCCCATTCGCAGCACATTAATTAAAGGGTCTATACAGGTGGTCAAGGAAAAGTATTGCTTAAAGGGAAGCCCAATAACACTATTGAACTGACAGTCACCGGGTGTGGGAGGGCTGTCGGAGGTACTGGGGGAAGTGAGAGTGTGTGGGGAGCTACTGCTGACCGCCTTGGAAGGCGAGGGAGACCAGAGTACCATCCCCCAGGTTAGTAAATCCTGGGCCCCATCCACTCCTGCTGCACGCCCTCCAGAACGACGTTCCGGGCCAAAGACAGGGGTACATATAGATCCAATTCTATAGTATCCTGCTACCAGGTGGCTGTGTACTACTACTCCCATAAGCAGGGATAATCCACCCTTCTACACTAATAACACTTTACCCTATTGGTAAACAAACGTATTGTTGAAAATATACACTATGACTGCTGTCTTGACAGGATTATGGTCTTTACTCTTCGATACATTTGGAGAAAAAAAATTCAACATTATGTACAGTCTAGAGAGATTGATTTATGATGTAATGTCATTTTGGGACCGGTACCAGACCCATCGGGCTTAAGAGGCTAAGGACTTAATAAAGGACCTAATTTGGTCCCTAAAAGGTCCCTTGTTTATACTTTGTCCACAATATCCTGCATGTTGCATTTCCTTTAACAAAACAGTAATATAATTCTTCCTCATATCTGAAATGAAATACATGACCGCTATGGTTATCAAAAATACAATATGTTACATTGCACAACACAAGGCATGATAGATAGTTTTTTTTTATATACTTTATTTATAGGTTTTCAGTTTATAACACAAAAAAGAGACAATTACAGTATACAGTATACATTATTTAATAATTATTTACTTTTATTTTTAAATAAAATGGCATGTCATATTTATAGAAATATGTATTTGTAGAAATATATAATTATAGTAGGCCTATCCCTGAATGTTTAAAAAAAATAACACTGAATAAACAAGGCAGGCCCTGTGGCTCCATTATCTCTTGTCTCCATCTATCTGGATGATGCTCTACCGTCTTGGAGAATAGCTAAATCCCCGATGTGGTCTAGTTGGTGGAAATCACACGTTTCCACCACCATGCTTCCTTTCACATTCCATTACCTTATCAAAAACAATCTCTGACTCACTCAAATATATCTGTCACGCACAGAATGGATTTGACAGAAGCCAAATGATTACAGCAGTGGAGAAAAGGCTGTCACGGTCATTTGAGCAGTAATTGTCCTGCCTCATGTACAGATAATGACTATCCCTCCATCTACACGAGGCTACAGAAGGGTGGACGACAGCTGATCCGTCACCCATGTCGTCCCCGGACTCAAGCTCCTTACGCTGCTGGACTCCTCGGAACTCATGGTGCTGTAGCCCACGGCCTCCACGTGCTTCCTCCTCTGGATGCGGTGCAGCAGGATCCGGTAGGCCCCGGTGATGGGGGTCCTCAGGCCCGGATACTTGTTGCTGAGGAGGTGGATGTCGGCGATGCCCAGCTCCTCCAGCGCCGCCTTGACGTCCAGCTCATCGGAGCTGAGGGCGCAGTCGCAAGGCTCGGCCAGGTGGCCGGGCATGAGCTGGGAGGCTGGGTAAGCCTGGAGATACTCCACGCCTTTCAGCCAATCACTGGCCATGATCTTCGTCACGCTGTGACGACTGGCCGGCTGGAACCTGAGGACGCTCTTCAGGACCTGCCGGCAGGGCTCGGACACGTGGGCGGGGATGGAATAGGAGCCGTGCAGGACGCAGGCTTTGAGCTTCCGCATGTCGGGAGCGGTGAACGGCAGGCTGGCGGTCACCATGAAGTAAAGCAGGATGCCCAGAGACCAGATGTCGGCGTAGTGACCGACGAAACTCTTGTCCTTGAACAACTCAGGCGCCGCGTACTGAGGAGAGCCGCAGAAGGTGGTGAGGACGTCCCCCGGGCGGCAGACGGCGCTGAAACCGAAGTCGCCCACTTTGATGCAGCGGGTGGTCGTGTAGAAGACGTTGGCTGCCTTCAGGTCTCTGTGGACGATGTTCTTATCGTGCTGGAAAGACAGAGAAGAGATACGAGACAGTATTACTTCACCAGATAATAGGACTGAAATACATAAGGGAGACCTTCCATCAATGATCCTGCACTGCAGGAGTATGATAACTACATCTTTGACCAAACCGTTTGAAAATCGGTTGACATTTTTGCAAGCTATGGTTATTTTATTACTCCAGTTTTAGCAGCGTTGCATTGGCTCCCTGTATCTTTTAGAATTGATTTTAAAGTCCTTCTACTTGTTTTTAAAGCTCTTAAAGGGGAACTCCAACATTTTGGGAAATTAGCTTATTTAACATCTTCCCTGGAGTTAGACAAGAAGATACATACCTTTTTTGTCTCTGTGCGTGCATTTTAGCTTTGGGAATAGACGCTCCGTTAGCATAGCTTAGCTTCATCACTGGAAGTGAGTAGGGGCCGGAGCCTTACAGTGCCTTACAGTGTATTGCAAGGTCTGACATTGACCAAACTTGATATGCATGACCTTGGTGGGCTCTAGGTCAACTCCTGAAAAGGGGGTCAATGTCAGACCTTGCAATCAAAAGTTAGGGGGCACACTGAAATTATGGCAAGGGTTATTAGCCCCCTAACTTTTGATTGCAAAGTCTGACATTGACCCCCTTTTCAGGAGTTGACCTAGAGCCCACCAAGGTCATGCATATCAAGTTTGGTCAATGTCAGACCTTGCAATACACTGTAAGGCACTGTAAGGCTCCGGCCCCTACTCACTTCCAGTGATGAAGCTAAGCTATGCTAACGGAGCGTCTATTCCCAAAGCTAAAATGCACGCACAGAGACAAAAAAGTTATGTATCTTCTTGTCTAACTCCAGGGAAGATGTTAAATAAGCTAATTTCCCAAAATGTTGGAGTTTTCCTTTAACAATTTAGCACCCTCGTACATTTCCGATCTCCTGTCCTTTTATGTCCCCTCCCTCACGAGCCCTAAGGTCCTCCACAGCTGGTCTTTTAATCGTTCCTGGGGTGCCCCAAAGGAAAATTGGGGCATCTGCTTTTAAATTCTATGCACCACAGCTGTGGAACACAATCCCAAAAAGTATTAGAGAGGCTGGCTCAGTGGACATTTTTAAATGACAGTTGAAAACATACCTTTGTAATATTGCTTTTAATTAGCAACTCTTTTTATATTTTATAATTTTTCTTTAATAATCGATTTTATCCATTTTCTTTACTTGTGATTTTAGACTGTGTGGTTTACTTTATGTTCTTCTTTTAATCTGTTATTATTCATTGTTTTATTTTTATTTTATCTGCATCTTGTATGAAAAGTGCTATATAAATAAAGTTATTATTATTATTATTATTATTATTATTATTATTATTATTATTATTATTATTATTATTATTATTATTATTATTATTATTATTATTATTATTATTATTATTATTATTATTATTATTATTATTATTATTATTATTATTATTATTATTATTATTATTTCAATACATGCACCATAGACATTCATGTTATGAGTGGGCGTGCTGCCTGTGGCAAGATGGCCGCCACGTGGCAATGTCGGTCTCCATTGGCCAGCAGCGTGGGTGAGTCATCTAGCCTTTATATATGTATATGGTTCATACAACATGTATTTCCGACCACACATTTTGATTGGACAGGAGGCATTTCACAAGTGCTTATAAGCCACAATATAGGATCTTGTACAACGTGAGCGGGATGACTTCCTTGTTTATAAACCTTGTTTGCCATTGGTCAACAGTCCATTGTACCCATGTACATGTCAAAATACTTCCCAAAGGTCAGTGAATACCATGATCACAACACCAGAGGGAGCTCCACAAATCATGTTAAACCCAGATTTGGCTCAAACAAGGGACTAAACACGTTTCGCAATTATGCCACATCAATGTGGAACGCCCTACCCAAAGCTGTAAAGGAATGTGAATCACTACCCACTTTCAAAAACACTCTCAAAAAACACCTACGGGAGACTGCAATTCGAAACTGGCCCCTGTAAATGTCCTAACACAACCCCCTCCAATGTACAGTAAATTACCAAGTATGGTCTTGTCAATATTCCAATGTACAGTTTTGTTTGTACAGGTGTACAGTGTCCCCCACCCACCCCTCCTACCCAACCTCCCCTTATTGATAAATTGTTATATAAAATTGAGGGGATCTTTGTAACAAGAATATTCCTAGTGAATACAAGGAGTGAGCAGAGTAATTTATGTTTGACAAGTAACCAAGTTAAACAACTGTGCATCGCTGCAACATTAGTTCTGTACTCACAACCTTTCCCTGTCTCCTCACCTCACCAGCCCCCACCCTTGTGAGAACTTTTCCCTGCCTCCTACTCTTCACCAGCCCCCACCCTTGTGAGAACTTTTCCCTGCCTTCTACTCTCCTTCACCAGCCCCCACCCTTGCGATGATTTACTCTCCTCTACTCTTCACCAGCCCCCACCCTTGGACTTTCTTGTTCAATTACCTTCACGCAGCTGTCATAGTTTATGATTAGCGCCCCAGAGGGCTTTATATACCTGGACCTCCCTTCCAGTCCTGGTCGGGTCGTTCTGTATCTGTGTTCACTCTGTGTTCATGGAGTTCTGTACGTTACCATCCTGTACGTTACCATCACCTGCCGCGTCTCCGGCGTGAGACGATGTGGCAGCCATCACCACCTGTCGCCGTTTGCCTGGAGTGGGACACCGTCTTCGCTCTCTAATTCTCTATGGGAGGTTTTCCAGTGTTCCCACTCCAGACGTCAAGCCGGCGCGTCATCGCTCCCTATTTTCCACGGGAGGATGGCGCCTCTTCCCCCCGGCCTCCGCTGTCAGGCCCCTGTCTCAAGTCAAGTCAAGTCAAGTCTCCGTGCCCGGCCCCCCCGAGGAGGAGGAAGAGGATCTCCGTGCCTGGAGTGGGACACCGCCTTCGCTCTCTAATTCTCTACGGGAGGTTGCCAGTGTTCCCACTCCAGACATCAAGCCGGCGCGTCATCGCTCCCTATTTCCACGGGAGGATGGCGCCTCTTCCCCCCGGCCTCCGCTGTCGGGCCCCTGTCTCCGTACCAGGCCTCCGCCGTCGGGCCCCTGTCCCCGTGACAGGCCTCCGCCGTCGGGCCCCTGTCTCCGTGCCCGGCCCCCCCGCTGTCGGGCCCCTGTCTCCGTACCAGGCCCCCGCCGTCGGGCCCCTGTCCCCTTGCCAGGCCTCCGCCGTCGGAACCCTGTCCTCATTCCTGTAAGCAGCCCTGGCCCGTAGCCCTGGCCCTTAGCCTTTGTCCCTGACACTTAGCCCTGTCCCTTAGCCTGTTCGCCTCTTAAAGGCACAGTGCCGCATTTTCCTTATTTCCTTGACTCTAGTGTTTTGTGTTCTCCCCTGTTCCCCTCTCCAGTGCCCCTGGTCCTGGTCCTTGACATTTAGCCCTGGCCCTGTCCTTTAGCCCTAGTCCCTTAGCCTGTTCGCCTCTTAAAGGCTCAGTGCCGCATTTTCCAGTTTTCCTTGACTCTAGTGTTTTTTGTGTTCTCCCATAAAGGGACTGTTCCGCCTTTTGTTCTATAATAAAGTTTTGCCCTGTTTTGGCTTACTCTCATACCTGTCTTGTGTTGTGCGATTGGGGTCGGTTACAAACCATAACAGCTAACGTTGCTACCTACTGTACCCGGCGCTGCTAACTGGCTAACGTTATGAGAACTAACATTGCTGTCTACTGTACCCGGCACTGCTAACTGGCTAACGTTATGAGAGCTAACGTTGCTACCTACTGTACCCGGATGTGTGTGTTCGGGTGCGGCTTATAGTGCGAAAAGTACGGTATGCGTATGTTTGTGTACAGCACTTTGAGCTGCATGACATGTATGAAAGGTGCTTTATAAATAAATACTTACTTACTTACATCAAACAAGAGGTGGACGCGGGCAAATACTGCGGCATGGTCATGCTGGACCTACAAAAGGCCTTCGACACTGTCAATCACTCCATTCTGATTGACAAGCTAAAAACAATTGGTTTTGATAGTCTATCAGTGAGCTGGATGCAATCCTACCTGGAGGGAAGAGAACAGATGGTGGAGGTAAACGGTACCCTATCCCCCCCCCCCTCCCAGTGAGCTGTGGTGTTCCACAAGGAAGCATACTAGGACCGCTACTGTTCCTAATTTATGCAAATCACCCCTGCCCACTTTGACAACCTAGGATGGCTTAGAGTAGACGACAGAGTACAGCAACTTGCAATGGGCCTGGTCTACAAGATACACTACACGACTAAGGTACCCGTGTACATGTCAAAATACTTCCCAAAGGTCAGTGAATACCACGATCACAACACCAGAGGGAGCTCCACAAATCATGTTAAACCCAGATTTGGCTCAAACAAGGGACTAAACACGTTTCGCAATTATGCCACATCAATGTGGAACGCCCTACCCAAAGCTGTAAAGGAATGTGAATCACTACCCACTTTCAAAACCACTCTCAAAGAGCACCTACGGGAGACTGCAATTCGAAACTGGCCCCTGTAAATGTCCTAATGCAACCCCCTCCAATGTACAATAAATGTCCTATTAAACCCAATAATACACAAGACCCTCTTCTTGGGACCAAGTAAGGTTTAGTCGATAATCCTATGTACAGTTACCCCCCCTCCCCACCCCGCCTACCCGAAAGTCTTTCTCTGGTCTGCATCCCCTTAACAATTGTGTGTATTGAGCCGTACTGTATTGTACCCATTCTGCAATCTGTTAATAAAATGTTCAATCAATCAATCACTGTACTCTGACTCACCATGTGTTCGACTGCAGACAGGACCTGGGCAAAGATGAGCTTGCTCTCCAGGTCCGACAGGCGCCCCCGGGTGGTGACTAGGGAGTACAGGTCTCCTCCGCTGGCGTACTCCATCACCAGGTAGCGCCTCTTGGGGGTCTCCACCACCTCGTACAGGCGCACTATGTTGGGGTGGGACAGCTTCTCCATGCAGGAGGCCTCGGAGGCGAAGAGCGCGTGCTTCCCCTGTTGCTTGTCCAGCCGCATCTTGTGTAGGATCTTAACCGCGACTCTCTCTGTTATAATACATGAGGAGACAAGGAGATGCACAGAGTGAGGTGTCATGGTATATGAAGAAGTGTTCACTGGGCTTCATTTTCTTTATATATTTCTTTCTATCTTTCTATCTTTCTTTCTATCTTTTTATCTATCTATCTTTCTTTATGTTTCTTTCTATGTTTCTTTCTTTCTCCCTTCGTTATTCCTTGCTTTAATCAGTCCACATCTGCTCAGTCAGCAGCGTCGTCAGCCTACAGTACAGTGTGTCACACAGGCCACAGGCCGGAGGCTCAAGACAATCTAGCGTCTAATCTAGTTGCTGGATGAGATTAGCCTTGTCCTCTGACATCTGGAACGACCTAGATTGGACTCCACTAGACTGACAAGGCAAGTATGGACGTTGCCATTGACCTCCATAGGCTCCAGTGTCCGCTGTGAGAGGCCATCAGGTCATGATGAACCCCCACCCCCAGGACACATGACCAGTACAGTGATGATGTCAGATGAAGCCTCATCACAGGGCAACACAATGTTTCCCAATTACGTAAACTCATTACATGGACGGAAATGACATAGCGACGAAGCATCTACAGATTAGAATATTCTACGTATTACCATAACTCTGTATGATAGCATGTACAATAGTGCTGTATATACCACATATATATCCATATCTGTCTGACTATACCTGCATATAATCTTTCTATATACCTACTACTTATACAGTGTAGATGATAGCAATGCCTTGTGTTATAGGGGACTGCTACCCTATAATTTCATCGAGCTGTAATTAACACAATAATTAGTCTGGGACCAAAGCAACTGCCTTTGCAGCAGCATTCACTTAATAAAATCCTTGAAATTGATCACATCGGAAAAAATCTACGATGGCCCGCAGATCGCCACATGTAACAAAAGGGTCAAACATCTCACCTTTTGTCAGGTCATGAACGCCCAGCTTGACGTGCGAGAAGTGCCCGGAGCCGATCTCCCCTCTCAGCTCGTAGAAAGCCACCCGACGCCCATGCGCCAGATCGTCCATCGCCCTCTTGGAGTGCGTCAGGTTGTAGATGGCCTCCTTGAACACGCTGCATTGTCTCGTGTTCTGCTCCTCTGTTGTGGTGGACGTCACGTGGTTCCCCTGGTTCTCCTCCACCGTGGTGGACGTCACGTGGTTCCCCTGGTTCTCCTCCACCGTGGTGGACGTCACGTGGTTCCCCTGGTTCTCCTCCACCGTGGTGGACGTCACGTGGTTCCCCCGGTTCTCCTCCACCGTGGTGGACTTCACGTGGTTCCCCCGGTTCTCCTCCACCGTGGTGGACTTCACGTAGTTCCCCCTGTTCTCCGCCACTCCCGTCTCCCTTTTCGCCTTCTCCGTTGGGGGCATCTGCTTGAGGACCTCTCCACGTCCCACCATCGTTTGAGGTTTATTCCCTGGAGCGCGGACAGAGAGAAAAGATCAGAATGGGAAAGCATATTATGCACTTATGGCAGTGTCTATGAAGATATTTTAAGAAGATTACTGGATCAAGGTAAAGTGTGTGTGTGCAAAGCATGAAATAGTACAGTGATATATAGTGATATAGTATAGTGATATAGTATAGTGAAAATAATAGTACACTGTCGCCTCACAGCTAGAAGGTCCAGGGTTCGATTCCCGCTTGGTTGCGGCGTCGCCAGTTACCCAGGTGGGGTATCTCCCAGGCCTTTCTGTGTGGAGTTTGCATGTTCTCCTCCCGTGCTCGGTTTCCCCTCCCAATAAGATAAACCCAATGGAAAAACATGCAGAACAGATCGCTAATGCTGAGTCTCTGGCGAAGACGGACAGGAGCACTTGGATTGGTCCCCGGGCGCGGCCCCCCACCGCAGCCCATGTCTGCTCCTGGCTGCCCTTGGGGGGAAGGACGACGGGATGGGTCAAACGCAGAGAGGACAATTTTATCGGCGACCCAAAAATTGCATGTGTGTGTATAAGGCTGTCAAAGTTAACGCGTTGTTAACGCGTTAACGCACAATTCTGTTACCGCCACTATTTTCTTGGTACTATGTTTGTTTCTGACTCAAAGTGTGAGTGAGTGAGAGAGAGAGAGAGAGAGAGAGAGAGAGAGAGAGAGAGAGAGAGAGAGAGAGAGAGAGAGAGAGAGAGAGAGAGAGAGAGAGAGAGGGGGCGGTGAGTCTGACTCCTCAGCCCTTGTGTGGGTGAATGTAACACGGTCCTAATGTTTTCTTTCCCCTATTATTTCATGCACACTTTATTCATTGTTTTAAATTATTATTTTCTTTTAAGTTATTTTGTGCATCACTCTGTTTTGAATTTGATGCAAATTTGCAATGCATGAGGGTCATCCTTTTGTGTTAAATGGCTGCTGATAAGAGTATTAAAACTTGAAAAATATCTGTTTAAGGTAGATTTAGAAAAGAAAAGAAAAAATGTGATTAATTTGCGATTAATCGCGAGTTATATGGACAATCATGCGATTAATCAGATTAAATATTTTAATCGATTGACAGCACTAGTGTGTATCTGTCTGTGCCGCCGATCGCATGTGTGTCACTGCATGACGACATTGTCAACGTGTGCAATGAATAAAATACTTTTTCAAAGTCCAGTTTAAAATTGTGCGTTCAGTTGATCGGGCCACTCTTTGCAGTCTGCTGCGGTCGTGTGGGGTGCTATTCCCAAACTAGGAGTTGATGTTACCAGTCAGGATGCTCTCTATTGTGCATGAGTAGAAGTTCTTAAGGATCTTCTGACTCACTTTGAATTAGTGATATAGTATAGTGATATAGTATAGTGATATAGTAGTGATATAGTATAGTGATATAGTAGTGATATAGTATAGTGATATAGTATAGTGATATGCCCATACTCACATAGCGGTTTTGCTTTTGGACTCTTCTTGTTGCTCTCCGGCTTGGTGTCGGTAAACATGGTTGGTTAGTTAGTTGGGCCGCTCACCAAAAAATTACTCTCTGCTCTCCTTGGCAGAGTCTGAATTATTGAAGATCTTTCTCGAATGACACTTGCTAAGCTTGACCCTAATGTCTCTTACTATGAGGATATCAATTCTCCCCCTCAGAGCCCAGAGCGCAGTGAGATGGTTCACATGGATTGTATTAGGATATAACTCCTCGAGATGTTCCAGACAGACGAGCCTCCAGCTGTCTGGATGAAGATCCTCCTCTCTCTGTCTTCTGTGGAGAGCTGTGGTGGGACACACTCCTCCTTGGTCTTCCTTGTTTTGTAATTCTGCTGTGCCACTGTATCAAGCCATGGAGCCAAGACAGGGTCTTATAGAGGTCTGTTTGACCCCTAGACAGAGGCCTATCACCTGACCCAGGTAATCCATAACGACATTGACGAGCTTAGCTCTACATTACAATGCACTGATGTTCAACACTGTCAGACGAACAATGCCACTTAGCCATAGCTGCCAGAGATTACTTTGTTGTTCACAATTTGTTAGTTGCTTTTGATAAAAGCATCAGCTAAATGACTAAATGTAAATGTGAATACTGTATCCTCACGTTGGTCTGGAGTCAGAGTCTGGGGGATGGGCTACTGTAAGCATTTGTTTGGATTTTGAAGAAGACCTATTGATATTTATGTCATGTTTCATAATGGATATCAGTAGATTTTAACAATATTCTTGGTTTGAATTATCACCCCACTCAGATTGTTCCATCAAATAATCACCAATAGATAAGTAAAAATTCTGAGTCCTGCCACAATGACATACTTAAAAAACATATATAATATATAAAATAAATAAATACATAAATAAAAAGAAAGAAAGAAAGAAAGAAAGAAAGAAAGAAAGAAAGAAAGAAAGAAAGAAAGAAAGAAAGAAAGAAAGAAAGAAAGAAAGAAAGAAAGAAAGAAAGAAAGAAAGAAAGAAAGAAAGAAAGAAAGAAAGAAAGAAAGAAAGAAAGAAAGAAAGAAAGAAAGAAAGAAAGAAAGAAAGAAAGAAAGAAAGAAAGAAAGAAAGAAAGAAAGAAAGAAAGAAAGAAAGAAAGAAAGAAAAAAATTCGAACTCCAACTAATAACGATACAAATGCGTTCCCCCATCCCCCGGTGTATATAAATAAAACAAAAGTAAAAATATAGGACACAATATACAACACATAATATACAGGACTGCAAGATATGTACAATATAAACAGTAATTAAAATGAGCTTAGTGCAAAAGAAAATTCTAGCAGCAGTAGTAAAATAATAATAATAATAATAGGTTTTGGCAGAAAGCATTGTAAATTAAATGACCAAACATGGTTTGAATAAGTTTAAGTTTATGGTTTTTGCTAATCAAAAAAAGGATGAAAAGGTTTTACTGTCTATAGATGGAATTGATATAGAAAGAGTATTTTAATTTAGATTTGTGGGTGTAATAATGGATGACAATTTGACATGGAAATCTCACATAGTATATGTAAAAACTAAAAATAATATTTCTGTTTGAACAAAGCAAAGTATGTGTTAGTTAGACTACAAGGCAATGCAAATTCTGTATTGTTAACTTATTTTATAATAATTCTCATGTTATTGTAAGTATTGCTTGTTAAATATGTGTAATTGACAGACCATCTATTTATATTGTGTATTTATTGTTTTGAGTAAGGGGCAGGCTAGGAGGTGCTTTTTATTATGAAATGATGCTGTTGTGTTTTTGTGGAGCTATGCATTGCCAAGAATGGAACAAATACCCAAATTGTATTTAACATTAACAATTAACAATAAAAAAGATGGGCGTAATAAGTCATTGTGATAAATGTCAAGAGTGATGCCCATGACCAGGCATGTGCACACATAGAGCCCAAGGGGTGCTTGAGCACCTGCCCTTTTGAGCCTCATAAAAAAGTGCCCTTTAAAAAAATATATATATATATATATATTTTTTTACCGTTACGCATATAGACTGCCCTTCCAACTGAAAAATGTCAGGATAGAATCAAAATATTAGGTAAAGAGAGAGAGATGCCCCATATTCCATTGCAGTTTGCACGGCCTCCTCAGCGTGCCTCTCCGCGGACGTATATATTTTATGCATAGCGTGGGTGGTGATGATGATGATGATAGAAACCGTTGTGGCGCATACAGTTGAATGCTGGTATTACACTCATTGAGGGACACAAAGAAATCAAGACCGATGGGATTTGGGAATCTCAAATACAAATCGGGATTGAAATAAAAAAATGCATTTATATTAAACAATACAGAATATAGGCCTACAGCACTTCTTGGGGTCTGTAGGGTAAGCACTTATTCCCTCCCCCCTGAACATTTATGGAGATGTATGGGCCTTTTAAGTCAGTGATAAAAGTGTCTTTCAAGGATAAGTGAGCTCCTGCACTGATTATTATAGTTCAATATTCAATATTTGATCACCAAAACCCCCAAAAAGCATAAAAAGGGCCCCCCCTCGCCCGAAAAGCGCCCTTAAAAATCCTGTGCATGTCCCTGCCCATGACTGTTCAGACTGAGATCGCATTGCAACATGTATCTGATTTAGGACCACACATGAAAGTGGTCCAAATCAGAATAGAAAAGATCAGATTCCATGTGATTTGTGCTGTTCATACTGTTGTGAAAAAAATCTGATCTGAGTCACATTATGAGCAAAGAAATAAAATTTGGCCCAAGAGACTGTTCCAGGGATATCACTCCAGTCAGGGTACAACCTCTGTAGTAGGTAAAAATAGGCAGTGTAAACAATATAATTATCTCTGAGTAGGGATGTCCGATATTATCGGCCTACCGATATTATCGGCCGATATTGGCATAAAAATGTGATATCGGAAAATATCGGTATCGGTTTTCAAAAAAAAAATTTAAAAAATGATTGATTTTTTTTTACATTTATTTAACCTTTATTTACCCAGGCAAGCAAGTAAGAACAAATTATTATTTTATTTATTGTCAAAGTATGCATAATGTTGTGTTAATTACACAACAAGAGATATGTAATGTTAATTACCTGAAATTATTCAGTTTTTGGGGGGGGGGAAACCCTGCATATATCGGTTGATATCGGTATCAGAAATTAAGAGTTGGACAATATCGGTATATCGGTAAAAAAAAAGCCAATATTGAGCATCCCTAGCTCTGAGTATACGCATATGAGCAAGTAGGCAGTGTAATCAAGGTGCAGATGAGGGTCTGTATCAGTTATATTGTGCATTACAATAAACATGGTTACAATAGACACTAGAATCTAAATATATACTATGAGTAAGTTAGTATACAGTATACACAGGTGCAGTATGCATAAAGTATGTATGGCGTGATATACGTCACGGTCATACGTCATACGTTGTAGTCCGTTTAGGTGGGAGTCAGACACACCCAGGCCTAGAACAGCGCCCTGAGAGAGGGAACTGCGCCCTGAGAGGGAGGTTTGCCCTGAGTGGGAGGTTCGAAGGGTCAAAGTGGGTATCAAACAAAAGGGAAGACTGTCAGGTTTAAAACTGTGGATACCAAACAGAAGGTAAAGACGACTTTGAACTGTTAAACAGTAATCCAGAACTATTTTATTGCACTGTAAAAAACTGTGATTTTATAGTATGTCTGCACTTTATGTGCTCATTTCATCATTCATGTATTTTCTATTTGACTCAAACTGAATCAAAGCATAAACAAGGTGGCCTGTTGGGATGTTAGATCCTAATGTGAAAAACTGTGATTTTACATGTCTGCTCATTTTACCCTTGCTATTATTTTACTTATTTTTACTTTTATCTCCACGCCCCACTATTCGCTGGGTGCATACTCTGACCTTTATCATGTTTTGTAACAGATTACAGAAGTTCAAGAAGCCTATTGGAACGTGAGGTTCTGATATGATTTGATTAATATATCTCCATTATTTTATCCCACTTTATGCTTTGCTCTTGCTGCTTGTTTTACACTGATTTTATGTCTTATTTCTTACTGATGTAAAGCAATTTGTATGAAAGTATGAAAGGTGCTATACAAATAAAGTTATTATTATTATTATTATTATTATTATTATTATTATTATTATTATTATTATTATTATTATTATTATTATTATTATTATTATTATTATTATTATTATTATTCCTAGTAGACAGTTATGCACAGTCAAGTATTCAACAATACTTGACTCATGGTGCAGATTGTAATCCTATCAAAAGTGACACCAATACAGTCATGTTAGCATGATGATTATGAGCAGGTTAATGGGTCAGGGTTCATTGACTGGAAGGACAGGACACTTGAGCTCTATCAAAGAGGCAATGTCTCCTTTGGGAAATTATCATTCCTGCTGAAGTTATTGCCCCCCCCCCCCCCACAAGGCTACACTAGAAGAAAATAAAAAGAGGTTAAATACTATTGTAAATCAATCTAGACTATGAAATTATGAATATTTTCCCTTAAAGAGGCACACCACCAAAAAACAATGCTGATTTATTGTGTACATAATCTCACACACGTCCACAACTCTAAACAATTTTGCACACGACTGAAAATATTCAAAGTTAAAAGATTTTGTATGTGTAATATATGTACTTATTTTTAATACATACACCTTGTACATTTCCGTCAATATATTACCTATGGCTGTAACATAACGTACAATATGTAGCTTTTTCCTGTGGTCGATAGAATCTAGAAAGGGGCTACATGTAGGCTACATTAATAGGGGCACTTCACCAAAAAACAATGCTGGTGTCATGTGATGTCTTGATGTCATCCAGGCCATTAAATCCTTACATAATTTCATGGTGCTGTAATTAACATAACACAAGGTTATGTCATCGGGGACATTGAATGCTTGTGTTGTGCTAACACCATGAAATTATGTAAGGATTTAATGTCGCCGATGACATCACATGACATCAGTATTGTTTTTTGGTGAAGTGCCCCTTTAATATAAATTGTGCCTACATGT
This sequence comes from Notolepis coatsorum, assembly GCF_963971535.1. Taxonomy (NCBI): domain Eukaryota; kingdom Metazoa; phylum Chordata; class Actinopteri; order Aulopiformes; family Paralepididae; genus Notolepis; species Notolepis coatsorum. Next base: position 24,811,408 of record NC_140177.1, on the reverse strand, counting down.
AGTCTGTCTGTTTAATGGTGGTAGAGGACTCCTCATTTAAATTCAGGAGAATTCAGAGCATTATCATGACAAGGATGTCGATAAGAAGTCTGACCCCTGGACTTCACGTGGTTCCCCATGTTCTCCTCCACCGTGGTGGACTTCACGTGGTTCCCCTGTTCTCCTCCACCGTGGTGGACTTCACGTGGTTCCCCTGTTCTCCTCCACCGTGGTGGACTTCACGTAGTTCCCCTGGTTCTCCTCCACCATGGTGGACTTCACGTGGTTCCCCTGGTTCGCCTCCCCTCCCGTCTCCCTTTTCGCCTTCTCCGTTGGGGGCATCTGCTTGAGGACCTCTCCACATCCCACCTTCGTTTGAGGCTTATTCCCTGGAGCGCGGACAGAGAGAAAAGATCAGAATGGGAAAGCATCAGTGGCGGCTCTACCACTAGGGGCGCTAGGGCGCCGACCCACCTGCTGGCCAGCTGCTGTTAAATCAGAGAAGAAGACAATAAAACTTTTTCGTTTTTGTGTTTTATAGCCCTATAAATAATATAAACATGTTTAAAATTAATAATATTTACTCATTTTAAGTATGTTTGTATTTCCAATGCACAATATAACGTTATTATCTAAATAAAAAAAACATCGTTTTCCAGAGCAGGAAGTGACATCACGTTTTTTTTTTTTTTTTTTTTTTTTGTATTTCTCGGCCCGGGCTATACGCAATAGCGCTCTGAGTGCGCGTCACAGTTTGATCGCTGTCTCCGTCACAGCCAATCAGTGCATACGGCGCTGTGCGTTGAAATATGACTATTATGTTGGAATCCGAGCGCGATTTGAAGCGGTCTAGAAAGCAGCGTGAACTTCCGTGAGAATTTCCATAGCCGCATTTCGCGGAGACGCTCTCTGATTGGCCGACGCCAGTATTTTTTTCCATGGCAGAATTTCACAGAGACGATCTCTGATTGGCCGAATCCAATTTCTAATGTTCCAATTCTAGATTCTAGCTTGGTTCCTGGTACTAGGACTGTTGTTTGTCTTAGAGCGTGCCGTGCCGTGACTGCAAGTTCTTTCTTTAGACTGTTAAGCTTAGGCACTCTTTCAAAGTTGGTTAAGGTTAGAGTTTGTCTTAGAGCATGGCGATAGAACGCCAGGTAGTTTGCAGTCTGTTCGAGCGGAAATGGACAAAGGAATGTACTTGTTGAGTGTTGTGCTAACGTCGACGAGCTCAGCTGAGCTAACACTTGGCTAACAAGCTATATGGCGGATATCAAGCTCTCCTGCCCTGGACGTTTCAACTAAACAGTGAGTCTCTCTCTCTCTCTCTCTCTAACGTTAGTACTAGTACTAGGCTGGTGCGGGCTAACTGGCTATCGTTCTGGGAGCTAACGTTAGTACTAGTACTAGGCTGGTGCGGGCTAACTGGCTATCGTTCTGGCAGCTAACGTTAGTACTAGTACTAGGCTGGTGCGGGCTAACTGGCTATCGTTCTGGGAGCTAACGTTAGTACTAGTACTAGGCTGGTGCGGGCTAACTGGCTATCGTTCTGGGAGCTAGCGTTAGTACTAGTACTAGGCTGGTGCGGGCTAACTGGCTATCGTTCTGGGAGCTAACGTTAGTACTAGTACTAGGCTGGTGCGGGCTAACTGGCTATCGTTCTGGCAGCTAACGTTAGTACTAGTACTAGGCTGGTGCGGGCTAACTGGCTATCGTTCTGGGAGCTAACGTTAGTAGTACTAGGCTATCGTTCCGTGATTTGTTTACTTGGTAACACGGGTTGCTAAGGAATTTAGGTTCGAGGTTGAAGAAATCTCTCTCTCTCTCTCTCTCTCTCTCTCTCTCTCTCTCTCTCTCTCTCTGCTTAACGTTAACGTTTGTAAATCGTTTTTTTAGGAGCAGTACTACTGCTGGCCATTCATGAAGCGAGACATTGCTGATTGTTTATTTATCGATGGCTCATTGATTTAACTACTGCAGCTCTCTCGGATTGAAAATACGTGGATTATGGCTTGTTCAATATCGTCTATGTTTGAATGAATGAATGAGAACTTTATTAACAGATTGCAGAATGGGTACAATACAGTACGGCTCAATACACACAATTGTTAAGGGGATGCAGACCAGAGAAAGACGTTTGTCTTGTTTACATCAGGGTCCCAGATTTTCGATTCATATCGATAGTTTAATAGCTAGCCTTGGCTCGTTTAACAATATGCAAAATATGTGTACAGCCCTGTACTCATACTGAAGTTATTCTTGGTATATAATAGGTCTGATTGTGTAACGAATCGATTCCACGTCGCGCTGTGTGTGAGAGAGAGAAGGAGAGAGGGAGAGATCTGCCTGTGTTTGTAGACGGGCGAGTTTTGTTTCTAACTTTTCTATTTATATATTGTGTTTCAAGTTGTGAATTAGAGTCTAGACTATACTTTATTTGACTGGTTGTGTGTTGTTGTAGTAACAGCTGAGCGACTCGTTCATAAGAGCCGATTCATTGCAGTGAGCGTGAGTCGAATCGCTCACGTCTTGCCATGAGTGTTGCGTGGTACTGTACTGTACTGTACAAAATATTTGGTATAGCGCCCCTAGTGGCGAAGTACCCAGCGGCCGCTACTGGAAAGCATACTCACACTTATAACAGTGTCTATGAAGATATTTTAAGAAGATTACTGGATCAAGATAATGTGTTTGTGCAAAGAATGAAATAGTACAGTGATATAGTATAGTGATAGGTATAGTGAAATAATATAGTGATATAGTATAGTGATATAGTATAGTGATATACTATAGTGAAATAGTATAGTTATATAGTGTAGTGATATAGTATAGTGATATAGTATAGTGATAGGTATAGTGAAATAATATAGTGATATAATATAGTGATATAGTATAGTGAAATAGTATAGTTATATAGTATAGTGAAATAGTGATATAGAATAGTGATATACAGTAGTACAGTGAAATAGTACAGTGATAGGTATAGTGATATAGTGTAGTGATATAGTATAGTGAAATAGTATAGTGATATACAGTAGTATATTGATATAATATAGTGATATACAGTAGTATAGTGATATAGTATACTATAAACGGAACCTACATTTGAATAACCCGGTGGAATTAAACATTTATAGCGTTAGCTTGGAAAGAGTATACTAGAACACATTCTTAGGAGTCATAATCGACCACAATTTCAGCTGGAAACCCCATGTCAACCATGTCAGGTCCAAGTTATTTAACCTTTATTTAGCCAGATAAAAAATTAAGAACTGTGAGGATGGGGGGTTCTTGCGGAGCCCAATAGCAAAACACAGGAGGAGAGAATGGAGCGGTTTAGGGTTCTTTAATTATTCTTCCCAACCAAGCAGAGTATAACAGGAATGTGAAACAGGAATGTGAACAACACAGAGGTTATAATGCTCTTGGGGGGGAGAAGAATGAGAGCAGGTGCACTCCAGTGCAGCTGTCGGCAGCCAGAGAGAGAGGACACAGGTCTTGCGCTTGAGAGCGAGCAGGAGTCCTCTTTGCGGGGCTCGAGACGTCAGGGTGGAAGGACGCTGGGGCTTGAGACGTCAGGGTGGAAGGACGCTGGAGCTCGAGACGTCAGGGTGGAAGGACGCTGGAGCTCGAGATGTCAGGGTGGAAGGACGCTGGAGCGAAGTCCTGGGGCACAAGAAACAGAAGGTTAGGGCAAGCATAAACAGGGGTAGTTACAGCTGGTCTTCAGGTAGCGTCGTCGTACCTCGGTAGGCAGTTTAACACTGCAACGTTGGATGACGGGTTCTGCCAGTTGAAGTAGGGAACGCTTGATGAGGTGATCTCTTGCAGCCGCGCTGATTGCTCCTCATCTGACAGACACGAGCTCTGATCGTGAAAGGACCCCCCCCTCGACGGGCGCCTCCTGGCGGACCCCCAGGCTTGTCCGGGTGACGGCGATGGAAATCCCGGACAACCTCAGGGTCCAGGATCATCCCTCGGGAGACCCAGCTGCGCTCCTCTGGGCCGTAGCCCTCCCAGTCCACGAGGTATTGGTACCCACGACCACGGGGACGCACGTCCAGCAGCTGGTGGACGATGTAGGCCGGGTGGTCATCGATGATCAGCGGAGGAGGAGGCTCTGGAGCAGGAGGAAACAGGGGACTGGAGAGAACCGGCTTCAGCTGCGACACATGGAAGGAGGGGTGAATGCGCATGATGGCGGGGAGCTGAAGCTTAACGACCGAGGGGTTGATAACGGACAGGATTTTATATGGACCAACAAAACGGGGGGTGAGTTTGCGGGACAAGGACTTGAGTGGAAGGTCTCGGGATGAGAGCCAAACCATCTGACCTGGTTGGTAGTCGGGAGCCGGAGTCCGGTGGCGGTCGGCGAAGCGACGGTTCTGCTCAGCGGTGCGGAGCAGCGCAGCCCTCGTGTCCTCCCATATCCTCCTGCAGCGGCGAAGGTGGTCCTGCACCGAAGGCACGGCGATCTCCTCTTCCTGTGCAGGGAACAGTGGGGGTTGATAGCCCAGGGAGGACTCAAAGGGAGACTGACCTGTGGCCGCGGAGGACAGCGAGTTGTGGGCGTACTCGATCCACGGCAGGAACGTACTCCAGCCGGAGGGGTCCCGGGTGGTCACACAGCGGAGGGCGGATCCCAGGTCCTGGTTGGCCCGCTCCGATTGACCGTTGGTCTGCGGGTGGAACCCGGAGGAGAGGCTGACCGTGGCCCCCAGGGACCGGCAGTAAGCCTTCCATACTTGGGAGATAAACTGCGGGCCCCTGTCGGAGACGATGTCCACCGGGATCCCGTGGAGACGGAAGACGTGGAGCACCATCAGGTCCGCGGTTTCTGTAGCAGAGGGGAGTTTGGGGAGAGCGACAAAATGCACGTCCTTTGAGAACCGGTCCACGATGGTGAGAATGACAGTGTTACCGTGTGAAGGAGGCAGTCCGGTGACGAAGTCCAGGGGGCGACGTGCGACCAAGGCCGACCGGGAACAGGGAGCGGCCTGAGGAGCCCGGCTGGTGGTTGGTGGGAAGCCTTTCCACGGGCACAGACGGTGCACGCAAGGACGAAGTCGCGGGTGTCCTCCCTCATGGTGACCCACCAGAAGTGTCGCTTCAGCAGGGACAAGGTACGGTTGATCCCAGGATGACAGGCGAACCGGGAGGCGTGGACCCACTCGAGCACCTGGGAGCAGACAAGGTCGGGGACAAAAAGCCGGTTAGGTGGGCCATTACCTGGGTCCGGCTGGGCACGCTGAGCCTCCCTGACGATGGACTGGATCTCCCAGGTGGCGTCGGCCACCAAGCAGGATGTGGAGAGGATGGTGTCGGGGTGTGCGGGACCCTCCTCGGGGACAAACTGCCGGGAGAGAGCGTCTGGCTTGGTGTTCTTGGAACCAGGCCTGTAGGTAAGGGTGAAATAAACCTGGCGAAGAACAGCGCCCAGCGAGCCTGGCGGGAGTTCAGGCGCTTGGCCATCTGGACGTAGGTGAGGTTCTTGTGGTCCGTCCAAACCAGTAAGGGGACCTCTGATCCCTCCAGCCAGTGCCTCCATTCCTCCAGGGCTAGTTTGACTGCCAGGAGCTCCAGGTTTCCGATGTCATAGTTGACCTCGGCTGGGGTCAGGCGGCGTAAGAAGAAGGCGCAGGGGTGCAGTGTCTGGTCGACGACGGAGCGTTGAGAAAGGACCGCCCCCACTCCGGTACAGGAGGCGTCCACCTCCACCACGAACTGGCGGGATGCGTCCGGCTGGACGAGGATGGGTACGGTGGTGAAGCGCCGGCGCAGCTCGGCAAAGGCGGAGTCCACTTCGTCGGACCAGACGAAGGGCACGGAAGGCGAGGTGAGTTGGGTGAGGGGTGCCGCGACCCGGCTGTAGTTCCTGATGAAGCGCTGATAGAAGTTGGCAAACCCCAGGAAGCGTTGGAGCTGCTTGACGTTGGTGGGACGGGGCCAGTCGGACACCGCTTTGATCTTCTCGGGGTCCGCCCGGATCTTGCCGCCCTCAATGATGTAGCCGAGGAAGCCGATGGAGGAGACGTGGAACTCACACTTCTCCGCCTTGACGAACAGCTTATTCTCCAGAAGACGCTGGAGGACCCGGCGGACGTGCTGGACGTGCTCCTCCATGGAGCGGGAAAAGATCAGAATGTCATCCAAATAAACAAAAACAAAGCGGTTGAGTACATCACGGAGAACGGCCTGAAAGACAGCAGGGGCGTTGGTCAGTCCAAAGGGCATTACCTTGTACTCGAAGTGGCCGAGTGGTGTCTTAAAGGCCGTCTTCCATTCGTCTCCTTCCCGGATGCGGACAAGGTGATAGGCGTTCCTGAGGTCCAGCTTTGTGAAGATGGTGGCACCTTGCAGGGGCTCAAAAGCAGAGTCAATTAAAGGCAGGGGGTACTTGTTTTTGACTGTGATATTGTTGAGACCCCGGTAGTCGATACAGGGGCGAAGGGAACGATCTTTCTTGGAGACAAAGAAGAATCCTGCGCCGACAGGAGAGGAGGAGGGAGTGATAATGCCTGAGGCCAAGGACTCGTGGACGTACTTCTCCATCGACTCCCTCTCTGGGCGTGAGAGGTTGAACAGGCCACTAGCGGGGAGTGGCGCTCCTGGGAGTAAATCAATAGCACAGTCGTATTGGCGATGGGGAGGCAGGGAGAGAGCCTGTTGTTTGTAAATACTGCCTTTAAGTCATGGTAGACAGGAGGAATAGCAGACAGGTCAATGGTTTCGTTGGGGAGGTGGGAACCAGCGATCCCTAGTGGCGGCCGAGCTGATTGTAGGCACGCAATGTGACAGTGAGCGCTCCAGCTGGTCACTAAGCCGGTAGGCCAGTTGATGACGGGGTTGTGTAATTTGAGCCAAGGCATGCCAAGGACAATGGGATTGTGGGGAGAGCTGGTAACATGAAAACGAATATTCTCGCTATGATTTCCGGATAACAGGAGGCGGAGGGGTACGGTGTGGCGAGTTATTCGCGTGAGCAGTTTTCCGTTAAACCCGCGGGCGTCACAGGGTATCGGCAGTGCGTCCGTAGCGATGTGGTAGCGGGAGACTACCCCAGCGTCGATGAGGTTCTCGTCGGCCCCTGAGTCGACCAGGGCGGACAGCGGGAGTGATTGGCCATTGAGACACAGCGTGGCGCTGAATAGCATGTTTGGACCGGAGCTGGGAGCGATGTCAAGACTCCAACAGACGCCCAGCGTCACTGTCGAGCTCCGTCGTTTGGGCGAAGCGAGCATGAGGCAACGGAGTGACCTAGTTGGCCGCAGTATAGGCATGCCCCCGTAGCGAGCCTGTGATGGCGTTCGTTGGGGGAGGCGTGAGCGGTCTAGGTCCATGGGCTCGGGGGAACTACTTTCACTGCGGACGGCGCGGGGAGAGCGAGTTGGGCAGGGTATAGGTGGACGAGCGGTGCTAGCCTTCTCTCGGCGGCGTTCATGGAGACGCATGTCCAGTTCCCTGGCCAAATGGATTAGCTCGTCTAGGGAATTTGGTCTCTCTTTGGACGCAAGTTCATCTTTCAAAACGTCGCTCAGGCCTTGGTGGAAGACCCCTCGCAGTGGCGTGTCCCCCCAGTTGGAGCCGGCTGCCAGGATGTGAAAATCGATAGCGTATTCGCTCACACTGCGACTTCCTTGGCGGATCATAAACAAGCCGGCGGCTCTATCCGAGCCACCTGGAGGGTGGTCAAAGACTTTGTGTGTGATTGTTGTCCGAAAACTAGCGAATACTGAAAGATAAAAGCTCGGCATTTGGAGACGCTTCCGTCATAACGCTCCGGCGCGGGGACGTGAGGCTCCCTGTGCGGGGGAATCGCAGCAGTGGGGGGAGAGTCTGGTGGGGCTTGCTGAGCCGTGACGTATGCCTCGAAACGGTCGTATTGTCTATCTCGCTCCGCGGAGCCGAGTGTGAGAGCGGTAAGCTGAGCAGTGACGGCGTCTATGGAGAGGGCGAGTTGGTCTACTCGAGCGGACTGGCCGTTGATAATACTCACGGACTGCTTCTGAAATCTCCTCCATTCCTCGATCTTGTGTGTAGCTGGTTCTGTCATCTTGGTCATGGTGTTCTGTGAGAAGTGGGTTTTGAACACAGCCCAATCGCTGAACACAGGAGAGGAGAATGGAGCGTTTCAAGGGGTTTTAATGGTATTTCCCAAGCAGACAAGTAGTACAACAAGAATGTGCAACAGACAGGGGTTCGAATGTTCTTGGAGGGTGAGGACAGGTGCACTCCCAGTGCAGCTGTGGGCAGAAGACACAGGTCTGTGTCTGGAGAGAGAGCAAGAGCACTCCTTGTGCAGTACGAGATGTCCAGGCAGGAAGGTGCACTGGAACGGGGGTCCTGGGGCACAAGAGAAACAGATTAGAGCAAGGAATAATCACAAGAGCAGGTTAGCAGGGCTTCAGGCCGAGACGTTGTACCTAGGTAGTGATGTTTAACACCACGACGACTTCTGGTCAGCGTCGTCTGGTAGAAGTAGGGTCTTCATCAACGGGGGATGGGATACAGCTGTGAGGAGTGAGGTGCGTGACAGCGTGTGAATCAGGGGGATGAGGTGCAGCTGGGCTGAGTGACGGGAAGTGAAGGGATGCTGGCCATATAAGGGCGTGAGGCTTCCGTGGAGGAAGGGAGGATGAGGAGGAGTGCGTGGTGGATGGAAAGGAGGAGGAAGAGGAGTGTGTGGTGAATGTGAGGGGAAAAGGAGGGGGAGTGAAGTACGCTCGTGCTGTGACTATGACAGGTGGACTATGACAGGTGTTCTTGGAACCAGGCCTGTAGGTAAGGGTGAAATAAACCTGGCGAAGAACAGCGCCCAGCGAGCCTGGCGGGAGTTCAGGCGCTTGGCCATCTGGACGTAGGTGAGGTTCTTGTGGTCCGTCCAAACCAGTAAGGGGACCTCTGATCCCTCCAGCCAGTGCCTCCATTCCTCCAGGGCTAGTTTGACTGCCAGGAGCTCCAGGTTTCCGATGTCATAGTTGACCTCGGCTGGGGTCAGGCGGCGCAAGAAGAAGGCGCAGGGGTGCAGTGTCTGGTCGACGACGGAGCGTTGAGAAAGGACCGCCCCCACTCCGGTACAGGAGGCGTCCACCTCCACCACGAACTGGCGGGATGCGTCCGGCTGGACGAGGATGGGTACGGTGGTGAAGCGCCGGCGCAGCTCGGCAAAGGCGGAGTCCACTTCGTCGGACCAGACGAAGGGCACGGAAGGCGAGGTGAGTTGGGTGAGGGGTGCCGCGACCCGGCTGTAGTTCCTGATGAAGCGCTGATAGAAGTTGGCAAACCCCAGGAAGCGTTGGAGCTGCTTGACGTTGGTGGGACGGGGCCAGTCGGACACCGCTTTGATCTTCTCGGGGTCCGCCCGGATCTTGCCGCCCTCAATGATGTAGCCGAGGAAGCCGATGGAGGAGACGTGGAACTCACACTTCTCCGCCTTGACGAACAGCTTATTCTCCAGAAGACGCTGGAGGACCCGGCGGACGTGCTGGACGTGCTCCTCCATGGAGCGGGAAAAGATCAGAATGTCATCCAAATAAACAAAAACAAAGCGGTTGAGTACATCACGGAGAACGGCCTGAAAGACAGCAGGGGCGTTGGTCAGTCCAAAGGGCATTACCTTGTACTTGAAGTGGCCGAGTGGTGTCTTAAAGGCCGTCTTCCATTCGTCTCCTTCCCGGATGCGGACAAGGTGATAGGCGTTCCTGAGGTCCAGCTTTGTGAAGATGGTGGCACCTTGCAGGGGCTCAAAAGCAGAGTCAATTAAAGGCAGGGGGTACTTGTTTTTGACTGTGATATTGTTGAGACCCCGGTAGTCGATACAGGGGCGAAGGGAACGATCTTTCTTGGAGACAAAGAAGAATCCTGCGCCGACAGGAGAGGAGGAGGGAGTGATAATGCCTGAGGCCAAGGACTCGTGGACGTACTTCTCCATCGACTCCCTCTCTGGGCGTGAGAGGTTGAACAGGCCACTAGCGGGGAGTGGCGCTCCTGGGAGTAAATCAATAGCACAGTCGTATTGGCGATGGGGAGGCAGGGAGAGAGCCTGTTGTTTGTAAATACTGCCTTTAAGTCATGGTAGACAGGAGGAATAGCAGACAGGTCAATGGTTTCGTTGGGGAGGTGGGAACCAGCGATCCCTAGTGGCGGCCGAGCTGATTGTAGGCACGCAATGTGACAGTGAGCGCTCCAGCTGGTCACTAAGTCGGTAGGCCAGTTGATGACGGGGTTGTGTAATTTGAGCCAAGGCATGCCAAGGACAATGGGATTGTGGGGAGAGCTGGTAACATGAAAACGAATATTCTCGCTATGATTTCCGGATAACAGGAGGCGGAGGGGTACGGTGTGGCGAGTTATTCGCGTGAGCAGTTTTCCGTTAAACCCGCGGGCGTCACAGGGTATCGGCAGTGCGTCCGTAGCGATGTGGTAGCGGGAGACTACCCCAGCGTCGATGAGGTTCTCGTCGGCCCCTGAGTCGACCAGGGCGGACAGCGGGAGTGATTGGCCATTGAGACACAGCGTGGCGCTGAATAGCATGTTTGGACCGGAGCTGGGAGCGATGTCAAGACTCCAACAGACGCCCAGCGTCACTGTCGAGCTCCGTCGTTTGGGCGAAGCGAGCATGAGGCAACGGAGTGACCTAGTTGGCCGCAGTATAGGCATGCCCCCGTAGCGAGCCTGTGATGGCGTTCGTTGGGGGAGGCGTGAGCGGTCTAGGTCCATGGGCTCGGGGGAACTACTTTCACTGCGGACGGCGCGGGGAGAGCGAGTTGGGCAGGGTATAGGTGGACGAGCGGTGCTAGCCTTCTCTCGGCGGCGTTCATGGAGACGCATGTCCAGTTCCCTGGCCAAATGGATTAGCTCGTCTAGGGAATTTGGTCTCTCTTTGGACGCAAGTTCATCTTTCAAAACGTCGCTCAGGCCTTGGTGGAAGACCCCTCGCAGTGGCGTGTCCCCCCAGTTGGAGCCGGCTGCCAGGATGTGAAAATCGATAGCGTATTCGCTCACACTGCGACTTCCTTGGCGGATCATAAACAAGCCGGCGGCTCTATCCGAGCCACCTGGAGGGTGGTCAAAGACTTTGTGTGTGATTGTTGTCCGAAAACTAGCGAATACTGAAAGATAAAAGCTCGGCATTTGGAGACGCTTCCGTCATAACGCTCCGGCGCGGGGACGTGAGGCTCCCTGTGCGGGGGAATCGCAGCAGTGGGGGGAGAGTCTGGTGGGGCTTGCTGAGCCGTGACGTATGCCTCGAAACGGTCGTATTGTCTATCTCGCTCCGCGGAGCCGAGTGTGAGAGCGGTAAGCTGAGCAGTGACGGCGTCTATGGAGAGGGCGAGTTGGTCTACTCGAGCGGACTGGCCGTTGATAATACTCACGGACTGCTTCTGAAATCTCCTCCATTCCTCGATCTTGTGTGTAGCTGGTTCTGTCATCTTGGTCATGGTGTTCTGTGAGAAGTGGGTTTTGAACACAGCCCAATCGCTGAACACAGGAGAGGAGAATGGAGCGTTTCAAGGGGTTTTAATGGTATTTCCCAAGCAGACAAGTAGTACAACAAGAATGTGCAACAGACAGGGGTTCGAATGTTCTTGGAGGGTGAGGACAGGTGCACTCCCAGTGCAGCTGTGGGCAGAAGACACAGGTCTGTGTCTGGAGAGAGAGCAAGAGCACTCCTTGTGCAGTACGAGATGTCCAGGCAGGAAGGTGCACTGGAACGGGGGTCCTGGGGCACAAGAGAAACAGATTAGAGCAAGGAATAATCACAAGAGCAGGTTAGCAGGGCTTCAGGCCGAGACGTTGTACCTAGGTAGTGATGTTTAACACCACGACGACTTCTGGTCAGCGTCGTCTGGTAGAAGTAGGGTCTTCATCAACGGGGGATGGGATACAGCTGTGAGGAGTGAGGTGCGTGACAGCGTGTGAATCAGGGGGATGAGGTGCAGCTGGGCTGAATGACGGGAAGTGAAGGGATGCTGGCCATATAAGGGCGTGAGGCTTCCGTGGAGGAAGGGAGGATGAGGAGGAGTGCGTGGTGGATGGAAAGGAGGAGGAAGAGGAGTGTGTGGTGAATGTGAGGGGAAAAGGAGGGGGAGTGAAGTACGCTCGTGCTGTGACTATGACAGGTGGAATTAAACATTTATAGCGTTAGCTTGGAAAGAGTATACTAGAACATAATCGACCACAATTTCAGCTGGAAACCCCATGTCAACCATGTCAGGTCCGAGTTATTTAACCTTTATTTAGTCAGATAAAAAATGAAGAACAGGTTTCTTATTTACAATGTCGATCTGGTCCAACAGGAGTACAAATATACATATATATATACATACATACATATACATATATATTATATATATATACACATACATACACATACACACCAATAACAAATTAAAAACACAGTTAAGTATCATACACATAAGCAAATAACAAACAAACACATGCACAGCCTATGTACAACAGAAATAAACAGGGGAGGATTAGGGGGGGGTGAAAGTATGTGAATGTGTGTGTGTGTGTGTGTGTGTGTGTGTGTGTGTGTGTGTGTGTGTGTGTGTGTGTGTGTGTGTGTGTGTGTGTGTGTGTGTGTGTGTGTGTGTGTGTGTGTGTGTGTGTGTGCGTGTGCATGCAAACAGATGCGTGTGTCTAGGTGCGAGTATGAATGAGTGCTTGTATGTTGTGTGTGACGGTGTATGCAAGTGTGAAACTGGGGTATCAGCAAGAGCAGGAGGGATCTACTAAGAGCGTGTTGAGTATTTTCTTGAAGGCAGTCAGTGAAGTAAGAGCTGTAAGTTTAAGGGTGTCTTGAAAAGCGTTCAGTCATAAGCTGCTGCAAAGTTAAAGGAGTTTCAGCCGAAGGTGGTCTTGGATCTTGGGATGTTTAATTTAATGAGTTCGCTTGATCTTGTGCCGTAAGTGCTATGAGAAAGGTGGAGCCGGGAGGAAAGATAAGGTGGGGTCTTGCCCAGGATTGTCTTGTAAATGGAGTGGAACCAATGTCGGTGTCGGCGGGTGTGGAGGGAGGGCCAGTCAACCAGTTTGTAAAGGTCACAGTGATGTGTATTAAAAGGTGCATTGGTGGCAAAGTGGATGGCAGAATGGTGAAGAGTGTCCAGTTTGTGTGGAGCCGTCTAAGAAGCCATTTTATAAATGACATCACCATAGTCCAGGATGGGCAAGACAAGGGTGAGTTTTGCGGAGCGTGTGAAGGAAGCTTTCTTACGGAAGAGAAATGCCAGTCTGGCTTTCCCTTTAGACTGAAGAAGTTAATGTGAACAGTGTCACAATCACGGCGAGAGCCTCCATCTCTCCGCCTGCTTCCACGCCCTTATATGGGCAGCTTCCGACTCCATCATCCCCACGCTGTCATCTGGCAACAATCAGCCCAGCTGAGAGTCGTCAGCTCATCACCAAACCCGGATATCAACCCTACGGATCCTGCTCCTGATCGTCTCAGTGTTATCCTATCAAACCTAGGTACGAGGACGTACCCAACCTTGCTGCTCTGTCTGTATTGCCTGCCATGTCCTAACCTCTGTTCTCCCTGTGTCCAGGACCACCACTCTCGGCCGACGCTGTCTCCTGACGTACCACCCGCTTGGACGTTCCTGAGAACCTCAAGCAAGAGTCACTACTCGTTGTATATTCTCTATTGCCTTGTATGCTTGGTACCCAAAGGAATTAAAACCTACCTAAAACGCTCCATTCTCTCTCTCCCTGTGTTCTGCTATTGGGCTCCGCCACCGCTGCCCTAACAAACAGAGAAAGAAAGGGAAGAGTCCAGCCAAAGCCCTAGATATTTGTAGGACTTGACAAACTCCAGTTCGGTGTCATCAGCGCAAAGGATCTTGGGGGGGCTGGGGGTTTTCTTTTTGCGATCGAATAAGATGCATTTGGTCTTTTTAGTGTTAAGCCGAAGGTGGAGGTTATGAAAGGACTGCTCGATGGAAGTGAGACTGTCTTGAAGAGTGGAGGCAGCGGAAGGGCCAGAACCATACAGGATGGTGTCATCAGCATAAAGGTGGATCCGAGAGCTGCCTGCAGCCTTCGCCACATCATTAAGGAGTGTTGGAATACTGGGAAAAACTAGGCACATTCTGAACCATAAATCACTACATACACTATACTGCATGCTCATTCTGCCATATCTAAATTACTGTGTGGCGGGCGGCTAGGTGGTGTAGTGGGCAAGGCGCTCGCCACCAATGCAGGAGATGCTGGGTTCGAGCCCAGCTCTCCACATTGCTATCAGCTTGGCTGGTCGTTCATACTAATACAATGGGCAGTATTAGGGGGTGGGAAGCTGATGGGTGGGGATCGGACGTTGTGGACAGCGACTCCTACAGGTCGGTTGGTGCGCCTGCGCAGCAGAATCAGGAAGCGACAGGGGCGGCGTGTCCCTCCCACGCAGACCCCCGCCACTGAGAGATCGCGCTGTGCAGGTGAAAAGATGCGACGGCTGCTTCCTCGAGTACCGGAGGGGACATGTGATGTAAGGCTTCGTCCACATTGCAGCCGGCTTGTGGGAGGCATGGCCTAACAGCGTTCGAGACAGGGGAGGGTAGAATTGGACGATACGAAATTGGGATGTGAGAAAAATAGAAAATGGGAGAAAAAGTAGATAAAAAATAAATAAATTACTGTGTGGCGGTTTGGGGTAATACCTACAAGAGCACCCTACAGGCAATAAGCACCATGCAAAAAAGTGCAATGTAAATAATGTATGATATTATGAACACACCAATGGGCTATTTTTTAAATCACAGACATTGAAATATTTCGATTTTGTGGAATTCAAAACTGCACAAATTGTGTTTAAAGCAAGTCATAATCTACTACCGGGCAACATCCAAAATATTTCAGAGATAGAGAAGGGGGATATAACTTAAGAGGGAGATTTAACTTAAAACAGCTGACTGTACACACCACTATCCAGAGCATGTGCATATCTGTCTGTGTGGTGAAGTTGTGGAATCGTCTACCAGAGGAGTTAAAAGAAAGTAAAGATACTGCTAATTTCAAAAGGATGTACAAGCAACTTAGTCTTGAGAAGTATGCCATGGATCGTTAACCATGTGTTTAGAAACAAATTGATTAGAATCAATATTGTTCAAAATTTTGATTGATTTGATTTTGATTGTTAATTATTATTATTATTTTATTTTTTGTTGATAACGAAGATCAGCGATACATTTAAGATGATGCACTGGGTTAGGGCATTTACAAGCTTGTAGCTTCAGCCCTAACCTTTTCGGGCTAACTTGTAAATTGATTTGTGTGTTGTTGTTTTTTTTGTACATGCTAAATGGCTCGAAATAAACTTCATTCATTCATAATGATTCAGCATATAGTGATATAGTATAATGATATAGTATAGTGATATAGTATAGTGATATACAGTAGTATAGTGTGCCTTCCACCTGAGAAACCGTGAAGCCAAGCACCAACTGAAGGTCAGCTGGTCAGGAACCTCCCTTGAACACTGTGAGCACCCAGTCTACCACCTAGGGGTAACCCTGGACAGATGCCTCTCTTTTAAGACCCACACTGAGAAGACCAAGTGCAAAGTGAGTGCGAGGAACAACATCATCCACAAGCTCACTGGCACAACCTGGGGTGCTAACTGCTAACCCACAGACCCTGAAGACAACTGCACTAGCTCTCTGCTACTCAGCTGCCGAGTATGCCTGCCCAGTATGGGAGCGAGCTGCGCATGCCAAGAAGTTGGATCCTGCCCTCAATGTTAGCTGCCACCTTATCACAGGCTGCCTGAAATCAACACCTACAGACTGTCTATACATCCTGGCAGGCATAGCTCCACCAGAGATACGACGAAATGCAGCAAGCAAGAAAGCGCGCCAACAGCAGTCTATTGACCAAAGACATCCTCTCTTCGCCCATGTGCCAGCCAAAAGCCGCCTTAAATCCAGGAAATGTTTCCTGAAGAGCGTCCCGCCCCTCGGAATACCGAGCACAAGCAGTGAAAGAGTCACTCTATGGTCCCCGGGATTGGTCCCCGGGCGCGGCCCCACGCCGCAGCCCATGTCTGCTCCTGGCTGCCCTTGGGGGGCAGGACAACGGGATTGGTCAAACGCAGAGAGGAACATTTTATCGGCGACCCAGAAATTGCATGTGTGTGTATCTGTGTGTGCCGCCCATCGCATTTGTGTTTCACTGCATGACGACATTGTCAATGTGTGCAATGAATAAAAGACTTCTTCAAAGTCCAGTTTAAAATTATGCATTCGGTTGATCGGGCCACTCTTTGCAGTCTGCTGCGGCCGTGTACGGTGCTATTCCCAAACCAGGAGGTGATGTAAACAAACTACCCTCCCACTCAGGGCATTATGGGGTAGAACACATAGTAGCATACTACAAAAACCTAGGGGTCCGCAAAGACGACTTCAAACCGGAAATGGTAACAACAGATGAGGTACTCAAAAAACTGAGTGCCCTCCAACCTAACAAGGCCACTGGCCATGACAACATCCCCTCCAAATTCCTCAGAGACTCAGCAGCCGCCATCACCCCAGTCATCACACACATAATAAACCTCTCCATGAAACAGGGACACGTCCCCAAGGACTTCAAAATTGTGAGTGACCCCTCTGCACAAAAAGGGCAGCAAATTAGACCCAGGTAACTACCGCCCTGTTTCTATTCTTACCTCCATCTCGAAAGTCATGGAAAAAATAGTCTACGAACAGGTTGAAAAGTACCTAGCGGAAAAAAATCGAATCTACGAATTCCAATCTGGCTTCAGAACATCCCACTCCACTCACACATGCCTTCTCTATTTGAACGACCACATCAAACAAGAGGTGGACGCGGGCAAATACTGTGGCATGGTCATGCTGGACCTACACTCCATTCCGATTGACAAGCTAAAAGCAATTGGTTTTGATCAGTTTATCAGTGAGCTGGATGCAATCCTACCTTGAGGGGAGAGAACAGATGGTGGAGGTAAACGGTACTCTATCCCCCCCCCTCACAGTGAGCTGTGGTGTTCCACAAGGAAGCATACTAGGACCGCTACTGTTCCTAATTTATGCAAATGACATGTCGTCAGCTTGTGACTGAAACTTGTTCTTGTTCGCGGACGACTCAGCCCTGCTGGTCTCTGACAAGAACAAGTTACAGGTTGAAAAAACCCTCAGCTCAGAACTCAGCAGAATCTGCACCTGGCTCGCTGATAACAAACTATCATTACACCTGGGTAAAACAGAGTCCATTCTCTTCGGATCAAATAACAAACTCAACAAGACAGACGGCTTCTCAGTTACAGTGGGTGACAATATTGTCACAAGGAAAGATGAAATTACATACCTAGGTTCCATCCTAGAGGCAAATCTTTCCTGTGACAAAATGGCATCCAAGGTAATAAAAAAAGTCAACCAACGAACTAGATTCTTGTACCGGATCTCCTCTCTGGTAAACAAGAATACCCTGAAGACTCTGGCAGGAGCACTCATTCAAGGGTACTACGACTATGCTTGCACCTCATGGTACAAAAGCACCTCAAAGGCGCTAAAAACAAGATTACAAACATCAGAAAACAAACTGGTCAGACTACTACTTGACCTTACTCCTAGAACCCACCTCACCCCTGCCCACTTTGACTACCTAGGATGGCTTAGAGTAGACGACAGAGTACAGCAACTTGCAATGGGCCTGGTCTACAAGATACACTATACGACTAAGGTACCCATGTACATGTCAAAATACTTCCCAAAGGTCAGTGAATACCACGACCACAACACCAGAGGAAGCTCAACAAATCATGTTAAACCCAGATTCGTCTCAAACAAGGGACTAAACACGTTTCGCAATTATGCCACATCAATGTGGAATGCCCTACCCAAAGCTGTAAAGGAATGTGAATCCCTACCCACATTCAAAACCGCTCTAAAAGAGCACCTACGGGAGGCTGCAATTCGAAACTGGCCATCGTAAATGTCCAAACCCCCCCACCCCCACCCCCTCCTAATAGACAGTCTCCTCCCCACCGTATGGATATATTCTCTCCCCACCGTATGTATATTTCTCTCCCACACACCCACCCCCTCCTAATGTACAGTCTCCTCCCCACCGTATGTATATATTCTCTCCCCACCGTATGTATATTTCTCTCCCACCCTCCCACCCCCTCCTAATGTACAGTCTCCTCCCCATCATATGTATATATTCACTGTCAGGATCTATGGGTAACAGTACTGTATATTTGCATATCATATATGTCACAAATGTAACAGTACTATATACCTGTATGTCATGTATGTCCCTATGCCATAAATGTCATGATGTAATGTATGTTGTGTATGTCATAAACGTCACTATGAATTGAAAATGGGGGACCCTGATGTAAACAAGACAAACGTCTTTCTCTGGTCTGCATCCCCTTAACAATTGTGTGTATTGAGCCGTACTGTATTGTACCCATTCTGCAATCTGTTAAATAAAGTTTTCATTCATTCATTCATTCATTCATTCATTCATTCATTCATTCATTCATTCATTCATTCATTCATTCATTCATTCATTCATTCATTCATTCATTCATGTTACCAGTCAGGATGCTCTCTATTGTGCATGAGTAGAAGTTCTTAAGGATCTTCTGACTCACTTTGAATTAGTGATATAGTATAGTGATATAGTATAGTGATATAGTATAGTGATATAGTAGTGATATAGTATAGTGATATGCCCATACTCACATAGCGGTTTTGCTTTTGGACTCTTCTTGTTGCTCTCCGGCTTGGTGTCGGTTCTTTTCATAAACATGGTTGGTTAGTTAGTTGGGCCGCTCACCAAAAAATTACTCTCTGCTCTCCTTAGCAGAGTCTGAATTATTGAAGATCTTTCTCGAATGACACTTGCATGACCCTTGCATGTCTCTTACTATGAGGATATCAATTCCCCCCTTCAGAGCCCAGAGCGCAGTGAGAAGTTTCACATGGATTGTATTAGGATATAACTCCTCGAGATGTTCCAGACAGACGAGCCTCCAGCTGTCTGGATGAAGATCCTCCTCTCTCTGTCTTCTGTGGAGAGCTGTGGTGGGACACACTCCTCCTTGGTCTTCCTTGTTTTGTAATCCTGCAGTGCCACTGTATCAAGCCCCTAATCCTGCCATGGAGCCATAACAGGGTTTTATAGAGGTCTGTTTGACCCTTAGACAGAGGCCTATCACCTGACCCAGGTATTCCATAATGACATTGACGAGCTTAGCTCTACATTACAATGTACTGATGTAGCCTTAGCTGCCAGAGATTACTTGTTGTTCACAATTTGTTAGTTGCTTTTGATAAAAGCATTAAATGACTAAATGTAAATGTAAATAGATCAGTAGATTTTTACATTATTCTTGGTTTGAATTTTCACCCCACTCAGATTGTTGCATCAAATCACATAAGTACAAATTCTGAGTCCTGCCACAATGACATAACACTTAAAAAAAATATATATATATATGTATATATATATGTATATATATATTTAAATATATATATATATATATATATATATATAAATACATACATAAATAAATAAAATAAAAAAATATTTTAATAAATAAATAAATACAATTCTAACTTCAACTAATAACGATACAAATGCGTTCCCCCATCCCCACGGTGTATATAAATAAAACAAACGTAAAAATATAGGACACAATATACAACACACAATATACAGGACTGTGAGATATGTACAATATAAACAGTAATTATGAAAAACTTGCTAAACTGAGCTTAGTGTAAAAAATAATTCTAGCAGCAGTAGTACAGAGTAAAATAATAATAATAGGTTTTGGCAGAAAGCATTGTAAATGAAATGACCAAACTTAAAACATGGTTTGAATATAGGTATATCTTTAAGTGTATGGTTTTTGCTAATAAAAAAAACTATGAAAAGGTTTTACTGTCTATAAATCGAATTTATATAGAAAGAGTATTTGAATTTAGATTTTTGGGTGTAATAATGGTTGACAATTTGACATGAAAATCTCACATAGTATATTTATGTAAAAACTAAAAATTATATTTCAGTTGTGAACAAAGCAAAGTATGTGTTAGACTAAAAGGCAATGCGAATTCTGTATTGTTAACTTATTTAGCCATATTTTAGTTACTGTGTAGAATTGTGGGGCAACACATACATGAACAACATAAAGTCATTGGTTATATTACAGAAGAAAACTGTAAGAATGGTTCATAATATGGATTCAAGAGAACACACCAACAGTCTGTTTATTAAGTCAGGAATTATTTAACTTAAATTATTAGTAAATTATTAATATTATTAATATTATTATTTATGTACTGAGACAAAACTGAGTATTGCCAGAAAGCTTGCAGAAGTTGTTTGTTTCTAGTTCTGAGGACGAGAACCATAGAAGGAAATGTAATTTTAAGCATCAGTATGTAGGATGACTTTAAAGCATCAGTATGTAGGACAACTTTAAAGCATCAGTATGTAGGGCCACTTTAAAGCATCAGTATGTAGGGCCACTTTAAAGCATCAGTATGTAGGACCACTTTAAAGCATCAGTATTTAGGGACACTTTAAAGCATCAGTATGTAGGACCACTTTAAAGCATCAGTATGTAGGACCACTTTAAAGCATCAGTATATAGGGACACTTTAAAGCATCAGTATGTAGGACCACTTTAAAGCATCAGTATGTAGGACCACTTTAAAGAAGATGTGTATTTCAGTATGTGGCGTAATACTATGGAATTCTCTACAGAATGGTTTAAAGAGTTGTACAAATATCTTTCAGTTCAAGAAAATGTATAAAGAAAGAACATCAGAAACCTCAGAAACATTGCAAAACTACGCACCATCATATCTCACTCTGAACTAGAACTGTCCGTGCATGCTTTTATTTCCTCTAGGCTTGACTACTCACTTTTCACCTGTCTCACCAAATCATCCACAGACAAACAAATGGTCCAAAATGCTGCAGCCAGGCTACTCACAAGGTCAAACAAATCATGTCACATCGCTCCCATTCTGGTATCCCTGCACTGGCTCCCGGTATACTATAGAATTCACTTCAAAGTCCTCACTTTTACTTTCAGAGCACTTCACGGTCAGGCCCCCATCTACATCACTGAACTCATCCATCCCTACACCAACACCCGCTCACTCAGATCTGCCGATCAGCACCTCCTGGTGGTCCCCAGGTCCAGGCTAAAAACAAGGGGTGATCGAGCCTTCGTGGTGACGGCACCAAGGCTCTGTAGTGTAAAGCACCCTGTGCATTCGTGCTGTGAAGGGTGCTATATAAATAAAAGTCATTCATTCATTCATTCAACATTTAGACTTGAAGTTGAGGGGTAATAGCTTTCACTTTTTTTTTTTTTTTTATTATACTTTTTTTTTTCTCATGTTATTGTAAGTATTGCTTGTTAAATATGTGTAATTGACCATCTATTTCTATTGTGTATTTATTGTTTTGAGTAAGGGGCAGGCTAAGTTTTCTTCTTCCTGCTCCTTTTCACTCATGGAATGTACAAATTGGGAGGTGGTTTTTATTATGAAATGATGCTGTTGTGGTTTTGTGGAGCTATGCATTGATGAACGGAACAAATACAGATTTAATTAAATTAAATATCAGATTCCAGAGTGAACTGGTCATGCTCCTGAACTGACCTGCATGCACAAATTAACAATACAAAAGATGGGCGTAAAAAGTAATTGTGATGAATTTCAATCTAGAGTGATGCCCGTGACTGTTCAGACTGAGGTCGCATTGCAAAAAAGCAGACATGTATCTGATTTATGACCACACATGAAAGTGGTCCAAATCTGAATAGAAAAGATCAGATTCCATGTGATTTGTGCTGTGAACACTGTCGTGAAAGAATCAGATCTGAGTCACATATGAACAAAGAAATCAGATTTGGGCCACTTTTGTCTGCAGTCTGAATGTGGCCCAAGAGACTGTTTAAAACCCAGACCCATCCAGGGATATCACTCCAGTCAGGGTACAACCTCTGTAGGTAAAAATAGGCAGTGTAAACAATATAATTATCTCTGAGTATACGCATATGAGCAAGTAGGCAGTGTGATCAAGGTGCAGATGAGGGTCTGTATCAGTTATATTGTGCATTACAATAAACATGGTTACAATAGACACTAGAATCTAAATATATACTATGAGTAAGTTAGTATACAGTATACACAGGTGCAGTATGCATAAGGTACGTATGGCGTGATATACGTCACGGTCATACGTCATACGTTGTAGTCCGTTTAGGTGGGAGTCAGACATTCCCAGGCCTAGAACAGCGCCCTGAGAGAGGGAACAGCGCCCTGAGAGGGAGGTTTGCCCTGAGTGGGAGGTTCGAAGGGTCAAAGTGGGTATCAAACAAGAGGGAAGACTGTCAGGTTTAAAACTGTGGATACCAAACAGAAGGTAAAGACGACTTTGAACTGTTAAACAGTAATCCAGAACTATTTTCTTACAGTGTAAACAACTGTGATTTTATAGTATGTCTGCACTTTATGTGCTCATTTCATCATTCATGTATTTTCTATTCTACTAAAACTGAATCAAACTATAAACAAGGTGGCCTGTTGGGATGTTAGATCCTAATGTGAAAAACTGTGATTTTATATGTCTGCTCATTTTACCCTTGCTATTATTTTACTTATTTTTACTTTTATCTCTACATCCCACTATCCGCTGGGTGCATACTCTGACTTTTATCATGTTTTGTAACAGATTACAGAAATTCAAGAAGCATATTGGAATGTGAGGTTCTGATATGATTTGATTAATATATCTGCATTATTTTATCCCACTTTATGCTTTGCTCTTGCTGCTTGTTTTACACTGATATGTAAAGCACTTTGAGCTGCAATATGAAAGGTGCTATACAAATAAAGTTATTATTATTATTATTATTATTATTATTATTATTATTATTATTATTATTATTATTATTATTATTATTATTATTCCTAGTAGACAGTTACTGTATGCACAGTCAAGTATTCAACACTTGACTCGTGGAGTCGTGGTGCAGATTGTAATCCTATCAAAAGTGACACCAATACAGTCATGTTAGCATGATGATGATGAGCAGGTTAATGGGTCAGGGTTCATTGAATGGAAGGACAGGACACTTGAGCTCCATCAAAGAAACAAGGTCTCCTTTGATAAATTATAATTACTGCTGACGTTATTGCTTTTTTCCCCCACAAGGCTATACTAGAAGAAAATAAAAAGAGGTTAAATACTATTGTAACTCAATCTAGACTATGAAATTATGAATATTTTCTCTTAAAGAGGCACATCACCAAAAAACAATGCTGATTTATTTTGTACATAATCTCACACATGTGAGAACAACTCAAAACTATTTTGCACGACTGAAAATATTAAAAGTTTAAAGATTTTTAATGTGTAATATGTAATGTAATATATGTAATATGTACTTATTTGTAATACATACACACTGTACATTTTCATCAATATATTACCTATGGCTGTAACATAACCTACAATATGTAGCTTTTTCCTGTGGTCGATCAAATCTAGAAAGGGGCTACATGCTACATTAATAGGGGCAAACAATGCTGCATGGTGTCATGTGACAATCCTTACATCATTTCATGGTGCTGTAATTAACATAACACAAGGTTATGTCATCGGGGACATTGGATGCTTGTGTTGTGTTAATTACAACACCATGAAATGATGTAAGGATTTAATGTCGCCAATGACATCACATGACATCAGCATTGTTTTTTTGGTGAAGTGCCCCTTTAATATAAATGTTGCCTACATGTAGTCTGTTTAATGGTGGTAGAGGACTCCTCATTTAAATTCAGGATAATTCAGAGCATTAATCATGACAAGGATGTCGATATGAAGTCTGACCCCTTTCTAGATTCCAGGGAACTCAAAGTCATGACTGAAAAGTAACCCTTTAATTCAGCCCAATCTCACTTCATGTAAATAAAATACTTATCAACCACAGGAAAAAGGTATTGTATGTTAAGTTATAGCCATACGTAATATATTGATGAAAATGTACAATGTGTACTGTACGCATTACTAATAAGTACATATTACATATTCAGAAATGTAATGTAGTAAATGTAACTTTTACCGCTTTCAAAAAACATTTGAGTTCCCCTGCTGGGGAACAAACCCAGGGCGCTCACATGGGAGGCAAGTGCCTCTACCTCAAGACTACTGAGACACACTTTTCTGGTAGCCTCACCCAAACCCTAACCTTAACCACACTGTTACCCCTAACTTTATATCTTAACCATAACCATTAAACGTTAAAACAAACCATAATCATAGTATTGCTGTGTTTGTATCAGGGTGGGTGTCTTAGTCTAGGGGTGAGAGCTGTGTTTCTATCAGTGTGGGTGTGTTAGTCTAGGGGTGAGAGCTGTGTTTGTATCAGAGTGGGTGTCTAGGGGTGAGAGCACTCGCCTGTGACCACAATCATTGTTGGTTTGACTCCCAGCTCTGTTTTGGACTTTTACCGATATGAAACGTAAATATCTTACTTATGCAATATGTAAATATATTACTTATGGCTATAACATAACGTACATTAAGTACCTTTTTTCTATGGTTACTTGATTGTTAGTACTAATAGTTTATTATTTACATTTTCTGATGAGACTGTGTTGTAATAAGTGACATTTCACCATTTAATTTGCCTCAATTTCCATTTTGGAATTCTATAAAACTTTATAGGTTTCAATGACTTCAGCAACCAGTGTTTCATCATCATTAGAATGTTGCAGTTGAAAATTTGCCGGGCTAACTAAAACTGACCATAACTATTCATTCATGTGCATTGTCCCTGCAAATAGCAATAGCAGAAGGATCCGCCCCTTCATGACAAAAGTAGCCACCCAACTTCTCCTGCAACAGTCATCTCTCATCTCGACTACTGCAATGCACAGCTAGCTGGTTTACAGGCTACCGCCACCAAGCCATGCAAAACGCAGAGGCCCATCTGATCTACAATCTACCAAAGTCAGCCCACCTTACCCCAGTTCTCAGAGAGCTGCACTGACTTCCCATTGCCGCACGAATCCGCCTCAAGACCCCTACGCTCTGCGTCTTCTAACTACAGATTGAAAAGTACCTAGCGGAAAAAAATCGAATCTACGAATTCCAATCTGGCTTCAGAACATCCCACTCCACTGACACATGCCTTCTCTATTTGAATGACCACATCAAACAAGAGGTGAACGCGGGCAAATACTGCGGCATGGTCATGCTGGACCTACAAAAAGCCTTTGACACTGTCAATCACTCCATTCTGATTGACAAGCTAAAAGCAATGGGTTTTGATAGTCTATCAGTGAGATGGATGCAATCCTACCTAGAGGGGAGAGAACAGATGGTGGAGGTAAACGGTACCCTACCCCCCCCCCCCTCACAGTGAGCTGTGGTGTTCCACAAGGAAGCATACTAGGACCGCTACTGTTCCTAATTTATGCAAATTACATGTCGTCAGCTTGTGACTGCAACTTGTTCTTGTTCGCAGACAACTTAGCCCTGCTGGTCTCTGACAAGAACAAGTTACAGGTTGAAAAAAACCTCAGCTCGGAACTAGGCAAAATCTGCATATGGCTCGCTGATAACAAACTATCATTACACATGGGCAAAACAGAGTCCATTCTCTTCGGTTCAAATAACAAACTCAGCAAGACCGACGGCTTCTCAGTTACAGTGGGTGACAATATTGTCACAAGGAAAGATGAAATTACCTACCTGGGCTCCATCCTAGAGGCTAATCTTTCCTGTGACAAAATGGCATCCAATGTACCGTACTTTTCGGACTATAAGCCGCGGCTTTTTCCCCCATTTTTTGACCCTGCAGCTTATATAACGGTGCGGCTTATATGTGACTCGACGTGACCAAACCCGAAAATGTTAAAATCTAAATATTGCTTTTTTGACTGCATTGAAATGTTATTTATATGTTCCCTTATTTGCTAAACTTAATACAACTTGTAAATGAGTTAATTCTTGTTATTTGTCCGACAGTATTGTGTCCCAATGCTAATTACATATGGTAATTAAACATTAAAACACCTGCGGCTTATAGTCCAGTGCGGCTTATATATGTACACATCATTCAATTTAGCTGCTGCGGCTTATAGTCAGGTGCGGCTTATAGTGCGATAAAAAAAGTCAACCAACGAACTCGATTCTTGTACCGGATCTCCTCTCTGGTAAACAAGAACACCCTGAAGACTCTGGCAGGAGCACTCATACAAGGGTACTATGACTATGCTTGCACCTCATGGTACCAAAGCACCTCAAAGGCGCTAAAAACAAAATTACAAACATCTCAAAATAAACTGGTCAGACTACTGCTTGACCTTACTCCTAGAACCCACCTCACCCCTGCCCACTTTGACAACCTAGGATGGCTTAGAGTAGACGACAGAGTACAGCAACTTGCAATGGGCCTGGTCTACAAGATACACTACACGACCAAGGTACCCATGTACATGTCAAAATACTTCCCAAAGGTCAGTGAATACCACGATCACAACACCAGAGGGAGCTCCACAAATCATGTTAAACCCAGATTCGGCTCAAACAAGGGACTAAACACGTTTTGCAATTATGCCACATCAATGTGGAACGCCCTACCCAAAGCTGTAAAGGAATGTGAATCACTACAAACTTTCAAAAACACTCTCAAAGAACACCTACGGGAGACTGCAATTCGAAACTGGCCCATGTAACCCAACCCCCTCCAATGTACAGTAAATTACCAAGTATGGTTGTCAATATTCCAATGTACAGTTTTGCTTGTACAGTTGTACAGTGTCCCCCCCCCCCCCCACACACACCCGCCCCCCTACCCCCCCCCCCCACCCCACCCACCGAACCACCTCCAATGTACATGCTTCAATCAATCAATCAATCAATCAATCAAAACACACCCTCAAGACCCCTACGCTCTGCATCTTCTAAGTACACACCCTCAAGACCCCTATGCTCTGCATCTTCTAACTACACACCCTCAAGACCCCTATGCTCTGCATCTTCTAACTACACACCCTCAAGACCCCTAGCTCTGCATCTTCTAACTACACACCCTCAAATGGTAAATGGTAAATGGCTGCTTTTTTTATATAGCGCTTTTATCCAAAGCGCTTTACAATTTGTTTCACATTTTACCCATTCACTCACACATTCACTCACACATTCACACACCGACGACGGAGGCAACCATGCAAGGTGCCAACCTGCTCATCGGGAGCAATTAGGTGTGTCTTGCTCAAGGACACATCGACATGCTGCCCGGGAGGAGCGGGAATCAAACCGGGAACCTCTGGATTACCAGGCGACTGCTCTACCTCCCGAGCCACTGTCGCCCCTCGAGCCTCAAGACCCCTATGCTCTGCATCTTCTAACATACCCACAAGACCCCTCCGCTCTGCATCTTCTGGCCACCTCAGACCCACTCCTATCTGAGCTCCTGGTCAATGGTCTCTACCTCTGGTCAATGGTCTCTAACTACACACCCTCAAGACCCCTACGCTCTGCGTCTTCTAACTACACACCCTCAAGACCCCTATGCTTTGCGTCTTCTAACTACACACCCTCAAGACCCCTACGTTCTGCATCTTCTGGCCACGTCAGATCCACTCCTATGCGAGCTCCTGGGGGGGGGGTCATCAGAGAGAAGCAGGCCATTCTCTGTCCTCGCTCCACAATGGTGGAATGAACTCCCCACTAGTCAGGACAGCTGAAACCTGCCAAATTTTCCACCGTTGACTAAAACACACCTCTTCAAACAATATCTGAATTTTCTTTTTCAATAAATGAATAAATAACTTCTTACTGTATTTCTACTATTATGTACCCTACTACTATAGACTATCATGCTAATCTATACTGCTATGCACTCAGAGTGTAACACTCTAAGCTGCTTACTATTTGACGAACAATGCCACTGACCCTTAGCAGCCAGAGATGTACCCTTCCTGCTGACTTGTTGTTCACAATCTGTAAGTCACTTTGGAGAAAAGCGTCAGCTAAATGTAAATGTAAATAAAAATGTTGACTTTTCAAAATTCTTATCACACCATTTAAAACTCAATTGAAAAAAGTCCAAAGCAACTCTTCTTAAAGTTACAAAAGCCTTTATTATATAATGTTCATAATGAACTAACCATATAATAAAAGTCCAAGTTGCCTTGGACTTTAAAAAAAAATCATCTGATTGTTCCCCTGATTATGTCCAAAGAGCACCTTAGTTTTTAAATATGATTACTGAACGCTCTAGCCCTCTCCCTTTCCTTTTGCTTTTCTATCACACCATTTTGATCATACACCCTGTATATTCATATTACTATCAAATCAAATTTCACCCCTTGGCTGGTCCTCATCTAAACCAGTGACTTGTGACTTGTTTGGTCTTCATCTAAAGCAGGACTTGTGACTTGTTTGGTCCTCATCTAAACCAGTGACTTGTGACTTGTTTGGTCCTCATCTAAACCAGTGACTTGTGACTTGTGAGGTCCTCATCTAAAGCAGTGACTTGTGACTTGTTTGGTCCTCATCTAAGCCAGTGACTTGTTTGGTCCTCATCTAAAGCAGGACTTGTGACTTGTTTGGTCCTCATCTAAACCAGTGACTTGTGACTTGTTTGGTCCTCATCTAAAGCAGTGACTTGTGACTTGTTTGGTCCTCATCTAAAGCAAGACTTGTGACTTGTTTGGTCCTCATCTAAAGCAGGACTTGTGACTTGTTTGGTCCTCATCTAAAGCAGGACTTGTGACTTGTTTGGTCCTCATCTAAAGCAGGACTTGTGACTTGTTTTGTCCTCATCTAAAGCAGGACTTGTGACTTGGTTGGTCCTCATCTAAAGCAGGACTTGTGACTTGTTTCATCCTCATCTAAAGCAGGACTTGTGACTTGTTTGGTCCTCATCTGAAGCAGGACTTGTGACTTGTTTGTTCCTCATCTAAACCAGTGACTTAT
This sequence comes from Notolepis coatsorum, assembly GCF_963971535.1. NCBI lineage: Eukaryota > Metazoa > Chordata > Actinopteri > Aulopiformes > Paralepididae > Notolepis > Notolepis coatsorum. The sequence continues at coordinate 24,782,440 of NC_140177.1, read as the reverse complement.
GACCTGTTTGGTCCTCATCTAAAGCAGTGACTTGTGACTTGTTTGGTCCTCATCTAAACCAGTGACTTGTGACTTGTTTGGTCCTCATCTAAACCAGTGACTTGTGACTTGTGAGGTCCTCATCTAAAGCAGTGACTTGTGACTTGTTTGGTCCTCATCTAAACCAGTGACTTGTGACTTGTTTGGTCCTCATCTAAACCAGTGACTTGTGACTTGTTTGGTCCTCATCTAAAGCAGTGACTTGTGAGGTCCTCATCTAAAGCAGTGACTTGTGACTTGTTTGGTCCTCATCTAAAGCAGTGACTTGTGACTTGTTTGGTCCTCATCTAAACCAGTGACTTGTGACTTGTTTGGTCCTCATCTAAACCAGTGACTTGTGACTTGTTTGGTCCTAATCTAAAGCAGTGACTTGTGAGGTCCTCATCTAAAGCAGTGACTTGTGACTTGTTTGGTCCTCATCTAAAGCAGTGACTTGTGACTTGTTTGGTCCTCATCTAAAGCAGTGACTTGTGACTTGGCTGGTCCTCGTCTAAAGCAGTGACCTGTGCCTTGTTTGGTCCTCATCTAAACCAGTGACTTGTGACTTGTTTGGTCCTCGTCTAAAGCAGTGACTTGTGACTTGTGAGGTCCTCATCTAAAGCAGTGACTCAGTCGGCTCACAACCATTAATGACTTGTGACAGCTGAAAACAAAGAGACACCTACTTGCAATCCCCCAACGTGAGCAAACATGCACAAAACAAACAACAGTTAACCACTGTTACTATAATATTATATTATATTATTATCTCAATAGAGGCCTTGCACGGAATGCTTGTGCAGTTCTATTTCTTCCAGCATGGCTGCCTGTAACATAGCTATGATAGCATGGCAAACATAATATAGCATGGCAATTGAAAGAAACAACGGTTGCCATATGCAAAATAGCGGTTGCTATGTGTCAAAACTGTCAATATATGAGAAATATAACATAATAATACAATTTATACTGGATCTTGTAAACAAATGTAATATTAATATCATGCTTTTCTGGTGCGTTACCTACTTTTCTTTTGAAAGTGGTTACCAGTGGTTACAGGCAGCCATACTGGAGACTACATTCTGTACAAGACCTCTATTATCATGAAAATTACAAACATGGTGATAATAATCTCCCAAACAACTGAAATGCTCTCGCGACCTCACAGGGGGGGCCAGACCCTCATGTCGAGAACCCCTCTAGACCGAGCAAACCTTCTGGAAACAAACTCCATACATGAGGCCTATTAATAGTTCTCAGACACACTGTGGAACCTGCATTTATGACGGTTTCTGCCTCGATAATCAAATCAATTAATATATCCGACAATGAATTTTAAGACGGTTCCGAGGAGCCTAATTAGGGAAAACATGGGGTGAAACTCAGGAGACAAGGTGTCTGTCTGCTGATGGCTCTCTGAACGATGATCCTCTGATCCCGGGTGAAAATGAGAGGATCACATCAGCATAACAAAGGAGAACTAACTTCTTCAGAAGATAACACAGGCTTCACACGGTTGTACGACTAAAAGACCAACAAATACACATACTGATATATCATTTTAAACTTGTCATATGAATTAAATTGGAATTTAGAATTGAATATAGATGTGAATGAAAGGGAACAAAAGATTAGTCTGTGGCACAGCAATTGACGTTTTTTTCATGTAGACAAAACAAGGGGTATATATTTTGGATCCCGAGGGAGCTCACAACCAGTACTTTTACACCAAAAAATAGATAGAAAGAAATAGAATAACGGCATTTGACCACGTCTTGAATACGTCGTGTTTTAAGTCTTAAATCCGTTCTCTCTGTCTGAGGACAGGGGTAAAAGTTTAGGAAGGTTTGGGGTTTGAAGGGCAGTTCTTCAGAGACCTGGCCATTTGGTGCCATGTTGAATAAACACAAAGGTGCTGGTTGGTCCTCTGAAGGGGAGGTCCTGGCCCCACGCTGGCCCTGTTTACGTGTTTAGGCTGGGTTTTGTTTTAAGTCGGAGGTGCTAAACACCCACCCCCCTGAGAAAAAAGATGATTAATGCCTTTGAATGAGCACGGCTTAAATGGCTCAAGGCTACTTAAGCCCTTCATTAGGGTGAGCTTAGGTCCAGGCAACACACACACACTCCTAGCCACAGTGGTCCCGACAAGAGCAAGAGAGACAACAGGTCTCAAGACTCAACCCTTTTGCCTTTGAAGTGGCCCCTGCCTGGAAGACTACCGTCCCGCAAAAGAGCCATTCAGCATGGACATTTGATTAGTTCTCACTGTTTTTCTTTTTAACTCACTCTGAGACCTTGCTCCTGTGGGGACGTTTGGGACCATACCAGTGGATATCAGCAGGCAGGAGGGACACTCTGGATCTGGCAGCGAGGACAACCATGGCTGTGCTGCAGCTGCACCTACTGTTCCTCACGGGTGTCCTCCATTTAACCTGTGAGTACTGTTTACTTTGCTGTGTTTCCTCAGCGCTGGGAGACCAATGCCTGCGGCTAATGAGTATCTGCGCCGGCTTCAATCGAGCTCAAATATAGACTTTATAATTGGTACACATGGGTATTGGAAGTGTGTGTGAAGCTGGAAACTGTGTGTGATGTGTGTGTGTGTAATGTGTGTCTCTACGCCGTGTTTGATTTTTCAAACGTTTATTTCAACTTGAAAGACACTAAGGTTACCCTCATTTACAGCAACGACAAGCTTACAAAGCAGTTCATCAGCAATTTCATACATATAGACGCAATAAATAAGAATAAATAATCAGCTAAGAATAAGTTACAAGTCGACACACAGTGGTTGGAGATCATAGTTTTAAACTCTGAAGAACCTTCAGCTTCAGAGTCAGTCGGAGGGCATTCCAGGTGTTGGAAGCATCAAAGGGAAAAAACAGCTTTTCCTGGTTCAGAGCAAACTGGAGGCTCCCTGAGAACCAACCAGTCATTTGAACGTGTAGAATAGGTTCCAAGATTCTATTTCAACAGTGTGTTGTGTTGTGTTGCAAGGGGGCTGTTTACCAATAAGGGTTGCCCGTTAGACATGATTGAATCTATATTTTAATGTCTAATCAAGTTTTCACATCTTTGGAATAAAATGTAGCCATATAATTATAAAAAAAAAAAGTATAGCGTTGTTAAAATCCCACTTGAAAAGGCCAAGTAAAAAAAGGCGAATGTTAAACTCTTTTTGAACAGCTCAGTGTGAGATTGTAGTTCCATTGCGTTGATGTGTGTTTGTGCTTCTGTTTTCTAGCGGCTGCAGTGTTGGGGAAACATGTGGACCACAGAAACCTCTTCACACAGAGAGCATGCTGCAAGCGACAGAGCCACGTTGTTTACATCGGCCAAGGTGAAGAACTGCTACTGTATATACTGTATATTGCTGTGTCAGACATAGTGCTGCATTGTTTGACAGTGTATCCCCTTGCACCTTTGAGAGAATACTTCATACATTCATTTTTTTAAAACATATTATTTCTGTTTTTCATAAAAGAAAATAGCGTTTGATGACTTCTTCATAAACCTAAAGTTACAATGCGGGAAAAAAAATGTGTTTGGATTTTGCTCCAAGGCATAATGTTAATGTGGATACGGTGACTCACAGTCTACCGTGAGGGGGTTTCAATGAGCAGTCTGGCAGCAGTGCTGCAGACTCCAGAGACATTCCATTCTGAGGTTTCACTGTGAGGCTCCGCCCACTAACCAATCAGAGAAGCTTGGAATGAGCATGACACATGGTCCTCATGACCTCATGGTGTTGAATGAGGGCCACATAGATTCAATCACTACAAGTGCTTATTCCAACTAAATCCCCTTTGAGCCTCTCTGATCGATTAGAAGCCTCTCTGGTCAAATGTAGAATGTAATATCTCTGCTCGTGAAACTGGCCCACAGTAGACTGAGTCAGTGTGTCCATGTTAACCCTTTCACCGCCACACTACCAAAGGGTTAACCCTTGACAATACAGAAGGTTTTTCAGGCCCTTTCACCGCCACACTAACAAAGGGTTAACCCTTGACAATACAGAAGGTTTTTCAGGCCCTTTCACTGCCACACGACAAAAGGTTAACCCTTTCACAACCACACTACCTTGAAAGGTTAACCTGTAGTGTAGTTAAAATGCGTTTTTTGGAGCAAAATTCTAACAAGAATGACTGATTGAAAATCTTACACATTGCAGCTAATAGTTAATGGTTAATAGTTGAAAGTTTATGAAAAGTTAATGATATTTGAAGGCGTATGCAATATCTACCTCCCTGCTTCATCTAAAATATTTGTGTCATACTCAGACATCTCCGGCAGCGCCGTCAGTGTGGACGTGGGGATGTGCAGGTCTCACTGTGGGGCAGCACCCAGGACGTCGCAGGACGGAGTTCGACAGCAGGAGTACTCGAAACATTCCTCAATGCTGGAATTTCTCAGAAACAAAAAGGTGAATAATGATGGGGCTCGGGTGCAGTGTGCCAAACCACCACAAGGGGGCACTGTAATATTTTCAGTCAAGGCTTAAAATGCCTCGATCACCTAGTCCTAGCAAGATCAATGCACTTTTGAGATCAATATCAGTTATCATCAGTCTCATAGTTTAGCAGAAATGCCAAAAATGTGGTTGAATTTTATTATGTTGTTATTGTTACAAAATAAAAAATATATACACACACACAGACACACATAATTACTACTACTATAATCTAGAAGTTATAGCTACACACAAGGTATGGATCAAGGTCAGAATTTAAACGGACATTTTACATCAGAATTAAGGTCAAGGTACATTTATTTCCCAATGAATGTATTCAAAATATAAATGGGAGAAATTATCTGCTAATGTACCTTTTATAGTTTTATTCTCAACGATTTCTTGGGCTAAGACACATTTTGTAAAAATGATTTCCTATTTATTATTTATGAAGAAACGTCCTGAAATAATTGAATTGGAAGATAATTGCATCGCTAGTGTGTATCCAACGTAATTACACATAGGCTACGTAGCCCAAAGAAACATGTTATGGCATGTCCAAACATTAACAATACAATTTCCCCACATAAGGCGAGGGTGCGTGGGCCTGCGACTACAGGGAGCGCGAAGACATTGGGGCACCTACCCTCGTGCCGAACGAACCAAGTCTGCGAGCCTACCGGGAAGCGCGTGGAGCGCGTGCTTCTGTTGGAGGGGCCGCGCGAGGTGGAGGTCATCGAGGAATGCAACTGCGCAATGAAGATGACCCAATGCATGCGCGTTCCCGCGCTGAAGACCTACTTCTTTGAGACGCCGTACGAAGCCGTCATCGACGTCGGCGCGTGTTCCAACTCCAAGGGCTCCCCAGGTGTGTTTACCTTCTTGTCCAGCGTAATTATCATCAGATTAGCAGTAAGACGTTTATCCTAAGAAACTACAAAGGCTAGATGTACTGCCACATAAGGGCCAATTGTGAACTGAATAGGCCCAGAACTAGGGTATTTATTGAGGAAAATAATGATAATAATAATAAAGAGCCTGATTATAAATGTAGGCTAATGTCTAAACTGTGATGTTACACACACACACACACACACACACACACACACACACACACACACACACACACACACACACACACACACACACACACACACACACACACACACACACACACACACACACACACACACACACACACACACATTTTGTTGATTGATGAAGAACTATTATTCTTTATTGCCTATATTTATTGTAACATATAATATAACCGATAGGCCATACAGACCCTCATCTGTACACATTTGTTTACTCTGTTTATTGTTCTCATATTTTTATATTCAGATCAAATTGTATTGCCTATTTATGTCTTTCTACCATTACCCTGCCCATACCTGTACCCCCCATGCTGCTATGATGCCCAAATGTCATCAATAAAGCAATATCTAATCTCATTATGTCCTTCAACAGAGGGATTCTCCTGTGTTCCCACTCAGTTCGAGTCGGCCCTCGTGGAGACCCCCAACAAGGTGGACGTGATCCAGACGGTGGTGTCCTGCGAGCTGAAGGAGAGCTGCTACAGGGTTCCATACATACAGTACTACTACGAGGTCCTGGACCATGGCGGCGGAGTCCGAGAGGAGAGGCTGAAGGTACGATTAAAGCTCAGCACAGGCCTGTTTCACAAGCCTATAGTCCTTGAATGAAGCCTCCTCCTGAAAAAGAACAACAACAAAACAGCAAGGTTCCTCTAGATTCTAGATTCAAGATTCAAGAGTTTATTCATCACATACATACCAGGGCATACAGTGAAATGCGGTTGGCCATGCCCGCTACGATTGTGCAATAAAACAATAGTAATAGTAGTAATAAAAATAAGATAACTAGAATAGACATGATAAGGCTCCAGGCTCACTTCTCGTGTCCGTGGAGCTAACCCTATATACGTACGTGTGTATGTTCAACTTCTCATCAAACAAAGCGCATCTCAAACTTTTTTATTAGCACAGTGTTATCATCGCTGCACAGCTTTTACCTGTAATTCATCAGCGATTTCGGCATCACGCCTTGTAATTATAATCGAGGAGAGTGGAAGTGGAATGATGACTCCGGCCGGGCGAGGTGTGAGACGCCGTAATTAAGTGCCTCTATTCATCAGAAGACACGTCTGGGGGTCTGGAAGTCACTACTTAATCAGCACAATCTGCTCCCTGGTGGTTGGCACCGCTCATCCTGCTGCTAAAGAGCCCTAGGATATGACACATACAGCACTGCCGTCAATACACAGAACCATAGTTTGGGGGCGATATCTCCCCAGTGCTTCAGTGGATTATAGTCAGAAAATGCATCTAATTTGAAAGTTACATTGCCTTGTAGTGTCTGTGCATAGACCCACTGTTTTGACAGTGTTGGTGTCTTTGAGTGTACCACTCAGCAAACCATTACTGGTCCTCTAGAAGTCTTGATTACACAGTGACACAAAATCTGCTAAGATATCGAGTTGTTACTTTTTCACTGTGACACTGTTAAGTTTGCAAAGATGCACGCTTTAAACACTCGTACTCAACTTTTCTTGTGCATTTAAAAACTTCTCAGTGTCATAGTGATAGAGGAACAATTTGATATTTTATCAGATTTTATGTTATTTGATGTGTGGTCAGGGTATTAGTAGAAATACATAAATATAGGCAATACAATTTGATCTGAATATAAAAATATGAGAAAGAATAAACAGTGTAAACAATATAATTAACTCTGAATATAAAAACATGAGATAAATAAACAGTGTAAACAAAGATGCAGATGAGGGTCCGTATGCCCTATCGGTTATATTATATGTTACAATAAATATAGCCAATAAAGAATTTGAATCTGAATGTATACTATGAGTAAGAGTAAAAGTAAACAGTATACACAAGGTGCAGTATACACAAGGTGCAGTATACACAAGGTACCCTAACTGGCATGATATACGTCATACGTTGTTGTCCGTGCAGGCTTTGGTGGTTATTCCTATGGTATTAGACAGTCCAAAAATGTTAGTCAACACGATGAACTCTCCCAAATCCAAAAACTAGAGTGCTAAAACTCAAACTTGTGATGTCATCAAGTATAAAGTCTGAAGCCGCTCCATAGACAATTGGGAGAGATGGTATAGATGACACTGAGAGCACCCATGGAAATGTCCTGAGTATACTGTTACACTTTCTGTACCCGTACTGAGAATATTACTATATAATAAAGCTAATTTGGGTATAAAAATAGGGTTGTTTATGTCTATGCACTCAATACTGCAGCACCCAAGTTTCAGCACTGTTTGATCATTGTTACTCAGCTGAAAGAGTTGTACCCTTCCTGCTGACTTGTCGTACAGAACTTGTAAGTCGCTTTGGATAAAAGCGTCAGCTAAATGACTAAATGTAAATGTAGGTCTTCAAAATCAGTCTCCCATTCATTGTCAATTAATGACATCACAAGTTTGAGTATTGATCCTCTGGTCTCTGGCTTTAGGAGAGAGTATAGCTCATGATCAAAGATTGATTGAACTGTCTCCGGACATGGAAACAACATATTGGTATTCTTAATTTGGGTGTTGTCCCCCTTTAATGTGCAGATGAAGAGAATGAAAGTACTCGTCTAATTGAATCTTGGGGATTGTTTGAATTCCAGCCGTCTGTCCCCCCCCCCCCCCCACCCTCCCTCCCTCCCTCCCTCCCTCACAAAAGGTGCGAGGAGGGGAGCAAACACACAAATGGTCCCTGGCTGCAGGTGTTGAATCAAAGCGTTGGCATGCTAAATAACACATGCCCGCCCCCGCCTCCCTCAACTCAGCCAATATTTGCGGCCAGCCGCGAGCTGATTGCCTTCTCTCTGTGTTGCTAATTTTCCACAGGAAATAGACGTGGGCAGATGTTTAGGAGGCTGCAGCACAGGAAACCAGTGCCTTCTCAGGTAAGCATGAACACAGCTGGCCCCGGGCCCTCTCCTCCAGGCCCCTCCTGGCCCCATAACAACTACATGTTAGCTCTGACACCTTCAGCACCCGCCATGTTAGCACTGCTGCTTTAATTCCTATACGCCGAAAGTCCCATTCGTGCTAGAAGATTTATTTTGTGATTATCTGATGTGATTAGATTAGATTAAAATGTATTGTCATTATACAGCACAAGTACAGTACAACGAAAAGAAGTTTGGCAAATGACTGCAAATGTAAGAAAATAAAGTGCAATAGCAATATACAATGTACAGGTGATTAAACAGGGTATAAAATATATAGATTAGTACTACTGAGCAATAGTGCTAATCAGATGTATGTACAGAGTTGTAATACCAAGATGTACAGTGATATAAAGACTCTATGGTAGCAAGTCATACTGGCCAGCAGTGTAACTAGTAAGAGTATAGGATATGTACAGATATAGATATAGTATCTACAGATATGTAAAAAGGATTATATGCAGGTATGTACAGACAGATGTGGATAGATATATATACATAAGAATATATATATATATATGGTATACAGCATTATTATACAGTATATGGATATACTGTATATATGTGGTCAATGTAAATATATATATGTAGATTCACAGGAGGTGATAGTGTGTAGTGTTTAGTTCTAACACAGGAGGTGACAGTGTGTACAGTGTTTAGTTCTAAAATAAATAAGTAATAATACCATTGTTGATCTGATAATAAATAAACTGCAGGCATTCCAAATTATAATAATATGAAAAGAACGCTTGTCACGTCTAGCCCGTGCCTGAATGTAGCCATGTTTCGCTGGGAATTGGTTCTGTTAACCATCTGTGGTAATTTACCATGTTGCAAAGCTACTGCTAGTGCGTTACACTTTGTAAAATATCGTCAGTCATGGAGAGGAATTTTGCTTATTTTGCTGCAGTTCAGTTCTTAAAGTGTTTCTATCTTTCTCGCCGGCCTTTAGGAATCCTTCTGATCCAGAGGTTTGCCTCCTGTGGGCTGAGAGACCGTCCAGCTTGTGTGTCCCTCAGGACCATGAGAGCCACACCTTCTACAACCAGCACGGACAGATTCGCACTGTACACTCCATCACCTCCTGCACGTGTCAGAACTAAACACTGTACACTCCATCACCTCCTGCACGTGTCAGAACTAAACACTGTACACACTATCACCTCCTGCACGTGTCAGAACTAAACACTGTACACTCCATCACCTCCTGCACGTGTCAGAACTAAACACTGTACACACTATCACCTCCTGCACGTGTCAGAACTAAACACTGTACACTCCATCACCTCCTGTTTTAGAACTAAACGCTGTACACTCCATCACCTCCTGCGTTAGAACTAAACACTACACACTATCACCTCCTGTGTTAGAACTAAACACTACACACTATCACCTCCTGTGTTAGAACTAAACACTACACACTATCACCTCCTGTGTTAGAACTAAACACTACACACCATCACCTCCTGTGTCAGAGCGAAACGCTGTACACTCCATCACCTCCTGCGTTAGAACTAAACACTACACACTATCACCTGTTTTAGAACTAAACACTATACACTATCATCTCCTGTGTTAGAACTAAACACTACACACCATCACCTCCTGTGTTAGAACTAAACACTACACTCCATCACCTCCTGTTTTAGAACTAAACACTACACACTATCACCTCCTGTGTTAGAACTAAACACTACACTATCACCTCCTGTGTTAGAACTAAACACTGTACACACTATCACCTCCTGTGTTAGAACTAAACACTACACACTATCACCTCCTGTGTTAGAACTAAACACTACACACTATCACCTCCTGTGTTAGAACTAAACACTACACACCATCACCTCCTGTATCAGAGCTAAACGCTGTACACTCCATCACCTCCTGTTTTAGAACTAAACACTACACACTATCACCTCCTGTGTTAGAACTAAACACTACACTATCACCTCCTGTGTTAGAACTAAACACTACACACTATCACCTCCTGTGTTAGAACTAAACACTACACTATCACCTCCTGTGTTAGAACTAAACACTGTACAAACTATCACCTCCTGTGTTAGAACTAAACACTACACACTATCACCTCCTGTGTTAGAACTAAACACTACACACTATCACCTCCTGTGTTAGAACTAAACACTACACACTATCACCTCCTGTGTTAGAACTAAACACTACACTATCACCTCCTGTGTTAGAACTAAACACGGTACACACTATCACCTCCTGTGTTAGAACAATCACCTCCTGTGTCAGAACTAAACAAAATATGTACAAAATATGACATATTCCTAGTGTTTTAGTTACACCCCCTTTTCCACAGTCCATGTCTCAAGGCTCAAACAGCATTGTTTAACTTGGTCTCCTTATCTACATGCTCCTGTCATGATCTCTAGTGGATTTCTAAGGGATCATCGTATTCACCTAGTCAGCGTTTTTCACGAGAACTAAACATTAAAGAAGCCTTTGCATCCTGGTTTCTTATAGTACGGGTCATTGAAGTGGATCGTAGGCCTTCTTCTGGTGGGTCCCCAAGACAACAGTAGTAATATGTTTGATGTTGGTGAGATGTGCCACGACGAGGAGGAAAACAAAACATTGGGGTCCATTTAAATTATAAGGAATGACAGAATAACCAGCATTCCAAGTTCTCTTACAGTCAGAAACCTTTACTTTTGTCATGGAAAGAGCGGGTGTTGCTAATGTTTTGTATACTCATAGACGTTGAACTAATGGATGTTCAAACGGTTTAGCCTGCACTGTTTGTAACACCAGCTGCCTCCAAACATTATGCTGTATGCTATGTAACACTTTACTTACTTAAAGTGTTCTTGTATTATATGTAATATATGTATAAATATTATTTTGTAAATAAAATCTATCTCAAACAATAAATGGAGTGTTTTAGATTAATATTCTGAGTACATCAGAAGAAAATTGTGTATTTGGCTTTGACTTGTTTAATGTAGTGAAATTGTGTGGTTTGTTTTGTAATTCTGTATTTGGGCTTCAAAGTAGCTATACTGTTTCTGCCAGCCAACTGCCCACCATACCCCACCCCTATACCCCCAGAGGTCCACAATGAAAATAAGCCTTTTGGCTCTATTGTGTTTTTAACCTCAATGATTTTTTAAATGTATGTATTCCTGCTGGGCAGTTTTATATGTATCTTTTATGAATAATCAATATATATATATATATATATATATATATATATATATATATATATATATATATATATATATATATATATATATATATTCAATCAATCAAAATAAAACTCACAGCTGCAAAGCCAGCCTCAACCTTCCAAGATATGATTTGGGAAGGCATTCCCTAGGAGGGGGAGGGGCAAAAATTAATAAAAAATGTACTTCAGTAGATGAAGTGGTTAGATAGTTTTAGTTTTATTTGCCATATGCAAGTACAATGGAATTATTGCTCTCCGTTTGCTCCACACAGCATAAAGGAATAATGTATAAAGTAGTAATGTGTATCAATATACAACGTTCAATTTAAAATGTGAAAGCACGTCCATTTGAATAGAATAAATGCTAGTAATTGATAGACACGTTTTCTCAATGCAGCAATAAAATGGAAAGAACAGTTAGATGGATGGGTGGATGAAAGTCTGATAGAATTACCATTTCAAGAGTGGAAACGACATTGATATAATATCGATTTCGCACATGTCCCCCTAAAAACACACACGTGTGTGTGTGTGTGTGTGTGCTTTCTTCTTTATTTTGATGTCAATGTGTGAAACAACAGTTTGTGTTCTTCTATGATAGTCTTTGAAGAGAATTTATTACTTGCTTGCAAGGTGTCATCCAGTAAAACGTTTGATGTTTCAACGTTTCAAAGTTGTTTCAAGCCTCACAGATGACGGCTGTGTTGAGGGCAGTCCAGTTGTCCAAATGGTATCGTTTGGCCGTGCGTAATCGCGCGTCAAGGATCAAAGGCACCAAATGGCACAGAACGCCAGTGTCCAATAACCGGCAATATAACTGTCCTGGCTTTGATGCCGCGGGACGAATAATAGCCTAAAAAAAGAAAAAGAAAGAAAGAAAGAAAGAAAGAAAGAAAGAAAGAAAGAAAGAAAGAAAGAAAGAAAGAAAGAAAGAAAGAAAAAGTTAAAATAGATTTGTGTTGCAAGAGTCTGTACGTTGAAATATAATATTATGTAACGCAAATACACATGAGAGGTAAATCGGTGTATACATTTGTATACAACACACAAAAAAATCCAAATAAACATCGACTGTGTTTATGCAGGTGTTACTGGATTTAAATAGTGCTACGTGTGGCCAACACCACCCTTCTATTTATTGTAGTAATTGCTATTCCCTTAAGACACTGTTTCCATTATTCAGAATTAATGGATTCATTTAGAAGCAGTTGACCTCCCGTTGTGAGTACACTTCCTTAACAGATCAGTTCACAGTTCATTCTTTTCACAGTTCATTCTTTTCCACTGCACCATTTTCTTTCGATATAAACCATCGATAAAACAATGACGGATTCCATAACGGTATCGCCATTCGACTATTAATATAGGGAGCGACTTCAAGAAGATAAATTGTATTTGAACCTTTTATTGCCAGACGTTGAAAGAGTGTCCCCTGAATGAAATCCACCGTCGGGTTCACACCTTGTTAACATCGCCATTAGCCTCCCTTTACATTCGCTGATTGTTGATTTACATTTGCGACCAAATAGCATCTTTATTGCTGTTTACCAAGGGGCTGGAGACACTTGTGAACAGTGGTGGGGGGCATTTGATATAAAAAGTGGAGCATCCAGAAGACTGCAGTCATTCCAACTCGAACGTTGTCGACAGACACCGAGACGCACCAGGAGCATACGAGCGCATTACGCACTGATTTGGAGATGTTACTTTTTGTGATGAGTATTGCCACACTACTAGTGTGCACCATCGATGGGAGGCCTGCTCGCAATCACTTGGAGAAGAACCACTTTACCACAGAGAACGAGTCTTCGGGGGTCCGCTCGGCGGCCATAAAGAAACTTTTGGAGGTGTTCGGAATGGAGGACCCCCCTCTGACTCGAAGCCATAAGCAGCAGCCGCCCCAGTACATGCTCGACCTGTACAACACGGTGGCTGATGTCAACGGCGTCACCAAAGACCCCTACCTCTTGGAGGGCAACACTGTTCGCAGTTTCTTCGACAAATGTAAGATCCGTTTGTGCAATAATCGCTCAGCTAAAGTGGTCTACTTTTACGCAATGCACATTGGACACATTATAGTCTACTTTTACGCAATGCACATTTGACACATTATAGTCTACTTTTACGCAATGCACATTGGACACATTATCAGTAGACTACTTTTACGAAATGCACATTGGACACATTATCAGTAGACTACTTTTACGAAATGCACATTGGACACATTATCAGTCGTCTACTTTTACGCAATGCACATTGGACACATTATCAGTAGTCTACTTTTACGCAATGCACATTGGACACATTATCTATAGTGTGTTGTCATCTAACGTGTCGACTTTCTTCTTTCCAGTGCGCAGTGAACAGGTCGAGTTCAGGTTCAATTTATCAACGGTGGCCAGAAGTGAGAAAGTTCTCACGGCAGAACTCCACCTCTTCAAGTTGCGACCTCAACAAGCCTCTATTTCATTCAACAGGCATCATTTCTGCCAGGTAAATTCATTATACTATTTATTTAACACAATGTGTGCAATGATCAAATTGTAACGGCCCACTACTCTGCTCTCAGAGATGAACACGTGCTAATGATGTTTATTCAACTATTCCCTCCAGGTCAGTGTCTATCAGCTGCTTGATAGCGCCACACAAGGCAAAAAGTTGCTGTCTTCTCGACTGATTCCCATCCATGGCACCGGCTGGGAGGTGTTCACCATTTCAAAAGCTGTAAGTATCCAGTGTTGCACTGTCAGTCTACTTACTGAATATGATAAGTGAATGAATTCTGACTAAGATAATATATTATTTTATTGATCCCCCTGGGAAAATTGGGTGTCATAGCAGCATGAGGGAGGGGGGGGGGGGGTACAGGTATGGGCAGGGTAATAGAAGAAAGACATAAATAATAGGCAATAAAATGTAATCTGAATCTGAAAGTATGAGAAAATGGGGGTCTGTATGCCCTATCAATCATAATATACGTTACAATAAATATAGCCAATAACTTTTTTATTCCAAATCTTGAGTATATACTATGAATAAAAGTAAACCGTGGCGTATACACAAGGTGCTGATGAGGGTCTGTAGTACCCATATCTGTTATAATAATAGAGTCTGTGCCAGTTTTAGTGGTTAAGAGTCGGCAATTGACTAACACACATTTTGTCCATAAAGGTGCGTTCCTGGACGTCTGACGAGGGCAGCAACCTAGGGCTCCAGGTGGTAGTGAAGACGTTGGGAGGGACCCAGTTCGACGTGAAAGCAGTGCGCTTCGCCTCAGGACGCAACCACCACCAGAGCAAGCAGCCCATGCTGGTCGTCTTCACCGACGACGGGCGCCGTGCAGCTACTCCTGAGAACACAGGTAGGAAGCGCTCACTGTGGTACTGTGTTATTATTATCACTAGGGATGCACTGATATGGATAGTTTGGTGGACACCGATAACACGATAAAAGAGTACCCAAATAAATCCCACGTCGTAAAAATAAAGCTCACAAAAACCTGCATAGCTTGACAGAGAAAATAATCACCGGCTGTTCACATCTTCTCAGTTCTGCTCATGATGTCAATCACAGATATGAGTCGATGCTTGATACGGTTGTGAATATATCGTGCATCCCTAGTTATTAAGAACTGTATTGCTGCTGTATCTGGCCCTATACTCAAGATGTGCGAGTGCTTCCGTTTCCTAAAACACATCTTCCTCTCCTCCACCAGACCCAGATGATTCCCAGCACCCTCCCAGCCTGCCTCAGCTCCCCATGCCGGGGTCGGCGACCCGCAGCACACGCTCCCTCGACTACACCGAGGACGACGGCGTGCCGATGGCCTGCCAGCGCTCGCCGCTCTACGTGGACTTCGAGGAGATCGGCTGGTCGGGCTGGATCGTGTCGCCGCGCGGCTACAACGCCTACCACTGCAAGGGCTCCTGCCCCTTCCCCCTGGGCCAGAACATGCGGCCCACCAACCACGCCACCGTGCAGTCCATCATCAACGCCCTGCGGCTCACCAAGGGCATCGACACGCCGTGCTGCGTGCCCGACAAGCTCTTCTCCATCAACCTGCTCTACTTCGACGACGATGAGAACGTGGTCCTGAAGCAGTACGACGACATGGTGGCGGGAAGCTGCGGCTGCCACTGAGGGCTCCGTCGCTCCAGTGTCCGAGTGTTAGACTTAGGGACAAACATTATGTAAATATCATCAGTCTGGGTTTGTACATTTGTTAGTGCATCGGCGCCATGAGACTGGGTATGAGTTATAACTATTTCAGTCGGAATTCCTTCCGCTAGCTGAGACACTATTGGGCGGCCGTCGCTGCGTCCTGGGCCTAGCGCCGCCCAGGAGGATTGTGATTGGTTTAAAGAAATTCAAACAAGAATCCCCCCCCCCCCCCCCTATGGCGGAATGATAACAGGTTCAGCCAGACCCCTCTCTCCGGCGCTGACACATGGTGCTAACACGGTGTGGAGAGAGGTCTGGCTGCGCCAGACTAATTTATTAGTAACAATTTGCTAGGAAAATACAATGCAACTGCCATCAGTATTTAAATTTTTGCCAGCTCCTCTTTTATACTCATTGGTAACAAACAAGTGATGTTTTTAGAGTCTTACACGTGGCATTGTAATATATGTAAATAAGTATAAATTATAATATATGACAGTGAAGGAAGTGATATTCTTTGAAAGATGTAAATGTGTACATTTTGTGTTTTTTTGTTAACTATTATAAATTCCTAATAAATGTAGAAAAAATGCTTACAGACTGAATGTATTCAAAGATTTATTTTTGCATTAAAAGACTTGCAGAAAAGGCACATTATTCACATTATTAGGCTACACCAAATGTTGTAGGCTACACCGTGTTTAATATGATATCTGAACATTTGAACATCAAACTAAATTGTAATAGAATTCCACAAAAGATACTTAACTAAAAAGGTCAGAGAGTGAGTTTATTTGTACACGTATATGCTATGTCACAATTGTAACATAACATTAACCCTTCCAGGTGTACACTCTCATTTGAATTTAGAGAACTGAAGATTCTAATGATAATGTCACAATGTTTACTGGCCACTCGATACTATGGAGCTAAATTCCCTTGATAGCATTCTAAAGAAACACAAAGAAAAAGTTTTGATGTTTTACAAACAGTGCTATAAGGCGTAATTATCCTCATTCTGGGCTGATAGTCATTCTGCTGCTCTGGAGGCCTGCAGCTCGTGTCTGGAGAGGCACTCCATTATGCCCACACTGACAGAGTCACCTAACACCTTGGTGGTGGTCCGCAGACGATCCCTATTGGCAAACAAAGGCACATAAGTTAGACACTTGTGATGTCAACAAGCCAATTACAACCACACGCAGTTAGACGAACTTAACACAAGATAAGATATTCCTTCATCGATCCCCTTGGGGAACTTAAGGCATCATAGCAACATGGGGGAGGGGAGGTACAGGTATGGGCAGGGTAATAGTAGAAAGACATAAATATAGGCAATAAGATTAGATCTGGATATAAAAATACGAGAAAAATAAACACTGTAAACAAAGGTGCAGATGAGGGTCTGTATGCCCTATCAGTTATATTATATGTTAGGCAATATATTATATTTTTGGTCTGACTTTATGAGTATGAGTAAAAGTAAACGAGTATCATCATTGCATAACCACACACACAGACAGACAGACACACATACACACACACACACACTTACAGGAACCAGTCCACAGTGATGATCAACGTGACGTCTTCAGTGGGCAGTCACACAGATGTCAATATGATCACCATGGTTACCAAGCCGGCCTGAGGGATGCCTGCAGCACCGATGCCAGCTACTGTGGCAGTGATACTGCAGGGCATAAGGCTTCAGTAAATACAGCGGGATACGATGACGAAGAACTGTAAAGAACTGCAGAATCTACATTTGTATTTACCACATATATATATATATATATATGTGTGTATGATAGCATGGACAATAATGCTGTAAATACCATATATGTATATATATTTTTATTTAACCTTTATTTAACCAGGATCGTCACATTGAGATTAAAATTCTATTTTTGCAAGTGAGACCTGGCCAAGACAAGCTGCACCAAAGGAATATAAAAGTTGCACATAAATACAAAAAACAACAACAAATTACACAAATACACTAACCAACCAATATCAGAGCCAGAGGCAACATAGCAGGGCAGGCAGCAACAATAGACTATTAGGGCAAATCAAAACAATGGCAGACCATTGATTCAACCTCTAGTCCCTTCATGAGGCACTTAAAAGCATCCAGTGATACATAGCCAGAGAGTTTCAGGTCATTCTGTAACATGTTCCAAGCCGAGGGAGCAGAATAACTAAATGCTCTCTTTCCCATTTCAGTACGAACATTGGGGACAGACAATAGGAGCAAACTTTGAGAATGTAAAAAATAACCATAAGTACACAAGTAAGAGGGGAGGAGACCGTGAATTGCCTTGTAAATCAACATGTAGCTACTAGCTACCAATACACAAGTCTGCGGGTAAATGGTAAATGGCTGCTTTTTTATATAGCGCTTTTATCCAAAGCGCTTTACAATTTGTTACTCACATTTTACCCATTCATTCACACATTCACTCACACATTCATTCTCAGACACTGAGACGAAGCGTGCTCAGCAACTCAGCAACTCAGCAAGACCAACGGCTTCTCGGTGTCAGTGGGTGACAATATTATCACAAGGAAAGATGAAATTACCTACCTGGGTTCCATCCTAGAGGCTAATCTTTCCTGTGACAAAATGGCATCCAATGTAATAAAAAAAGTCAACCAACGAACGCGATTCTTGTACCGGATCTCCTCTCTGGTAAACAAGAATACCCTGAAGACTCTAGCAGGAGCACTCATTCAAGGGTACTACGACTATGCTTGCACCTCATGGTACCAAAGCACCTCAAAGGCACTAAAAAACAAATTACAAACATCTCAAAACAAGCTAGTCAGACTACTGCTTGACCTGACTCCTAGAACCCACCTCACCCCTGCCCACTTTGACAACCTAGGATGGCTTAGAGTAGACGACAGAGTACAGCAACTTGCAATGGGCCTGGTCTACAAGATACACTACGCGACCAAGGTACCCATGTACATGTCAAAATACTTCCCAAAGGTCAGTGAATACCACGATCACAACACCAGAGGGAGCTCCACAAATCATGTAAAACCCAGATTCGGCTCAAACAAGGGACTAAACACGTTTCGCAATTATGCCACATCAATGTGGAACGCCCTACCTAAAGCTGTAAAGGAATGTGAATCACTACCCACTTTCAAAAACACTCTCAAAAAACACCTACGTGAGACTGCAATTCGAAACTGGCCCCTACAAATGTCCTAACCTAGTTGTACAGTAAATGACCAAGTAAGGCTTTGTCAGTATTCCAATGTCCAGTGTAAAATGTGTGTGTGTCCCCTACCCAACCCCCCCCCCCCACCTCCAATGTACAGCCCTCACCCACCCACCCCACCCAACCCCACCCCACCCACCCAACCTCCTCCAATGTACAGTTCCTACGCCAAATGTATATACACTCTTTTTCTGGACACTTTTGTATCACAAACAGTACTGTATTTGCAAATCTGATATGTCATAAATGTATAGATGTAGCAGTACTGTCTATCTGTATGTCATGTATGTCATATATGTTATGATGAATTGAAAATGGGGGACCCTGATGTAAACAAGACGAAAGTCTTTCTCTGGTCTGCATCCCCTTAACAATTGTATGTATTGAGCTGTACTGTACTGTACCCATTCTGCAATCTGTTAATAAACTTTTCAATCAATCAATCAATCAATCAAGCATGTACAGAACATCACCGTAATCAAGCACAGGTATAAAAGTGGCAATAACGAGTCTTCTTTCAGCCTCAAATTAGAAACAAGCTCTAAAATGCCAATTTCAGCTTCAGTTTCTTCACAAGATGCTAAACGAGAGAGACTCATCAAGAAGAATACCTAAGTACTTATATGAAGGAACAATCTCAATCTCCTGAAGAGTGACAATAGTTGATGGGTTTAGTGACTTTGTTCTTGATTTTGAGAACACATACGTTTAGTTTTTTCAAAATTAAGAGCACGTTTCAGTTGCACAAGTGTGTTTTGTACAACATCAAAAGCAAGTTGTAAATTCTATATATATAATATATATATCTGTATATACCTATGTAACCCAGGGTTCAGATTCATAACTATCATAGGAACATAATTAGTTAACGCTAGTAGGTAAGAACTTTCTAGAACGTAAAACAGGCTAGAACCAGCGTATGATGTCATGATAGAAGGTTCTGGAACCTTTGTGATGTCATCCTATGATGTCATATAGAACGTTCCGGAACATCTTGGTTTCCTATAAAAACAGCCAGCTCTTCAACAGCCAACTCTCTTTCTCCTCGACCTCCGAACCAGCAACATCACCCAGACGGACCGGACTAACCAACCGACTGGAAGCCGCAAGTCTCCACCAGCATCCCGGAGCAGTCCAGACCACCCATCACCAAGCGTGCTCAGCTGGATAGATACCCGATGGCGAGCCAACCCCGGAACATTTGATATACCTCCAGACTAATGCCAGCCTGATGTGAATACCCATGATGCTCAACTAGTGCTCAACTATTGCTACACCACTAGTCCGGTAGGATTGAACTGAACGAGACTACAAGGACTTCCAAGGGAGTCGATCCCGTTCATCTTGTGTTATTTTGATATTGTATTTTGTATTTGATTTGATTTAACTTGATATATGGATACAGATATTCTCCTATAAGAATTAGAGGGTAAATGCTACCATTGTATGATGTTATAATAGAACCTTCTAGAACATAGAACCTTCTAGACTGTTTGTGGTGACGTCATAATAGAACCTTCTAGATGACATCTCGGAATTAGAGGGTAAATGCTACCATTGTATGATGTTATAATAGAACCTTCTAGAACATAGAATCTTCTAGACTGTTTGTGGTGACGTCATAATAGAACCTTCTAGATGACATCTCGGTAATAGCCGAATCACTTCCTGTAAAGAAAACAAGTTTAAAGGGCCAATTCACCTAATAAGGTATTTGCATTCCCTGATAAACTAATATAGAGTTACCGATGATAACCTCAGAGACGTCTGAACGAACCCCAATGTGTTGATCCAATCGACCTAGGCCTTGATATCGACCTAACCCTCCCGCAAGGAGAGGTTACTGACCTAATCTAAAAGGGATACTTCAAAGCATAATTTGTACTTTACGTACGTATGTATTATTACTGTTTATCTAGCGCGCTTTTAATTAAAACACCGGTTATTGTTATAACTCTGGTCTACTATTCTTTTAATTGTGCATCTTGAGACCGTACTGAACAGATAGACTAAACAACACATCAGAACTCATTGGATTTGGTTTTTGGAACAGAGCTGGATACATCAACTGTTAACAGAATGGCTTCAGACAAGATTAAAAAAATGCCTGGCCTATTGTTTAGCCATGCAAAGATGACAATAGATGAGAAGGATTTCAACAACAGCTGGGACGTTCTCAAGAATGGCATCCACGAGATCCAGAGGAAGAACAAAAGCGGGCTGAGCTACGAGGAGCTGTACATGAACGCCTACAACATGGTGCTCTCCAAGCACGGCGAGAAGCTCTACGCGGGCCTGCGGGAGGTGGTCTCCGAGCACCTCATCAACAAAGTACGAAAAGATGTCCTCTACTCTCTAAACAATAACTTTCTCCAAACACTGAATCAAGCCTGGATCGAGCATCAGGATGTCATGGTGATGATCAGAGATATCCTCATGTACATGGACCAGGTCTATGTGGATCATATCAAGGTGGATAACATCTACAACCTGGGCCTCATCATCTTCCGGGACCAGGTGGTGCAATCCGGCTGCCTCCGGGACCACCTGCTGGACATGATCGCCCGCGAGAGGAAGGGAGAGATGGTGGACAGGGGAGCGATGAAGATCGCCTGCGGCATGCTCATGATCCTGGGCCTGGGGGGCAGGAAGGTCTACGAGGAGGACTTCGAGGGCCCCTTCCTCGAGATGTCGGCCGAATTCTTCCAGATGGAGAGCCAACAGTTCCTGGCGGAGAACAGCGCCAGCATCTACGTCAAGAAGGTGGAGGCCCGGATGAACGAGGAGATCGAGCGGGTGAAGCACTGCCTGGACACGACCACGGAGGAGCCCATCGTGAAGGTGGTGGAGAGGGAGCTCATCTCCAAACACATGAAGACCATCGTGGATATGGAGAACTCCGGTCTGGTCCACATGCACAAGAACGGAAAGAGCGAAGACATGGGCTGCATGTACAAGCTGTTCAGCCGCGTGCCGGACGGCCTGAAGACCATGTGTGAGTGCATGAGCTTGTACCTGAGGGAGCAGGGCAAGGCCCTGGTGTCGGAGGAGGGCGAGGGCAAGAACCCCTTCGACTACATCCAGGGCCTTGTGGACCTGAAGACGTACTTCGACCGTTTCCTCCTGGAGTCCTTCGACGACGACAAGCTCGTCAAGCAGACCATCGCCGGGGACTTTGAGTACTTCCTGAACCTCAACTCCCGCTCGCCAGAGTACCTCTCTCTCTTCATCGACGACAAGCTGAAGAAGGGGGTGAAAGGGCTGACGGAGCAGGAGGTGGAGTCGGTCCTGGACAAGCCCATGGACCTGTTCCGCTTCCTGCAGGAGAAGGATGTGTTCGAGCGGTACTACAAGCAGCACCTGGCCCGCAGGCTGCTCACCAACCAGAGTGTCTCTGACGAGGCCGAGAAGTCCATGATCTCCATGCTCAAGACCGAGTGTGGCAGTCAGTTCACTTCCAAACTGGAGCAGATGTTTAAAGACATGAGTATCTCCAACACCACCATGGATGAATTCAGGCAACACGTACAGTCCAGAAAGGTGTCTCTAGGCGGCGTTGACCTCATGGTAAGAGTGCTCACCAGTGGCTACTGGCCCACAATGGCCACTCCCAAATGCACCATCCCTTCCTCTGCCACACTCGCCTTCGACGAGTACAAAAGGTACTACCTGGGCAAACACAGCAGCCGACAGCTCACACTCCAGCACCATATGGGCTCTGCAGACCTCAACGCAACCTTCTACGGGGCCATTAATAAGGGGGACGGCTCGCAGGTGGGGGTGGGGGGCGCCCAGGTGACGGGCTCCAACACCCGGAAGTACATACTGCAGGTCTCTACCTTCCAGATGACCATTCTCATGCTCTTCAACAACAGAGAGACGTCCACTTTCGAGGAGATCCAGCAGGAGACGGACATCCCAGAGAGGGAGCTGGTTCGGGCGCTGCAGTCCCTGGCCTGTGGGAAGACCACGCAGAGGGTCCTGACCAAGGAGCCCAAGTCCAAGGAGATCGAAAATGGCCACGTGTTTACAGTCAACGATCAGTTTACTTCCAAACTGCACAGAGTCAAAATACTTATGGTTGCTGCCAAGAAGGGCGAGTCGGACCCCGAGAGGAAGGTGACGCGGCAGAAGGTGGAAGACGACAGACAACACGAGATCGAGGCGGCCATCGTCCGTATCATGAAGTCAAGGAAGAAGATGCAGCACGTTATCCTGGTAGCAGAGGTGACCCAGCAGCTCCTGGCGCACTTCAACCCGAGCCCTGTGGGCATCAAGAAGCGTATAGAGGGACTAATAGAGAGAGAATACTTGGCGCGGACGCACGAGGACCATAAAGTCTACACCTATGTGGCATAGAGCAAGGCGGCCTGTGTGTGTGTTTGTGAGAGAGAGAGATCACAAGAGTTTTTTTTTTTTTTTTTTAAACATGACATAAAATTAGATACACAAGCATTAACAGTAAATATCCACAGTAAGTCACAGGATTATACATTCCATTTGATTCAATATAAATGTAGTTTACGAGATATATACCTAATACTTGCAATCCAAAACAATACATATGCTCCTGCTCGCTCTTCTTCCCCCCCCCCCCCCCCAGGACCCCCCCTTGGATAATCCATCCATTTTCATTAATTTTTAACCAGGCACTACAATTCATATGCTAGCCTTTATTCTCTCCACCACTTCTAACCAGATTGCAATGCTGGTTTCACTGAGACCTAAAATGCTTGCTGTAGATATCTCTAGATAAATCACATCGAGATAGGTAAGAACCGATACCTTCCGGCACATTTTATCCGGTTGAATCCATCGTGATACTATCAGCTTTTTAGCAGCTGTGAGACCGGACAAAACTAGTCTCTTTAGTTGTATAGGGGCTGCAAACTGAGAAACATCATTCAACAGCAATACAGAGGGCTGTACAGGTATGTCCAGCATCCTATCCACCATATCTAAGGTTGCGGAAAAGTGGGTGTCGAAACTTATGATTAAACATCTGGACAAAGGTCACACCCCACTCCACCCAATTCAATTTGGCTTCCGCGCTCAGCACTCCACTGAGTCGGCAAACTGTGTTTTTATTGAAAAGGTTAAATATATGTTGGACAAAAACCCATATGTAGGTGCTGTGTTCCTGGATCTTAGAAAGGCGTTTGACACTGTCAACCATCAAGTACTTTTGGCAAAGTTGTCTCATTTCAATTTCTCTGCAGATACAATTCAATGGTTTAAGTCTTACCTAACAAACAGAAAACAATGTGTCATGGTTGATGGTGTCAAATCTCCTTATCTTGACAATCCAGTCGGTGTGCCGCTGGGATCGATCCTTGGGCCATTGCTGTTTTCCCTGTACATCAATGACCTGCCGGACATATGCCCTGACTTCAATGTACAGATGAATGCTGACGACGCAGTCATTTTTGTACATGGAAAAAAAACTGACCTGATCTCATGTAACCTCTCAAATGCAATGAACAAGGTCCAACACTGGTTGCAAAACTCATGCCTACTGCTAAATACAAAAAAAACTGTATTCATGATGTTCAGCAAACGACCAGTCAGAATCACAAGATCTAATGTGTTTCTGGGGGGGGAGGAACTGGAATTGGTTTCCCATTTCAAGTACCTCGGCATCATCTTGGACTCGAACCTATCCTTTAAGAAACATGTCAAAAAAGTGAAACGCACAATTAATTTTAATTTAGTTAATTTTAGACAAATCCGGCCTTTTTTAACAGTTGATGCTGCAAAAACGTATCTTCATTGCATGATATTCTCACATATTGAATACTGCTTCACAAACTGGTCATTTGCTGGTGTCACTGTAGTCCTGGGATAATATGCACAGGGACGTGCATTAGGATAGAAGGGGAGAATGTAACCCAGGGTCCAGATTCATAACTATCACAACTATCATAGGGACATAAATAGTTAATGTTAGTAGGTAAGAACTTTCTAGAACGTAAAACATTCTAGGACCAGACTCCCCAGTACCCCATAGGATTGTGATAATGTAGTCCTGGGATAATATGCACAGGGACGTGCATTAGGATAGAAGGGGAGAATGTAACCCAGGGTTCAGATTCATAACTATCATAGGAACATAATTAGTTAATGCTAGTAGGTAAGAACTTTCTAGAACGTAAAACAGGCTAGAACCAGCGTATGATGTCATGATAGAAGGTTCTGGAACCTTTGTGATGTCATCCTATGATGTCATATAGAACGTTCCGGAACATCTTGGTTTCCTATAAAAACAGCCAGCTCTTCAACAGCCAACTCTCTTTCTCCTCGACCTCCGAACCAGCAACATCACCCAGACGGACCGGACTAACCAACCGACTGGAAGCCGCAAGTCTCCACCAGCATCCCGGAGCAGTCCAGACCACCCATCACCAAGCGTGCTCAGCTGGATAGATACCCGATGGCGAGCCAACCCCGGAACATTTGATATACCTCCAGACTAATGCCAGCCTGATGTGAATACCCATGATGCTCAACTAGTGCTCAACTATTGCTACACCACTAGTCCGGTAGGATTGAACTGAACGAGACTACAAGGACTTCCAAGGGAGTCGATCCCGTTCATCTTGTGTTATTTTGATATTGTATTTTGTATTTGATTTGATTTAACTTGATATATGGATACAGATATTCTCCTATAAGAATTAGAGGGTAAATGCTACCATTGTATGATGTTATAATAGAACCTTCTAGAACATAGAACCTTCTAGACTGTTTGTGGTGACGTCATAATAGAACCTTCTAGATGACATCTCGGTAATAGCCGAATCACTTCCTGTAAAGAAAACGAGTTTAAAGGGCCAATTCACCTAATAAGGTATTTGCATTCCCTGATAAACTAATATAGAGTTACCGATGATAACCTCAGAGACGTCTGAACGAACCCCAATGTGTTGATCCAATCGACCTAGGCCTTGATATCGACCTAACCCTCCCGCAAGGAGAGGTTACTGACCTAATCTAAAAGGGATACTTCAAAGCATAATTTGTACTTTACGTACGTATGTATTATTACTGTTTATCTAGCGCGCTTTTAATTAAAACACCGGTTATTGTTATAACTCTGCCTCTGGTCTACTATTCTTTTAATTGTGCATATTACTCCTTGTCGCATTCGAACCTAGAACTGTGCCCGTGGCAAATAGCTGTTACTGTTATTAACACAAGTGCTACACCTACATATAATATTTTTACACTTCTGTAAATACTATATCTATACCTGTACATATCCCTTACCTACTCTTACTAGTTACGCTGCTGCTGGTCAGTACGACTTACTACCACAGTGTCTTTATACCTGTATCACTGGACTTAATACTACAACTCTGTACATACATCTGATTATTTAGCACTATACTCAGTAGTACTCTATAGAGTCTATACCCAGTTTAATCACCTGTACATTGTATATTACTATTGCACTTTATACTGCTACATTTGCACTCTGGTTGGATGCCAAGCTCCTTTTCGCTTCTTTACTTGTGCTGCATGATGACAATACATTTGAGTCAAATCGAATCGAATCGAATCTAATATAATCGACTGAGGGCCCTGTCTGTGTGATATAATACCTAATGGTGAGGATGCCTCCGAAGCTGAGGTCCATGTTGTTGACCTGGGCTGTGAAGATGTCCATGTTGACGTACGGGGAGCATGAAGCGAGTCACTCGCTTGTCCATCCTGTTGTTGTCCGCCAGGCAGCTGAAGGTGACGGGGAGAGTTGCAGAACTGCCCCTGTGCACTCTTCCTACTATACTAACATCATGTCTCTACTACTATGCACTCAACACTTTGATGAACACTGTTACTCAGCTGAAAGAGTTGTACCCTTCCTGCTGACTTGTCGTACAGAACTTTGGATAAAAGCGTCAGCTAAATAAATGACTAAATGTAAATGTGAATGTAATGATCCGTACTGAGTCAAATATACACTGTTGGTTGCTGATCCTTACAGAGTCAAATATGCACTAGAATTAATCCTTACAGAGTCAAATATACACTATAATCTATCCTTACACAGTCAAATATGCACTATAATTTATCCTTACACAGTCAAATATACACTATAATCTATCCTTACACAGTCAAATATACACTATAATCTATCCTTACACAGTCAAATATACACTATAATCTATCCTTACACAGTCAAATATACACTATAATCTATCCTTACACAGTCAAATATACACTATAATCTATCCTTACACAGTCAAATAAACACGAGGATTGATCCTTACACAGTCAAATATACACTATAATCTATCCTTACACAGTCAAATATACACTAGGCCTGATTCTTACACAGTCAAATATACACCAGGATTGATCCTTACACAGTCAAATAAACACGAGGATTGATCCTTACACAGTCAAATAAACACTAGGACTGATCCTTACACAGTCAAATATACACTAGGACTGATCCTTACACAGTCAAATATACACTAGGACTGATCCTTACACAGTCAAATATACACTATACTGATCCTTACACAGTCAAATATACACTAGGACTGATCCTTACACAGTCAAATATACACTAGGACTGATCCTTACACAGTCAAATATACACTAGGACTGATCCTTACACAGTCAAATATACACTAGGACTGATCCAGCAACGATTAACTCCAGTTTCTTCATGAAGCCAACCAGGTTGCGTGTTGCTTTCTAACAGCGGAGGAGTGCAAGAATGTGACAATTTGACCATGTGACCGCGGCAAGGCGGGAGAGCGGCAGTGCGGAAATAGGCTGTCTATTGCCATTCTCTAAGACAAACGCTAACCTTAACCAACTCCTTAACAGCGCCTAAACTTAACCGTTCTAACCTTAACCAACTCCGAAACAATGCCTAACCTTAACCTTAACCTTAACCATGCCTAACCTTAACCTTAACCATAGAAAGAATATTGCCATTCTCTAAGACAAACTCTAACCTTAACCAGCTCCTTAACAGCGCCTAAACTTAACCGTTCTAACCTTAACCAACTCTGAAACAATGCCTAACCTTAACCTTAACCTTAACCATGCCTAACCTTAACCGGCGAAAGAATACACGTTAAAAAAAAAATTTGATGGGATTCGAACTTGTCAACAACGGACCGCAGGACCGCAGGATCGCTGCGCTGCCAGGTGAGCTGAGCTTCGAATGAAAATCATGGCGGATTAGGGCGGTTACATAATGCCGCAAGCTCTGCCGCTCCGCTCTGCGGTTGCCGCGCCTGCCGCGGGGCGTGTCGCAGCCAATCAGGGAAAACGCGGAAGCAACGGCAGCACTGCTCCGCTGTTATTAAGCAATAGGCAACCAGGTTCAGTGACTCCAGATGAAGTGACTCACCTGGAGGAGGTTCCCAGGGCGGTGTGCAGAGCCTGCAGCAGACCTCCTATGAACACCTAGGGGTTCTTCTGCAAAGCAGCGGCAGGACTAGCCCCTTACGTGACTGCGATGTGCAAGCCTGGGGCTTTAGTGACCGCAGTCACTCTCAGCTGTGCCGCGACCAGGCTAAAAAGAAAGTACCAAGCGGTGATCGGGGGCTGGGGGTGGGTCAAAAATATATCAGATATGAATTTCAAAGATACCCAGCGTACAATATAGGTTTAACACAGCTTTACAGTGGGGTCTGGAAGCTCGGAGTTGCTAATAAACAGTTTAAATCATTGTTACAAAACGAGTGGTACTCACAGAGCGAACGTTGGCAAGATGGCGTCTTCTTCTTCTGCCGCTATTTGGCTGCCTGGTGCGCATGCGCTGTGGCACCAACGGCGGAAATGGACGTTCGCTCTGTGAGTACCACTCGTTTTGTAACTGATTTAAAGGACGAGCAGCCTGTGAAGCAGCAGGCCGGTGAGGACGCTCAGCGTGTACATGGTGGACCAGCAGGCCTGTGAGGACGCTCAGCGTGTACATGGTGGACCAGCAGGCCTGTGAGGACGCTCAGCGTGTACATGGTGGACCAGCTGGCCTGTGAGGACACTCAGCGTGTACATGGTGGACCAGCTGGCCTGTGAGGACGCTCAGCGTGTACATGGTGGACCAGCTGGCCTGTGAGGACACTCAGCGTGTACATGGTGGACCAGCTGGCCTGTGAGGACGCTCAGCGTGTACATGGTGGACCAGCTGGCCTGTTAGGACGCTCAGTGTGTACATGGTGGACCAGCAGGCCTGTGAGGACGCTCAGCGTGTACATGGTGGACCAGCAGGCCTGTGAGGACGCTCAGCGTGTACATGGTGGACCAGCAGGCCTGTGAGGACGCTCACTCGCTCAGTGTACATGGGCTGTGGACCATTTACATTTGGTCATTTAGCTGATGCTTTTATCCAAAGCGACTTACAAGTTTTGTACAACAAGACAGCAGGAACGGCACAACTCTATCAGCTGAGTAACAATGTTCATCAAAGTGTTAAGTGCTGGGCGCCCTCGTGGCGCACCGCATAGTGCCTCGCACACCTACGCGACCGTCTCGGGTTCGCCTCCCGCTCCCGGGGGATAATTTGTCGCATGTCTTCCCCACTCTTCTCCCGTTCACCCTCTCCTCTGTCGGTCATGTCTGACCAGAAAAAGCTGGAAAAACGCTAAAATAAATCAAAAAAATAAATAAAGTGTTGAGTGCTACAGTGTAGGTTAGTATATTAGGACAAGTGCATGTTAGTTAGGGTTAGAGTTTTTTTTTCTTCATTCTTTCCCTTCATTTCAGATGATGATTGAAGAAGTGCGTCTTTAGTCGACGGTGAAAGATTAGACAGGTTTTGGCTGTCCTAACTGTGGTGGGAAGTTCGTTCCACCATTGTGGGGCAAGGGCCGAGGTCGCAGAGAATAGGCGACTTCTCTTTGATGACCTTCCCGGAGCTCGGATAGGAGTAGGTCTGAGGCGTCCAGAAGATGCAGAGCGTAGGGGTCTTGAGGGTGTGTAGTTAGAGACCATTGACCCGGAGGTAGTCGAGGACCTTGAAGCGGATTTGTGCGGCAATGGGGAGCCAGTGCAGGTCCCTGAGAAGTGGGGTGACATGGGCTGACTTCGGTAGGTTTGAGATCAGGCGGGCCGCTGCGTTCTGAATGAGTTGAAGAGGCTTGGTGGCAGTGGCCGGAAGGCCAGCAAGCAGTGCGTTGCAGTAGTCGAGGCGTGCAGGCTTGTGAGGACGCTCAGCGTATGCAGCTGCAGAACGTCAGACCGCAGCGCTTACAAGCCCCGCGCTTACAAGCCCCGCACATAGCAACCCCTCGCTTCCATTGGCTGATTTTGGTCACGTGATTTGGGTCCCACCCAATGGCTGAGGTCCCCCGCGCTTAGATACCCCTTGCTTCCATTGGCTGATTTGGGTCACGTTGCACTGCGGGATTGATTGATTGATTGATTGAAAACTTTATTAACAGATTGCCGTATGATTTGGGTCACGTTGCACTGCGGGATTGATTGATTGATTGATTGATTGATAGATTCATTGATTCATTGATTGATTGATTGAAAACTTTATTAACAGATTGCCGAATGGGTACACGTGACCACCACAGGCCCTGATTGATTGATTGAAAACTTTATTAACAGATTGTAGAATGGGTACACGTGACCTGACCGATTGATTGATTGATTGATTGATTGATTGATTGATTGAAAACTTTATTAACAGATTGCAGAATGGGTACAGTGACCGATTGATTGATTGATTGATTGATTGAAAACTTTATTAACAGATTGTATAATGGGTACAGTGACCGATTGATTGATTGATTGATTGATTGATTGATTGATTGATTGATTGTTTGAAAACTTTATTAACAGATTGCAGAATGCAGTACAGCTCAATACACACAATTGTTAAGGGGATGCAGACCATGCAGTACTGTTACATTTGTGACATACAGTAAATATATACAAGGGGGAGGGAACTGTACATTTATGATGAATTGAAAATGGGGGACCCTGATGTAAACAAGACGGAAGTCTTTCTCTGGTCTGCATCCCCTTAACAATTGTGTGTATTGAGCTGTACTGCAGATATATTTCAATTGCCTTACTTATTTACATAAGTATTATAGGCCTACAGCAGTATTGTACAGACAGTCTGTGTGAAGTCTGTGTGGTTATCCAGCTGCACAAAGGCAGAGCAAGAGGCTCTACAGAGGGTGGTGAAGGCGGCAGGCAGGATTGTCGGGACTCCTCTATCAAACATCACCTCCGTCTTCACCTCCCGCTGCCTCCACCGCTCCAAGTGTATCATCAAGGACCAGTCTCACCCAGCACATCACCTTTTTCAGCTCCTTCCCCCAGGGAGGAGATACCGGTCCATACATGCCAAGAGTTCAAGATTTAAGAACAGCTTTTTCCCCCAAGCAGTCAGACTGTTAAACGCTCATTGACTGTCCCCTCACGTGCACCATGCACTTACCTGGACTTGATAATCACTGTTACCACTCATCATGCACTTTATTTAAAATATTCTGTTATGTACAGTGTTATATGTGTTATGTGTTTCATGTATGTATATATTGTACTACGGTCTGTGGGAGCTCCCCTGAAATTTCACTCACGGTCATATAAGAGTTTTAATGTAGAAGGTTTTATTAATGAAATGTTGGGTATAAACTGGGAGGAGGTATGTTGTGAGGATGACCCAGAGGTTGCACTGGACTTATTTATGTCAGAAACAAATCAGCCCCATGGATAGATAGTAGCTTTTAATGAATTTTAATTAATGAGAGAGACATACTGTAGCCAAAAAAGCATCAGTGTGTTCCAGTTCTGCAGATGACAGACAAAAGTACCGTTCCTTACGTAATCAAGTCACAAAGTTAAATAAGGTGAGAAAAAGGGAATATTTTAAACCATGGTTATATGATGTGAGAAATGATGGTAAAAATCTATGGAATGTTTTAAATCAAATTATGGGTAGAAAATCCAATGTCTGTACACCTTTTGTTGAGTCATATGGAATTGTCCTAACCAAACCATGTGATATTGCCAACCATTTTAATGATTTTTATGCAAGTAAGATATCTCAGCTCAGGCAGGGAATGCACATCTCAAACAATACAAAATCAAATGACATAATTAAGAATATCATAATGAAAGATAAAGGGTGTACATTTGATTTTCAACAGGTTGAGGTTAGTGATATTGAAAGGTTACTCCAGGCTCTACCTGACAGCAAGTTAGCTGGCACAGACAACTTGGATAGTAAATTATTGAGAATTACTGCTACGATCATAGCAAGTCCAGTGTCATATTATTAATAGATGTATACAAGTGGGACTATGTCCAAAGAGATGGAAGGAGGCTAAGGTTACTCCTTTACCCAAAGACTGTGTTGAAAGATGCGCCCATTTTGTTTATAAACTTTATATCTGTTAGTGTTCTTCTTCACTTAGTTTCACGTAATGTTTTGGTTGCACAAATCACGTGACCCAAATCAGCCAATGGAAGCGAGCGGCCGGAGGACCTCAGCCATTGGGTCCCCAAATCACGTGACCCAAATCAGCCAATGGAAGCGAGGGGTATCTAAGCGCGGGGGACCTCAGCCATTGGGTGGGACCCAAATCACGTGACCAAAATCAGCCAATGGAAGCGAGGGGTCGCTATGTGCGGGGCTTGTAAGCGCGGGGCTTGTAAGCGCTGCGGTCTGACGTGCTGCAGCTGGAAGCATCTCTCCCTCATCTCCACCACCTTGCCTGCTATCAGGAACAGAATCCCCTCACCTGTAGCAGAGACATGTATTCAGAGTTCATTATATTGTTTACACTGTTTATTCTTTTCTCACATTTTTATATTCATATCAATGTCTTTCTACGAATACCCTGCCCATACCTGTACCGCCCCTCCCCCCATGCTGCTATGACAAGGGGATCAATAAAGGAATATCTTATCTTATCTTATCTTATCTTATCTTATCTTATCTTATCTTATCTTATCTTATCTTATACAGGACAAGGAGAAGATATGTCAAAAGAGAGACTTTATAGGGGAACTATGCCCATTTTCAGAACTCATACATGTTATTCCTGTGGTCTAAACCCAGTCCGACTCCAAAAAAACTTTAGCGAACGTGAAACAACTCTCACCCAAATCCAGAATTGAGAGACACACCAGCGAAGTGGGAGAGATGTTATCAGTGATGCTGAGAGCACCCAGGGGAATTTTTGGAGTGTATGGGGGTACATCTTGTGTTTCAGAACGGACAGCACTACTATAGAATGACGCTCGTTTGGGGATAAAAGAGTGGGACTTCTCTGGTTTCTGGCTTTGGGAGAGAATAGCTCATGTTCACAAATACTGACTGAACTGTCCTAGGCCATGGAAATAACACTTTGGTTTGGATGGTGTGCCCCTTTAACGTAACACTTTGACTTAACACATCTCCAAAGGATATTATAAGGATATTCCAAGTTGACCATAATTAAGCAATAATACACGAGAAGCCGTGTTATGTCATGAATATTGCCACGGCTGTGGCCTCTCGACCAATCACAATGTGTGGTCGTAACTACCTGTTGTATAATGCAATTGAACTGTGGTAATTCACACATAATACAATTCCCCATATCAATAACCAGACTGAAATACAGTCATGATGATAGGATAGTCAGTTGCCAATGTGCTTCTTCAGGAGACACAATATGTTACAAGTCTGTTACAAGTTTCTAATGGCTATTATTACGCTATTATATCACATTCACTGGTTCACTATTATGGCCAATGAATTCATGATTCACTATGATAGTTGCAAGATATGTTGATTTGGGAGGAAACATTACCTATGTCCTGTATATGTTTCTAACCTTGAAGTGCATTACCGAAACTTGTGATCTCACAGCGAGCATGAAACGTGTGAAAATAGCCGTGCGATATCATCTGACCCGCGGCGGAACTGACCGTGAAACATGTGGACTGAGCCCGGAGGCCCCGCCGTTACGGTTCCCCTGCTGATGCTGCTGCTGACCAGGCGCATGATGGCTTCATTCAGGCAGTGGAAGACGTCTCCCAGGCAGAGGCTTCCCCCGGGTCCTCATGCTGCCCAGCACCAGGCCCAGGCAGAGGCTTCCCCCGGGTCCTCATGCTGCCCCGCACCAGGCCCAGACAGAAGCTTCCCCCGGGTCCTCATGCTGCCCAGCACCAGGCCCAGGCAGAGGCTTCCCCCGGGTCCTCATGCTGCCCAGCACCAGGCCCAGGCAGAGGCTTCCCCCGGGTCCTCATGCTGCCCAGCATCCGGCCCAGGCAGAGGCTTCCCCCGGGTCCTCATGCTGCCCAGCACCAGGCCCAGGCAGAGGCTTCCCCCGGGTCCTCATGCTGCCCAGCATCCGGCCCAGGCAGAGGCTTCCCCCGGGTCCTCATGCTGCCCAGCACCAGGCCCAGGCAGAGGCTTCCCCCGGGTCCTCATGCTGCCCCGCACCAGGCCCAGGCAGAGGCTTCCCCCGGGTCCTCATGCTGCCCAGCACCAGGCCCAGGCAGAGGCTTCCCCCGGGTCCTCATGCTGCCCAGCACCAGGCCCAGGCAGAGGCTTCCCCCGGGTCCTCATGCTGCCCAGCACCAGGCCCAGGCAGAGGCTTCCCCCGGGTCCTCATGCTGCCCAGCACCAGGCCCAGGCAGAGGCTTCCCCCGGGTCCTCATGCTGCCCAGCACCAGGCCCAGGCAGAGGCTTCCCCCGGGTCCTCATGCTGCCCAGCACCAGGCCCAGGCTGACGGAGAAGTCAAGACCACCAGACCCAAGGCATTGACGCCGCTTGAGGAGCCGGGCATGGGAACCGTTTCCCCCGCGATGTCACCATATGGTAAATGGTAAATGGCTGTTTTTTTATATAGCGCTTTTATCCAAAGCGTTTTACAATTTGTTACTCCATTTTACCTATTCATTCACACATTCACACACTGACGGCGGAGGCAGCCATGCAAGGTGCCAACCTGCTCATCGGGAGCAATTAGGGGTTAAGTGTCTTGCTCAAGGACACATCGACACGCTGCCCGGGAGGAGTGGGAATCGAACCGGGAACCTCCGGATTGCCAGACGACTGCTCTACCTCCTGAGCCACTGTCGCCCCCCCATCACTGCTGCCGGGAGTACGTGAGGTAACAGTCCCGTCGGTCTCAGTCAGGTTGACGTCTCTTGAGGCCTCCTCTCTGAGACAATCCTGGTATGAACTGTCTTATTCTAGATGAAGATGGAAAGTTAATTAAATTAAATCTAATTAAATTCTTTTTTTTTTATCCACTTTTTCTCCCATTTTTCTATATTTTTTTTCTCCCATCCCAATTTCGTATCGTCCAATTCAACCCTCCCCTGTCACGAATGCTGTTTCTTGCCTCCCACAAGCCGGCTGCAATGTGGACTAAGTCATACATAGCACAAGTCCCCTCCGGTACTTGAGGTAACAGCAGTCGCATCTTTTCACCTGCGCAGCTCGATCTCTCAGTGGCGAGGAGTAACGCATGGGAGGCTCACGCTGCCCCCGACACTTCCTGATTCTACTGCGCAGGCGCACCAACCGACCTGTAGGAGTCGCTGTCCACAACGCCCGATCCCCACCCATCAGTTTCCCACCCCCTAATACGGCCAATGTGTATTAGTATGGACGGCCAGCTAAACTGAAAGCAATGTGGAGCGCTGGGCTCGAACAGGCAAGCGCAGCGTTTCCGTCATTCGTGGCGAGTGCCTTGCCCACTACGCCACGTAGCCGCCCTAATTCAATTAAATTCAATAAACTTTTCAGTGAAACATTGCACAGAGATGATATAGAAAAACAACTTATCTATTTTTTTTATCCACTTTTTCTCCTTATTTTCAATTTTTCTCCCATCCCAATTTCGTGTTTTTCCAATTCTCCCCTCCCCTGTCTTGAACGTTGCTAGACTATGCCTCCCACTGGTTGGCTGTAGTGAGGATAGAAGCCTTGCATCACGTGTCCCCTCCGGTACACGAGGAGGCAGCCTGTCGCATCTTTTCACCGCAGCAGCTCGAACTCTCAGTGGCGAGGAGTAACGCGTGGGAGGCTCACGCTGCCCCCGATACTTCCTGTTTCCGCCGTACCGGCGTCACCCAACCGACCTGTAGGAGTCGCTGTCCACAACGTCCAATCCCCACCCACCGGCTTTCCCACCCTCTAACACTGCCCAATTGTGTTAGTATGACGGCCGGCCAAGACGGTAGCAACGCCGAGAGCTGGGCTCGATACCAGCATCTCCTGCGTTAGTGGCGAGCACCTTGCCCGCTGCGCCACTCAGCCACCACAACTTATCTATTTATTACAAAAAGATTTGCACTACATCCATACCTCATTTTAGCATTTTTGCATTTAAAAAAAGTTTGCATTATGATTTTGTACCTCATTGTTTGCATTTTGTACTTAATTTTGTACTTTAGGTTGTATATATTCAAGATTCAAGATTGTTTATTGTCATATGCACAGTTAAAACGACAGTTTGCCATACAATGAAAATCTTACTTTGCTAGTCCACCCTTCACAAAAAATCACACAGTACTTAACTTAAACATATTTAAATACAAGCGAGTGCTAGAAAATAAGATAAAATAGATAAAAATATATACAATACAACAAGGCACAGTGAGTTACATTGCACGTTCCAATCGTTCCATGGAGGTGACAGTGGGTCATAGCAGCAGTTAAAAGTGTCTTTAGTGATTCATAGTTCATATTTCATAGTAGAAGGTTTTTGGGGGGGGGGGGGCTAGGCATTCAAGAGTCTGACGACAGAGTACAGCAACTTGCAATGGGCCTGGTCTACAAGATACACTACACGACCAAGGTACCCATGTACATGTCAAAATACTTCCCAAAGGTCAGTGAATACCACGATCACAACACCAGAGGGAGCTCCACAAATCATGTTAAACCCAGATTTGGCTCAAACAAGGGACTAAACACGTTTCGTTTCGCAAATAATCAATGTGGAACGCCCTGCCCAAAGCTGTAAAGGAATGTGAATCACTACCCACTTTCAAAAACACTCTCAAAAAACACCTACGGGAGACTGCAATTCGAAACTGGCCCCTGTAAATGTCCTAACACAACCCCCCCCCACTCCTACCCAACCCCCCCCCCCCCCCACCCACCTCCAATGTACAGTCCCCCCCACCTACCCAATCCAATGTACAGTTTCTACGCCAAATGTATATACTTTTTTTTCTGGACTCTTTTTGTATCACAAACAGTACTGTATTTGCAAATCTGGTATGTCATAAATGTATAGATGTAGCAGTACTGTCTATCTGTATGTCATGTATGTCATATATGTTACGATTAATTGAAAATGGGGGACCCTGATGTAAACAAGACGAAAGTCTTTCTCTGGTCTGCATCCCCTTAACAATTGTATGTATTGAGCTGTACTGTACTGTACCCATTCTGCAATCTGTTAATAAAGTTTTCAATCAATCAACCAATCAATCAATCTGTGAGTAGAAACTGTTTGTCAGTCTCGTGGTTCTGGCTTTTTATATCGCCTGCCTGATGGCAGGAGGTTGAAGAGTCTGTGTTGGGGGGATGTACTGTCCTTAATGATGTTGTGTGCTCTCCTGGTGGCCCTGGTAGAGTAAATGTCCTGTAGTGAGGAGAAGGCTGCTCGAGAGATGTACTGAGCAGTTTTAATCACTCGCTGGAGTGCTTTCCTGTCCTTAGCAGTGCAGTTTCCATACCAGACTATTGTATATTGTATATTGTATATTTTTTATAGTGTTTGGACTTTATTATTTTTTACTGTACGAAGCACATTCTCAGGGGGCTCATATAGAACCAAGCATTTTACTGTAATGCACATTATATATGTAAAACAAAACTTGAAACTTGAAACTTGAACTTTGATCTCACCTGTTTGAAACAGGCCTCCACCAAATTTGAGAGGACCATGTTTCTAGAGAGCAAAAAGACAGTCATGTTTTACTTCTAGTTTCATGGATTTGATACTGGTACTTGACAGCCATGTAAAATGCAATAGTGTGGGTTATTCGACAGCGTTTGTTGAGCGCCTGATCAGATCCATGAAGGCATCCACGGTCTGCACTGCCTCAATATGACCACCGGAGGGCGCTGAAGTATGCGTGGTTTCTTTCCCAGGCTTGAGATTGATTGATTGATTGATTGATTGATTGATTGATTGATTGATTGATTGATTGATTGATTGATTGATTGATTGATTGAAAAGTTTATTAACAGATTGCAGAATGGGTACAGTACAGTACAGCTCAATACATACAATTGTTAAGGGGATGCAGACCAGAGAAAGACTTTGGTCTTGTTTACATCAGGGTCCCCCATTTTCAATTCATCATAACATATATGACATACATGACATACAGATAGACAGTACTGCTACATCTATACATTTATGACATATCAGATTTGCAAATACAGTACTGTTTGTGATACAAAAAGTGTCCAGAAAAAGAGTGTATATACATTTGACGTAGAAACTGTACATTGGGGGAGGTTGGGTGGGTGGGGTGTGGTTGGGTGGGTGGGTGGGGGCTGTACATTGGAGGTGGGGGGGGGGGGGGGGGGGGGTTGGGTAGGGGGGGGGGGACACACACTGTACACTGTACATTGGAATACTGACAAAGCCATACTTGGTAATTTACTGTACAACTGGGTTAGGACATTTGTAGGGGCCAGTTTCGAATTGCAGTCTCCCGTAGGTGTTCTTTGAGAGTGTTTGAGAAGGACCACTAGCGGTGAGGACGGCGGTGATGGTGGTCAGTGGTCAGTCACCACGTAGTGAGCGACGGCCTGCTGAGCCCCTATTCTCCCCGAAGCCTTCCTTACCGTCCAGAGAAGATATGCCTGGCAGAGAAAACAATGGACTGTAACACATGAATATACAACCCCCTTAACCCTTTCACTGCCACATGACAGCCGGTTAACCCTTTCACTGTGACAATACAGAAGGTTAGCCCTTTACTATCACACAACCGACGGCGATGCTCCATCATTAGCATCATTAGCTCCGCAAATGCGGAGCTAATGATGCTAATGATGGAGCATCGCCGTCGGTTGTGTGATAGTAAAGGGTTAACCGGCTGTCGTGTGGCAGTGAAAGGGTTAATAGTGTCCATTGGAGATACACCTGAAAGAGAAAGCCAGCATACAGTACATTTTGCTTTCTAAATATACTGGATGGACAGTAGCCTAATTATTGTACATTAACTTATTATTCATTAACAGTAATGATTGCATATTAACTTAATCGATTGATTGATCGTCAAGTGATTTTGTGTGTAGATCATGATTTAGTTTGAAGACATTTTAATATTTAGTTTGAAGGTGTACTCAGTTGTGTATCTCAGGACTAAAAGCATGGTCGAAAGTGGTTGAATGAGTGAAAAATCTTTGGTTAAGCCTTAAGGGTTTGTTGTAATAAGTACCGTAGGACCTGATGAGCATCCTGCTTCTTCCTATTTCTTTCCTGTTCGGACAAGAGACTTTTTTTTATTGCCATTTCTTTTCACATTAAATAATTTTAGTATTTTATGTTTTCATTGTTTTTTTTGGGGCTCTCTGTATTTTTCACCCATCCCAATTTAGTCGTTATGCCAATTCCCTTCCTGGTCGTTGTTGCGTGCATTGCCCCACTGTCGGCCTAGGGAGGGTGTAGAAGTACCACATGCCTCCTCCTCCAGCCGCTTCTTCTCACCTTTCGAGGAGTTTCACTGGGGGAACGTAACGCGTGCAGAGGTCCATGCTATTTCCCCCAGATCCCCTCCCTGCTGAACAGGCGCCCCGACCGACCAGTAGGAGTCACAGTTTACAACGACCAGGACACATACATACCCCACTGGCTTCCCACCCGCTAACACTACCAATTTGTGTTAGTAGGGACAACTGACCAAGCCGGAGGTACCGCTGACAGCTGGATTTGATCCCAGAGTCTCTGCTGTGGTAGGCGAGTGCTTAGGCCGGCAAGTGCTTAGTCCACTGCGCTATAGGCTATAGCCTGCAGCCGGATGCTTTCCACTGAACGCACAGGGGAAATCGGTATCTACCTTCTTGTCTGACTCTGGAGAAGACGGTTAGCACATTTCCCATAATGTTGGCGTGTTCCTTTCTAAAGACAAAATAATGTAGGACGCAAGGTCAGCATGTTTCCTAGAATCACTTGCCTATTAAAACAGCTGCCACCGTGAAAACAACAAAAGCATTTCTCTGGAGAAAGGCACCAATGCCAGTGGAGTTCTGTGATGGAGATGGCCAGGTACATAGGTAGACAGTGGTGTTGTCTGTCTCTCTGGGTCGTCCATCAGAGGCAGGAGCCGGGTGGTGTCCCATGAGCCCTGGCACACGCAGCTGGCTTGAGGAACAAAAGGGGTTTTGCTCTCATGTTGGTATTACTGGAAAATATGCAATGACACAGAGCAGTGATGTTGAAATCGAATTGGAATTCATGAAACTCGATTCAACAAGCTCGTTCTCAAAAGAAAGTGTGCCAGAGAAAGAGTTTAAATGATGCATCATAATTGAATCTGCTTTCATCTGCTGCAACCTTTACATCCTGATGTTTTGCGCAAACTCTAAGTGAATTTCCAAAAGGTTGGCAAAAGAAAACGCAATGACACAAATCATCTGGCAGCGTCACTTAATTCTGTGAGACTAACTAAGTTTGATCAATTTGCATGAAGATTCTTGTGAAGATTTTTTTTTATTGACGAACCTTTTTCAAAATATTCCACTTGTTTTTTGTTTCTTTCTCAGAAAGTCTTTTTGTATTGCGTCAGTCCCACAAAACAACACTTTGACATGATGAGTATGGTAATACATTAGGTGTGGCGCCTTTCTCTCAGGGCGTAGGCCTTGTACTGCAGATGCCTCCTGCAGATTAACCCTTTCACTACCACACTACCAAAGGGTTAACCCTTTCGTGGCGACAATACGGGAGGTTAACCCTTTCACTGCCACACTACAGAAGGTTAACCCTTTCACTACCACACTACAGACGGTTAACCTTCTGTATTGTGGTAGTGAAAGGGTTAAAGATGGCAACAGCGCTCTGTTTGAATTGGGTATCTAATTGTACCGCTGGGTATTTGACTATGGCCAATGAATTTCTGATTTTATGAAGGATACGCACACCATTTCAGTTTTGTAGTTAATAATAATAATAATAATAATAATAATAATAATAATAATAATAATAATAATAATAATAATAATAATAATAATAATAATAATAATAATAATAATAATAAGGGCGGCTGGGTGGCGCAGCGGACATTGCTCTCATCACCAACGCATGATACACCGGGTTCAACTCCGGCTGTCGGCGTTGCCTCCGGCTTGGGCCAGTCGTCATACTAACTCAATTGGCAGAGTTAGCGGGTGGAAGTCGATGGGTGGTAATCTGGACGTTGTGGACAGCGACTCCTACACATCGGTTGGGGGACGCCTGCACAGCAGAGACAGGAAATGGCGGCGGTAGTGTGAGCCTCCCACACGTTACACCTCTCCAATAAGAGTCCGCGCTGACAGGTGAAAAGATGTGACAGGCTGCCTCCACATGTATCGAAGGGGACATGTGATGCAAGGCTTCTATCCTCCCTACAACTGGCCAGTGGGGGGCATATGCGAGCAATGTTCAAGA
Source organism: Notolepis coatsorum (assembly GCF_963971535.1). NCBI lineage: Eukaryota > Metazoa > Chordata > Actinopteri > Aulopiformes > Paralepididae > Notolepis > Notolepis coatsorum. The sequence continues at coordinate 24,740,781 of NC_140177.1, read as the reverse complement.
CAGGGGAGGGGAGAATTGGCACAGTGGAATTGGGATGGGAGAAAAATAGAAAAAGAGGAGAAAAAGTGGATAAAAAAAAAAAAAAAAAAAAATCTATTTGTAACACACTTTATATTGTAACAATCTCAAAGTGCTACATGAAAGGAGATAAAGATAAATACTTTTTTTTATAAAACAACCAATGAAAATGGAAGAAACATTCAGATAAAAAAAAATTATAATAAAAAAGAAACACAAGGCATCGGTTCAGTCCATTTAGGCAAATGCCTTGTTAAAAATAAATGTTTTTTGTCCCCTTTTAAAAGCCTCAACGGACTGTGGTGCGTAGATGGTCGGGGAGGGCATGCCACAGCCGAGGAGCAGCTGAGCAGAAGAAGGCCCGGTGCGTTTTGTGTATGGGTTTGAGTGTGTTTGAGTATCCAGAGCAGAGGGAGCGGGTGGAGGTCGGGGGAGCGATGAGTTATTTTTTTTTGATCCACCTTTTCTCCTCCTATTTTCTGTATTTTCCTCCCATCCCAATTTAGTCGTTATGCCAATTCCCCCCTCCCCTTCCTGGTCTTTGCGCGCATGTGCCCCCCACTGGTCGATCTAGGGAACCCTGAAGTCTATCACATGCTTCCTCCGATACATAGGAGACAGCCAGCAGCCTCTTTTCACCTGGCAGCGAGGACTCTCATTGGTGAAGTGTAACGCGTGGGAGGTCACACTACCTTCACCATTTCCCTCCCTCGCTGTGCAGGCACCTTGACCGACCTGTAGGAGTAGCTGTTTACAACGACCACTGACAACCTAGGATGGCTTAGAGTAGACGACAGAGTACAGCAACTTGCAATGGGCCTGGTCTACAAGATACACTACACAACCAAGGTACCCATGTACATGTCAAAATACTTCCCAAAGGTCAGTGAATACCACGATCACAACACCAGAGGGAGCTCCACAAATCATGTTAAACCCAGATTCTGCTCAAACAAGGGACTAAACACGTTTCGCAATTATGCCACATCAATGTGGAACACCCTACCCAAAGCTGTAAAGGAATGTGAATCACTACCCACTTTCAAAACCACTCTCCCTGTAAATGTCCTAACCCAACCCCCTCCAATGTACAGTAAATGACCAAGTATGGTTTTGTCAATATTCCAATGTACAGTTTTGCTTGTACAGTTGTACAGTGTCCCCCCCCCCCCCTCCTACCCAACCCCCCCCCCCCTCCCCCCCACCCCACCCACCCAACCACCTCCAATGTACAGTCCCCCCCCCACCCCCACCCCACCTACCCAACCTCCTCCAATGTACAGTTTCTACGTCAAATGTATACTCTCTTTTCTGGACTCTTTTTGTATCACAAACAGTACTGTATTTGCAAATCTGGTATGTCATAAATGTATAGATGTAGCAGTACTGTCTATCTGTATGTCGTGTATGTCATATATGTTATGAGTAATTGAAAATGGGGGACCCTGATGTAAACAAGACGAAAGTCTTTCTCTGGTCTGCATCCCCTTAACAATTGTATGTATTGAGCTGTACTGTACTGTACCCATTCTGCAATCTGTTAATAAAGTTTTCAATCAATCAATCAAACCAGATTACCACCCACCAGCTTCCCTCCCGCTGACTCTGCCAATTGAGCCAGTATGACGACCGGCCAAGCCGGAGGCACCGCTGACAGCCGGATTCGATACCAGTGTCTCTGCAGTGGTAGCCAGACGCTTAGTCCGCTGTGCTACCCGGCCGCCCGCGATGAGTTATTTTAGATAGGAGGGGGGGTTGCTGTGGATGCACTGATGGGTGAGGAGGGAGACCTTGTAATATTGTATTCTATCCTGAAGGAGACGGGGAGCGAGTGTAGGGAATGGAGTATGGGTGTGATGTGTTCAAATGTCCGCACAATGTGGTTAGACTCCAGGAGCTGTGTTTCTTTTGCAGTGTTTGTTCATGACCTTACGTGTTTTGAATGAGAGCATGGCGGTTGGTTGTTCTGCCTTATTATTGGCTCCTCCTAGGCCATTGTGGTTACCCATGTCTGGGCTGATAGTGTGCTTTGGCCTTGGGAAAGGTGCTGAAACACATGCAGATGCTGGGCTGTAGTAGAGTGGGGAAAGGGGGAACTGACTACCCGGGGCCCCCGAGCTGGGGGAGGGCCCACAGAGAGTCTGGGCTAAAAGATTTGTAATGTTTTTTACTAAACGGTGGTGTGTATGAGAATTCCAGAATTCTTCGCTACGCCCCTGTGCATATGGCAATTTATGCTAGTGAGAAAAAATGGCATTGTAGTAATTTCAATGCTGAAAACGATAAAGAGAAAAAGTAGGGGGTGGCTGGGTAGTGTAGAGGTCTAAGCACTCGCCTAGCACTGCACTAGCACTGTACTTCTGTATGACAACTATTAAAGAAACTTGAACAGTAGGGCAGCATGTGGCAGTCTACACCCTCCCCAAACCCACAGTAGGGCAGCATGTGGTAGTCTACACCCTCCCTAGACCAACAGTAGGGCAGCATGTGGTAGTCTACACCCTCCCCAGACCCACAGTAGGGGAGCATGTGGTAGTCTACACCCTCCCCAGACCAACAGTAGGGGAGCATGTGGCAGTCTACACCCTCCCCAGACCCACAGTAGGGCAGCATGTGGTAGTCTACACCCTCCCCAGACCAACAGTAGGGAAGCATGTGGTACTACGGTAGTCTACACCCTCCCCAGACCAACAGTAGGGCAGCATGTGGTAGTCTACACCCTCCCCAGACCCACAGTATGGCAGCATGTGGTAGTCTACACCCTGACCAGACCAACAGTAGGGGAGCATGTGGTAGTCTACACCCTCCCCAGACCAACAGTAGGGCAGCATGTGGTAGTCTACACCCTCCCCAGACCCACAGTATGGCAGCATGTGGTAGTCTACACCCTCCCCAGACCAACAGTAGGAGAGCATGTGGTAGTCTACACCCTGACCAGACCAACAGTAGGGGAGCATGTGGTAGTCTACACCCTCCCCAGACCAACAGTAGGGCAGCATGTGGCAGTCTACACCCTCCCCAGACCCACAGTAGGGCAGCATGTGGTAGTCTACACCCTCCCCAGACCCACAGTAGGGCAGCATGTGGTAGTCTACACCCTCCCCAGACCAACAGTAGGGGAGCATGTGGTAGTCTACACCCTGACCAGACCCACAGTAGGGCAGCATGTGGTAGTCTACACCCTCCCCAGACCAACAGTAGGGGAGCATGTGGTAGTCTACACCCTCCCCAGACCCACAGTAGGGCAGCATGTGGTACTAAGGTAGTCTACACCCTGACCAGACCCACAGTAGGGCAGCATGTGGTATAGTCTACACCCTCCCCAGACCCACAGTATGGCAGCATGTGGTAGTCTACACCCTCCCCAGACCAACAGTAGGGCAGCATGTGGCAGTCTACACCCTCCCCAGACCCACAGTAGGGCAGCATGTGGCAGTCTACACCCTCCCCAGACCCACAGTAGGGCAGCATGTGGTAGTCTACACCCTCCCCAGACCCACAGTAGGGTAGCATGTGGTAGTCTACACCCTCCCCAGACCCACAGTAGGGCAGCATGTGGTAGTCTACACCCTGACCAGACCCACAGTAGGGCAGCATGTGGCAGTCTACACCCTCCCCAGACCCACAGTAGGGCAGCATGTGGTAGTCTACACCCTCCCCAGACCCACAGTAGGGCAGCATGTGGTAGTCTACACCCTGACCAGACCCACAGTAGGGGAGCATGTGGTAGTCTACACCCTCCCCAGACCAACAGTAGGGCAGCATGTGGTAGTCTACACCCTCCCCAGACCAACAGTAGGGCAGCATGTGGTAGTCTACACCCTGACCAGACCCACAGTAGGGCAGCATGTGGTAGTCTACACCCTCCCCAGACCAACAGTAGGGCAGCGCAACGACCAGGAGGGAATTGGCATAACAATTAAAAAAGGGGGATGGAACAAGAAAAAAGCCTGAAAAGGAAAACGTTACCGAATTGTCGTGTTAGTGTCAAGTGTTTCACATGACGATTATTAATACTAATTATTAATACTCAAAGTCACGCATGTGTTGCTAGTGACACCCTTTGCACATAACCAACACTGTGTCCCTGACCTATATACCCGCCGGGGAATATCAAACAATCAAGTTCTCAACTAAAACAAAGCCTGTCTCCCATCAAAAAGTCTATTTGCCATTACAAAACCCCCGTTCTAAAGCAGGTGTAACCCGAGAGCAGAGCGAGGCGTTGGCCACGGAGTTGCACTCAGGGGGTTGATAGCACTCGGCATGATGCCGGGCGACAGCCCTTGTTCACCGTCAAAGGGGCTGCTATTCACATTGGAGAAAACGATGAAATGCTCCCATTATAATGGGGAACCAAAGGGCCCAGTGGCGGCACGACACCCGATCCCCCACTTGGCCCTGGCCTCCTTTTGTCCCGCTATTTCATATCTGACATACCCATGCACCTTCAGAAGCACTTGATGCTGGTACAACGATGGAGCGGAGTCCCGGCATGAGCAGCGCTCAGACATGGGGAATAAACAGACCATCTTCACGTCACAGCAGCTAGATGCCTACCAGGTCAGTCTCTACAAGAAGACATTTATCAAGCCACTGATACTGCTGAATGTGACATGTTGCTTCACTGTAACTGCCCTGCAGGAGCTAACCGCAGTCTTTAAAGTTCTTTGACTATCCAGTGATTTTGTAGTTGGGTCATTCCCCTGGCTATTGGTGACTTTTCCGTCCTCAGGATATAACTCGTTATATCTTACTTAAAATAAATCACATGTTTATAATGAAAGGCTTTTATTATAGATTGAGGTCCTCTTTATTATAACATTAACACACAAAAATGCATGTAGTATAATTATATATATATATATATATATATATATTTTTTTTTAAATAAACATTTTAGGCACATACACCCCTTTTTACAATGTCCCCAAAAGCAAATGTTCAGTTTCAATTAGAAACATTTGCAATATAATTATAAATAAGTTGAAATATGCCTTTATTATCATATAGTTCAGGTTAAAATCTCTCTAATTATAAATGGATAAATTAACGTTATTTAGTATTTGTATTGAATTTACTGTGTGTCCCCAAAATTGCATTCCACCCTGTTAGTTTGTGGTTTTTAGCCTTCTGAACAAAAGAGAACTACAATTCCCATGAAACAACATTCAGGAAGTGGAATCACTCATTTGGCAGAAAATTCAAAAAAGCAAAGTGAGGTGAGCACCAACGATCTGTTGCTTTTTTGCAAGTTTTATGGTGTTAGTCTGTATGTCCTACTCTTACATTTCCCCCCTGTTAGGCAAAATTATGAGGAAACTAAACCACATATATATTGTCAAGTTGAAAAGGTCTAATTGATTGATTGATTGAAAACTTTATTAACAGATTGCAGAATGGGTACAGTACAGTACAGCTCAATACATACAATTGTTAAGGGGATGCAGAGGTGGTTGGGTGGGTGGGGGGGGAGGTTGTGTAGGAGTGGGGGGGAGGTTGGGTAGGAGGGGTGGGTGGGGGACACTGTACAACTGTACAAGCAAAACTGTACATTGGAATATTGACAAGACTATACTTGGTAATTTTTACTGTACATTGGAGGGGGTTGTTAGGACATTTACAGATTTGCATTATAATAATTCTCTGTCTCTGTCTCTCTGTCTGTCTGTCTCACATTCTTCAATTTTGTTTCAGGTAAGTATCACAAGATTTCAGGTAATTGGCTAAGTATAGGATACTTTGTATTATGTTTCAGGCATTCTATTGTCTTAATAACTGTAATTCATTGCAATACTTGTCTACATATTAGGTAAGTATACACTTCAATCCATTTAAGGTTTTCGTTACATTCATCTCTCTGTCTCTGTCTCTGTCTGTATCTGTCTACACTGCAGATTCCTCAACGTATCTCCATGTTGCTATATCTAATTGCACCGACCTTTTGTTTAGTGCTTGAGGCTCAATCAGGCGCAGTACCTGACTGTCAACATACTGCAGTATCTTATCTTATCTTATAGCTTTTGCCTTCTGGAGATGAATGTCCCTCCCTCTCAAAGAGTGTTGTCAATGGTCCTCATTCTCGAACGGACATACATAAAAGTTACCAAGAAATTCCTTCGTAACTCGATTTACGTACTTATTCTGCATTCCGGAACGGCTTCGTATTGTAAGTCGGACAAACCGGTGTGCGCCCATGGTTTCAACATCTTTCTCTGGGACAAGTCATTGGGGATTGCGATACTACAGACATCCGTAGAATTAAATAATTATAATGATAATTAACATGACAATATTTGTATCATTAATAATTACGTTTTGCATTTATAGTCCTGACTCAATGAGGCATTGTTAGCATTACACACACACAATGCAAACTAAATAAATAATAACTAAACAGATTGCTGCAGATATAACTACTGTATAGTGGAATATACTGTTTTAATATGCCATATACTGTCTTCTTCTCTATGATATTATTTATTGTTTGTTTGATGTATTTCTATTGCTAAACGAAGTAACAGCTTAGGGAGGCAGCCTCAGCCCACAGCACACACACACACGCATGCACGCACGCACGCACGCACGCACACACACACACACACACACACACACACACACACACACACACACACACACACACACACACACACACACACACACACACACACACACACACACACACACACACACACACACACACACACACACACACACACACACACACACACACACATACTGTATACGTGCTAAATTAATCGTTCCACCAAAGTATAGGCTTCTATTATTCTAATGACTTGTTAAAGATGAAAACATTTCTGTTGTGACAGAGGATAAAGCAGTAGCCCAGTTCCAAGATTGGATGGCAAGATGTCACCTTCTGTCCACTGTGCAGACACACTGAGGCCCTGTCCACACGAACGCGGGGTTTTATGTAACCGTGATTTAATGTGCGCAGTTGCACTGTTCGTCCACACGCAACCGGGTTTTTGGAACACTGCAACCGTGGTCCAAAGTCCAGGGTGACGTTTTTGGCGCATCCCGGTTTCAGTGGTTGCGTGTGGACATAGTAACCGAAATTATTTCCAGTGTTTATGGCAGAGCTGTTGCAAGTAGCGTTATATGAAAATGATTGTAACAAACGATATCGGGGGTCCCTGATGTAAACAAGACGAAAGTCTTTCTCTGGTCTGCATCCCCTTAACAATTTTTTGTATTGAGCCGTATTGTATTGTACCCATTCTGCAATCTGTTAAATAAAGTTTTCATCCATTCATTCTACTAGCGTTAACGTTACTAGTACAATCAATAGCGAGCGATTTAACAACATTAACCAGACTGCTATATCAACAATGTTTGTGTCCAGCAAGATAGTCTCCCATGTGTAACGTTACTACGCTAATGTACGCTAGCCGCAATGCTAACTATTATAATGGCAAATCCCAATCACATTAGCACGTAAGCTAACAAAAGCCGCAATCTTTTTGTGAGACTAAACTCTCCGCTCTTGGTGGTAAATTGTGTTGGGGTTGATCAAACAATTGGAATATTATTTTTGGAATATTCCAGATCACTATCTGACATCAATTCTGGCTTGATCGTGCAATGCTTTTATACCGATCAAGCTGATCAACGTTTTTAGTGTTCAATACGAATGCTGTTACTGGCAATCAAATAATCAGAAACGACCCCCCCCCCCCTTTCATGCATTCATGATGAAACATAATACCTATTATATAGATTTGATTTGGGAATAGTAGGCTATACACAGTAACTCAGCCATTCGGGAATTACCCCAGACCACTCTAAAACTATACTTATATTCACCACGGTATAACACCGTATGAAAAAATGTATTCTTTTTCACATATTGAACAATAGATATTTGATGTCAAATGGGCCATAGTATTGTATCCATAGCTATAATATAGAATATAGTTATAGCTCTACAAACAAGGTGACGCACTCCTATCTTTTAAAGTGTGGCATTGCTACAACGGGACCCATCTAATAGCTGGCACTGAATGAGTTAAAAGATGCTCACGTCTCTCCTACAAATTCAAATGGGCCCATGTTCAAGACTGTGCTTCTAAGTCTATCATCTACAGTAGTTATATCCACGGCGATCTGTTTAGTTCTTATTTATTTAGTTTGCAGTGTGTGTGTAATGCTCACAATGCCTCATTGAGTCAGGACTATAAATGCAAAACGTAATTATTAATGATACAAATATTGTCGTATTAATTATCATTAGAATTATTTAATTCCACGGATGTCTGTATTATCGGCAATCCCCAATGACTTGTCCCAGAGAAATATGTTGAAACCATGGGCGCACACCGGTTTGTCCGACTTACGACTGCCTTTTCGAGTTCGTAAATCCTACATCCTACACAAAGCTTACTAAAAGCACGAGCAGTGAACTCCAAGCCCACGTGACTGAACTCAAACTAGAAAGAAACAGACTAAGAAACGACGTAAACTCCATGATCAAAACTGCAAAAAAGAATTTCATCAATGACAAAACTGAGGAAAACAAAAACAAACCACGTGAACTTTGGAAATTACTCAATAATCAACTAAGATGCAGTAAAAAACTTAAAACCAGATTCTCAAACATAAACATAAAAACGGACAACACGCTCATCACAGACAAGCTGGATGTAGCCAATTACTTAAACATTTTCTTCACAAACATAGCCACAACACTGGTAAACAAACTACCCTCCCACTCAGGGCTTTATGGGGTAGAACACATAGTAGCTTACTACAAAAACCTAGGGGTCCGCAAGGACGACTTCAAGCTGGAAATGGTAACAACAGATGAGGTACTCAATAAACTGAGCGCCCTCCAACCTAACAAGGCCACTGGCCATGACAACATCCCCTCCAAATTCCTCAGAGACTCAGCAGCCGCCATCACCCCAATCATCACACACATAATAAACCTCTCCATAAAACAGGGACACGTCCCCAAGGACTTCAAAATTGCGAGGGTGACCCCTCTGCACAAAAAGGGCAGCAAATTAGACCCAGGCAACTACCGCCCTGTTTCTATTCTCACCTCCATCTCGAAAGTCATGGAAAAAATAGTCTACGAACAGGTCGAAAAGTACCTAGCGGAAAAAAATCTAATCTACGAATTCCAATCTGGCTTCAGAACATCCCACTCCACTGACACATGCCTTCTCTATTTGAATGACCACATCAAACAAGAGGTGGACGCAGGCAAATACTGCGGCATGGTCATGCTGGACCTACAAAAGGCCTTTGACACGGTCAATCACTCCATTCTGATTGACAAGCTAAAAGCAATTGGTTTTGATAGTCTATCAGTGAGCTGGATGCAATCCTACCTTGAGGGGAGGGAACAGATGGTGGAGGTAAACGGTACCCTATCCCCCCCCCTCACAGTGAGCTGTGGTGTTCCACAAGGAAGCATACTAGGACCGCTACTGTTCCTAATTTATGCAAATGACATGTCGTCAGCTTGTGACTGCAACTTGTTCCTGTTTGCGGACGACTCAGCCCTGCTGGTCTCTGACAAGAACAAGTTACAGGTTGAAAAAACCCTCAGCTCGGAACTAGGCAGAATCTGCATATGGCTCGCTGATAACAAACTATCATTACACATGGGCAAAACAGAGTCCATTCTCTTCGGTTCAAATAACAAACTCAGCAAGACCGACGGCTTCTCAGTTACAGTGGGTGACAATATTGTCACAAGGAAAGATGAAATTACCTACCTGGGTTCCATCCTAGAGGCTAATCTCTCCTGTGACAAAATGGCATCCAATGTAATAAAAAAAGTCAACCAACAAACTCGATTCTTGTACCGGATCTCCTCTCTGGTAAACAAGAATACCCTGAAGACTCTGGCAGGAGCACTCATTCAGGGGTACTATGACTATGCTTGCACCTCATGGTACCAAAGCACCTCAAAGGCGCTAAAAACAAAATTACAAACATCTCAAAACAAACTGGTCAGACTACTGCTTGACCTTACTCCTAGAACCCACCTCACCCCTGCCCACTTTGACAACCTAGGATGGCTTAGAGTAGACGACAGAGTACAGCAACTTGCAATGGGCCTGGTCTACAAGATACACTACACGACCAAGGTACCCATGTACATGTCAAAATACTTCCCAAAGGTCAGTGAATACCACGATCACAACACCAGAGGGAGCTCCACAAATCATGTTAAACCCAGATTCGGCTCAAATAAGGGACTAAACACGTTTCGCAATTATGCCACATCAATGTGGAACGCCCTACCCAAAGCTGTAAAGGAATGTGGATCACTACCCACTTTCAAAACCTCTCTCAAGGGACACCTACGGGAGACTGCAATTCAACACTGGCCCCTGTAAATATCCTAACCCAACCCCCTCCAATGTACAGACATTTACCTAGTATGGTTTTGTCAATAGTCCAATGTACAATTTTGTTTGTTTGTACAGTGTCTCCTCCCCCCCCCCTCAATGTACAGTTTTACTTGTTTATACAGTGTGCCCTCCCCCCCCCCCCCAACCACCTCCAATGTAAATGACCCAGTATGGTTGTCAATATCCCAATGTACCCAACCCCCCCCACCCAACCTCCTCCAATGTACAGTTTCTACATCAAATGTATATACTCCCTTTTCTTGACTCCTTCTGTATCACAAACAGTACTGTATTTGCAAATCTGGTATGTCATAAATGTATAGATGTAGCAGTACTGACTATCTGTATGTCATGTATGTCATATATGTCCTGATGAATTGAAAATGGGGGACCCTGATGTAAACAAGACGAAAGTATTTCTCTGGTCTGCATCCCCTTAACAATTGTGTGTATTGAGCTGTACTGTATTGTACCCATTCTGCAATCTGTTAATAAAGTTTTCAATCAATCAATCAATCAATCACATAAATCCTACAAAGAATTTACAATACGAAGCCTTTCGAGAAAACCGAATAAGTATGTAAATCGAGTTACGAAGGAATTCCTTGGTAACTTTTATGTATGTCCGTTCGAGAATGAGGACCATTGACAACACTCTTTGAGAGGGAGGGACATTCATCTCCAGAAGGCAAAAGCTATAAGATAAGATACTGCAGTATGTTGACAGTCAGGTACTGCGCCTGATTGAAGAGCCTCGAGCACTAAACAAAAGGTAGATGCAATTAGATATAGCAACATGGAGATATGTTGAGGAATCTATCTGGACAGTGTGAGACAGACAGAGAAAGAGACAGAGAGATGAATGTAACGAAAACCTTAAATGGATTGAAGTGTATACTTACCTAATATGTAGACAAGTATTGCAATGAATTACAGTTATTAAGACAATAGAATGCCTGAAACATAATACAAAGTATCCTATACTTACCCAATTACCTGAAATCTTGTCATACTTACCTGAAACAAAATTGAAGAATGTGAGACAGACAGACAGACAGAGAGACAGAGACAGAGAATTATTATAATGCAAATCTTAGACCTTTTCAACTTGACAATATATATAATTTGTTTTGCTTTATGTGGTTTACTTTCCTCATAATTTTGCCTAACAGGGGGGAAATGTAAGAGTAGGACATACAGACTAACACCATAAAACTTGCAAAAAAAGCAACAGATCGTTGGTGCTCACCTGACTTTGCTTCTTTGAATTTTCCGCCAATGATTCCACTTCCTGAATGTTGGTTCATGGGAATTGTAGTTCTCTTTTGTTCAGAAGGCTAAAAACCACAAACTAACAGGGTGGAACGCAATTTTGGGTTATTAAGACAATACAATGCCTGAAACATAATACAAAGTATCCTACCAATGACCTGAAATCTTGACATACTTACCTGAAACAAAGATTTAAATGTGAGACAGACAGACAGAGATAGACAGAGACAAACAGAGAGAGACAGGCATACAGAGACAGATAGAAAGGCTGACAGAGACAGACAGAGACATACAGAGATAGGTAGAAAGACAGACGGAGACAAACAGAGAAAGACAGACGGACAGAGACAAATTAAGAAAGACACAGGCAGACAGACAAACAAACAAACAAACAAACAAACAGAGAGAGAGACACATGACAGACACAAAGAGACAGAGGCATAGACAGATAGAGACAGATAGAAAAGCTGACAGAGATAGGTAGAAAGACAGACAGAGACAGATAGAAAGGCGGACAGAGACCGACAGAGATAGAAGACAGACATAGAGACAGAGACTTATATGTAAATATGTTGAAAGTTGGCTGTGGATGTCCGAAGGTCATAGACATTATTAACTATGTTAAATGTTTTACAAATAAATTAATAAATGTTTATTCAAATAAAACCATATATATGATGGAATAAGGGACACATAAGGTGTAAGAAAAGCTAAGTATTGTTGAATATTTACATTATTAACACTTTGCAATAGCTATGTCCCTAACAGGGTGGAACTCTCTCACGGTCAATGGCTGAACAATCCACCCATAATTATTATTATTTAAGTGCTTGAGCTCCACCAATACAAGTACCTGAAGGTTAAACATGTTATTTACCTGATATAATTCTAAAAACGCACACACAAAAACATGATTTCCCCCCCCCCCCCAAAGGTTAGCACATTGAAAAGTCACCAATAGTCAGGAATTACCCAGTTACTGCAATTCTTTATACCCCTTTTTCTCTAAAACAGAGCAAGATTGAACTCTGAAACGTTGTCACTATATAAAACAGATATTGAGTGGTTCAATTGAACTTATAACCAAAAAATGCAAAGATTGTAGTTAGTGCGGTTAGCTTCTGCAGGGCGGTGTCGTGTACGGTGTTCCTCTCTCACACGACCTAGAGTCTTTCCACACACTTGTCACACTTCTTTTGTCGACTCATTTGTTTGCTGAGAAAATAGATGGAGGGGAGTGAGCGGTCGTTAAGAGAGGACCAGGTGCCGACGTCAGAGATCACAGCAGTGTGGCCGTATTCTAATCAAACAGTTAAAAAACTATGTCTGGTGGCATTTGTTGATTTAAGAGGTTCAAAAGGTTTGCTTTTCACAGCCGCCTTTGAAGATCCAACCGGGTCCTTCTGCACTGCTCTCTACCTTTTTTGAAGTTGTCCTATCAGCATCTCAAAGGCCCGGTCCAAAGTGAAAAATGTGCGTGAATTGATTGATCAAAATGAAGCGTGTGGATAAAACAGTCGAGTGAAGGATGAAAATTACACATTCATTTCTTTGTGAATCTGCAAAAGAATATAAGAATCTGAATATGAGTTTTGTTGTTTTATCTGAATTTGTTGACAGATTAAACTGATTCAGTATACTCTGAAGGGGCGTTTCTATTCTATATTGTATTCCATGTTCCACATCCTCACCCTGATCTGTGGTTATATTGCAGGATTGTACATATTTTACAAGAAAAGAGATTCTCAGGTGAGTTCATCTTTTATTTTTGCTCAATAATAGGAAGGTATGACGTCTCGTTGTTCAACCATCTCTTACAAAAAACACACCTGCCTTGTCTACCTTTGGATATGCAAGGGTAGATACCAATGGCCTTTTAAATTATTATTATTACAAATGAATAAATAATAATAATAATAATACATTTTAGAAATACTTGAGAAATACAGTACTGTCAGATACTTTTTTTTTTTTTTTGTCGTGTTCTTTTTGTCTGATTATTTCCCTAATATTCCCAAGGATGTACACATTATACTGTACCTATTCAAACTACAACTCTGTAGTATATGCATCTGATTAGCACTATTACTCAGTAGTACTAATGTATATATTTTATACCCAGTCTAATCACCTGTACATTGTACATTACTATTGCACTTTACTGTTACATTTGCACTCTGGTTGGATGCCAAACCTCTTTTCGTTGTACACGGTAACTAGACAACATTTTAATCTAATGTAATGTAATGTACAACGATAGATACTGTCATCCTATACTGAAAGTAAATTGTCCGTAACCTTGCAACTCTTAATAGGCTGTTCGACCGCTATCGGGACTTGGCACCGCAACTCGTTCCTCTCGACTACACCGAGCAGCCAGATGTGAAGCTTCCATACGAGCTGATCGGCAGCATGCCAGAGCTGAAGGTAGACCCGCGAGCCCACACACACACTCACCCTGCAGACCCGCGAGCTCAGCCCACACACACTCACCCTGCAGACCCGCGAGTTCAGCCCACACACACTCACCCTGCAGACCCGCGAGCTCAGCCCACACACACTCACCCTGCAGACCCGCGAGCTCAGCCCACACACACTCACCCTGCAGACCCGCGAGCTCAGCCCACACACACTCACCCTGCAGACCCGCGAGCCCACACACACTCACCCTGCAGACCCGCAAGCTCACACACACTCACTCTGCAGACCCGCGAGTCCACACACACTCACTCTGCAGACCCGCGAGCTCACACACACTCACTCTGCAGACCCGCAAGCTCACACACACTCACTCTGCAGACCCGCGAGTCCACACACACTCACCCTGCAGACCCGCAAGCTCACACACACTCACTCTGCAGACCCGCAAGCCCACACACACTCACTCTGCAGACCCGCAAGCCCACACACACACACACACTCACCCTGCAGACTCTCTCTCTCTGTGTCGCCGATGCATAATTAATGCCCAGCTAATCGACAGCAGTCCTTGGACGGTTATATGTTACCTGAGTCTTTTAAACTTGAGGAAAGCCTGCAGGTCCCACTGGGCACACTTGGGTCAATGATGCGCCCCTTTACACACACGTCCTCACAATGACAGCACGGTAAACACGCGTTGACACTGTATACCGTGTGCCTTTGGGGGGAAGGGGGGCTATGAAGTTTATGCTTTTTTTAATTGCCCGTTACAAATTACCAAATTCACCGGATTTATCTTCAATGCTGTGAGCTGAACTGCTATCAACCTCTTACATAACAGCACTTGGTATCTAACCTGCTACTGCGTACAGCTGCTCAGTTATACCTGATTAAGTTAGGTACATAACACCTTCAGTAAAGGTGCTGTAAGTGGTATTTATTTTTGTTAAAATAAGTGTTAAGTAGCTCTACATTATGACAGCCATCACTGATATTGTGTTTTGGTCAGTAAAATGGGTCTCCCAATCCCTCCTTCTCTGCAGTAAACACAAAATTAATTTTCTGGTATCCCATTCCCCAAATCAGGAGAGAGAACCCTAGATATTTTTACTTATTTTAAGAAATCTTGCCAAGCCAAATTAGCTTACTGCACTGGTAGATAATTGTATACTGTTTATACTGTTCTTATTTTTGTCTGACCATTTTTGCAATGTGGAGTTTTCTCTCCTGATTGAATAAAGTGTGAACAGGATAACAGGAAATGTATTTTGTGTACTGCAGAGCGGAGGAACTGAGAGACCCATGTTACTGACCAGACACTTTATATCAGTGATGGCTGTAGGAATGTAGAGCTATTTTATTAACATGTAGACCACTTATTTTAACAACAAAATACCACTTACTTTCAAGTAACAGTAGGAATATCCTTGTTGAATATGACTCTGGTAAAAAAGAAAGAAGTCCTGCATTCAAAAGCTTTTCAAGTAAAAGTGAAAGTAAAAGCATTCCAGTGCTTAGTATAATTCAATTTTCAATGTGTAAACTTTGAAGTTATGTTAAATTACTTGGGGTGTCCTTATGCTCGCTCTGATTGCTCTCTCTTTGACACTTTGATCTTTGAGAGTTCACATCGTTTTCATAAACTTGTCAAATGCTTTGTATGTAAGACTTGTTTTTATTAAAAGTACCAGATAAATGTAGTGAAATAAAAAAGCAGGATACTTGAAATGTAGTAAAGTAAAAGTACTTCATTACTATTCCACCCCTGCATTTGTCATTTAGCTGTCGTTTTTATACAAAGCAACTTTTGTTGTACAACAAGTCAGCAGGAAGGGTACAACATTGGCAGCTAAGGGTATAAGTAACTTTGTTCGTCAAACAGTGTTGAGTGCATAGTAGTATAGACATACTAGCATAGTAGGTAATAATAAATAAAGGCACAGTAGATTACTTATTAGTAGGTTTCTATCTCTCTCTCTCTCTCTCTCTCTCTCTCTCCAGGACAACCCGTTCCGTCAGAGGATCGCTGAGGTTTTCTCTGAAGACGGAGAGGGAAACATGACCCTGGACGACTTCCTGGACATGTTCTCAGTGCTGAGTGAGATGGCTCCACGGGACCTGAAGGCCTACTATGCTTTTAAAATCTACGGTAAAACATCTCCACTTCACCCAGGGACCCAAACAATGGGAAAAGATACTAAATATCATCATAACTACCTACCTCATACTGTAGTCTATCATAACTACCTACCTCATACTGTAGTCTATCATAACTACCTACCTCATACTATAGTCTATCATAACTACCTACCATGTACTATAGTCTATCATATCAATAATTCATTTTATTTATATATAGCGCTTCTCAAGGACCCGAAGTCGCTGACAATAGGCAGAGAAACATAGTAAAACAAAGAAACAAAAAAAAGGAACATAAGACCACAAGGGAAACAGGGGAAAGCAGCATGAGATACACAGAAACATAGAGCCACAGTAACAAACATCAAACAGGTTGGAGGGGGGGAGTCTCTGATGGACTGAGGGAGGGAGTTTGGTGAGATCACCAAAGTTTTTAAGTTTGGATGACGGGACAGTGAGGGAGGCAGTGGAGGAGGACCGGAGGGAACGGGTGGGGCGGTAGGGAAGAAGGAGATCAGTCAGGTAGGGGGGGGGGGGCAGGCTATGGAGGGCTTTGAAGGTGAGGAGTAGTGTTTTGAAGTTGATGCGTTCTTTGATTGGGAGCCAGTGGAGAGAGTGGAGGACAGGAGTGATGTGTTCATAGTCTATCATAACTACCTACCTCATACTATAGTCTACCCATATAACTCTGTGTGATAGCATGTACTATAGTGCTGTATATACCATATATATACACATTTATATATTTATATTTACAGCATATAATATCTGCCTGAATATACCTGTATATAATCCTTCTATATACCTACTTATACACCTGCATATAACCCATACAACTCTGCATGATAGAATGTACTTACCGTATATATCCACATCTGTCTGTACATACCTGCATATAATCCTTTTTTGCATATCTGTGACTATATCTATATCTGTACATATCATAAGTTATAAACCAGGCTACTGGAATTGCAGCCTCAGCTTTACCCAATTAATGAAACTCCAACACTGTTGGCCTAAGTAGAAATACATTATAGAAATATATTTTTCTCATTTTTATATTCAGAGTTAATTATATTGTTTACACTGTTTATTCTTTTCTCATATTCTTATATTCAGCTCAAGTTTCTCAAGTTTCTTTAATAGTTGTCATACAGAAGTACAGAATACTTTTATACAAAATGCTTCTTACTGTTACGCTCCAGAGACTGTGCTAGACAAGATACGTATCAAATAACATAGTATAGCATGTAAATTAGAAGTAGAAAATGAGGTCACAGTGTTCAGTATAGACATATGTACAATGTTCGATGCAGAATAGACGTAACTGAGTTACCATATAATATACAATACTATGCAGTGTACTAATATACAATACTATATAGTGCAAAGCAGAAATGGGATGAGGTACAATTTAGGTACAATTTACAGTAAGGTGTACGAGTTGTAGTGCAATCCTTTATCAATAAATATAAAGTGTGGGGAGTGGGTGCTACAGTGTGTTTGTTTAAAGTGAGTGTGTGCTATAAAGTGTGGGGAGTGGGTGCTACAGTGTGTTTGTTTAAAGTGAGTGTGTGCGTGTGGATGTGTGTGCTATGTGCGTTTGATGGTTGTTGTGTAGTGTTCATTGTTCGTTGAGCAGCCTGATGGCCTGGGGATAGAAGCTTCTTCTGAGTCTTTCTGTGCTCGCCTTGAGACTCCGGTATCGCTTGCCTGACCGCAGCAGTTCAAAGAGGCAGTTGTTCGGGTGACTGGAGTCCTTAATGATTCTCTTAGCCTTGCCCCTGCACCGCTTGTTGTAAATGTTCTGGTGGGTGGGGAGCCCCCCTCCAATTGTGCGTTCGGCTGAACGCGTCACTCTTTGTAGTCTGCTTCGGTCTTGTGCAGTGCTATTCCCAAACCAGGAGGTGATGTTGCCAGTCAGGATGCTCTCTATTGTACATGAGTAGAAGTTCTTAAGGATCTTCTGACTGACTTGGAACTTCCTTAGGCGCCTGAGGAAGTAGAGGCGTTGTCGTGCCTTCTTCACAACACTGTCAATGTGTGTGGTCCATGTCAAGTCCTCGGATATGTAGGCTCCGAGGTACATAAAGCTGTTCACTCTCTCAACCGGTGCCCCGTCGATGCTGAGGGGGCTGTAGTCCTTGACCCCCGACCTCCTGAAGTCCACAATCATCTCCTTTGTTTTGCTGACGTTCAGGGAGAGGCTGTTTTCCTGGCACCATCCCGCCAGGACCTTGACCTCATCCAGGTAGGCCCTCTCGTCGTTTGCAGAGATCAGGCCCACCACCACTGTGTCGTCAGCAAATTTGATGATTGTGTTGCTACTCCGCTGAGCCACACAGTCGTGTGTGGACAGGGAGTAGAGGAGGGGACTCAGAACACAGCCCTGGGGGGCCCCTATGTTGAGGGTTATGGATGAGGAGGTGCAGTTGCCTGCTCTCACCACCTGGGGTCTGCCCGTCAGGAAGTCCAAGACCCACTGGCAGAGGTCATAGTTCAAGCCCAGGTCCCTGAGCTTGGCTATGAGTTTGGAGGGGACTATGGTATTGAATGCCGAGCTGTAGTCGATGAATAGCATTCTCACATAGTTCCCCTTCCTCTAATTGTATTGCCTATATTTATGTCTTTCTACTATTACCCTGCCCATACCTGTACCTCCCCTCCCCCCTCCCCCATGCTGCAATGATGCCCGAATTTCCCAAAGGGGATCAATAAAGGAATATCTTATCTATATCTTGTCTTATATTTATGGTCAAATAAAATAAATATTTAAAATCATATCTTTGACCCCAAACTGCATGGAACTAGGGATGAACCTGTCATGGTTGTAAAAGCTGATGAGCCCAATTTCCCTCAGATCTCTTTAGGTGAGAAAGGTCAAGGTTGTAATTCTCTATCTTCGCTCTATAGCTTGAGAATCTAACCCACTGGAGCCTTGGAAAGACAGTGTTACGCTCGTCTTCAGAGGGTTCAAATTAGATATGGTTTTGGAAATGTCACACAAATATAATAAATGGAAAGGTTGCCGGCCTGCGAGGAAACAGGGTGGAAAAGGAACCCAACCTGAGCGTGACATAAGGGCAAAATGTCCACCGTGCGAATATGGTCAATGTTGAGGCAGGTCATTTCAAGCTTGACGTCCAGCTGTCCAGACGACATTATGAGGTGAATGAAATCACATGCTCCTGGACCACATGTTAAAAAAAAATTATTTGATCAAGAACCTCTTTGCCAAAACGTTCAAATAAAGTTCATCGCATACGGAGCAGGAGTGTGTGATGACCTCCTTATATACATTTAGCCACTAACGCATGAATCTCACAAACTTTATCTGGTATGCATTGCCCGCCGGTCCCCCGTACGAACCGACAAACAATATAGCCGTCAATCCCTGCCATGCAGGGGGCGGCTCTTTCTATACAGGGTGTCATGGCGAGGGGCTCCACAGCATTAAGCACCATGGAAGGCACAGGGAAAAGCTATAAATGATTCACTAGCCCATTATGGTGGCAGGGGGGGGGGCTGTGAAAGACCAGTACCACACTCAGCACCGGTGTTCCCTAATTAAGCAAAGCTGACAGATGTTGCATAAGCCAACACACAGCCATGGTCATGGGTCAAGGAAAGTTGTCATCCATTATTCAGACCCATGTAAGAGGAAAACGTAAGGAAGGCGTCAATCATGTAAGCCATGGAAAACCAACGATGAGGTGCCAAGACCCCCCGGACTGACCTCTCAGGTAGGATGATATTCCTCTATTGCTTCCCTTGGGGAAATGTGGGCGTCATAGCAGCATGGGGGGGAGGGGAGGTACAGGTATGGGCAGGGTAATAGTAGAAAGACATAAATATAATAATAATAATAACTTTATTTGTATATAGGCAATACAATTTAAGATGAGACCAAATAAACAGTGTAAACAAAGGTGCAGATGAGGTTATGTGTGCCCTATCGGTTATATTATACGTTACAATAAATATAGGCAATAAAGAACTTGAATCTGAATATATATATACGCACTATGAGTAAAAGTATACACAAGGTGCAGTACACACAAGGTACCCTAACTGGCATGATACGTCATACTGTGTAGCCCGTGCAGGTTTTGGTGGGTCCTGGTGGACTGGATGCACTGGGTAAGTGTGTAGGCCTACTGTATACAAATGTGCTGAATGAAAGAGTTAATGGGTCATCAATCCCCCACATGTCAAGATGAAGGCTGACTTTACGTGGGCCCGAGGTCCCCGAGAGCTTGAGAGGCGCTGCAAAACACGACTCGGCCATCTTCCTTTTCTCATCCTTCTAAGATTTCAACGACGACGACTTTCTCTGCAAGTCGGACTTGGAGAAGACCTTGAACAAGCTGACCCGCAACGAGCTGACGGAGGACGAGGTGAGGATGGTCTGCGAGAAGGTGATCGACGAAGCCGATTTGGACAACGACGGACGTCTGTCCCTCGAGGACTTCCAGCACATGATAGTCCGAGCGCCAGACTTCCTAAGGTAGGCATTGATACATAGAGTTAACTACAGCTCAATGAAATTATGTAGATGAAAAAACTGCAATCCCTATTAAAGTACATATTGTGCTAAGATTTCCGGCCATAATGGATAAAGGATTCAGTGTCCTCTGATTACATCACGGGAGGATATATTCAAACTCATTAACTCTCAATAACTGTCAAACTAAATGAATGTGTGCAAAACAGTTTAGAGCCTTGGGATATGCGTGAGATTATGTGCGAAATAAATCACTGTTGTTTTTCCAGTGAAGTGCCCCTTTAAGATAAAGATAGTAGCTGGTAGATATTGATCATTGCTTCAAGTTTCAGTTTGTGAGTGAAGCCTGCAGAAACCAGGGGTGTAAGAATAGAATTGTTTCTTTTCTCAAACATGAGAAAAATATTCTATACTACAAATCCTCATCCTTGTCTTTAGAGGAAAAACTGAAAATAATTGTCAAATTTGTATGGTGTTTACTATGGCAAACACATTAATCAAATGATTTTCAGAGGACTATAGTTATCTTTTTTCTCAAGTCAAGTTATTAATCCCCTTGGGGAAATTCAAGTGTCATAGCAGCATGGGGGGTACAGGTAGGGTAGGTACATAGATAACATAGTACAAAGTGCAAGTAATAATGGCAGTGATAACAGTGGTAGTAGTGAACAGTAGTGAGTGGCAGGATTCAATCAGGCAGTAGTAATAGTGATGATGGTATTATATGGTACAAACCATAGTAACACACTGCATACAGTCCGTGCAATGTTTATTATCAAGAGACAGGCCCAACAGTTCTCAAGTTCACCAGCCGTTAGTTCTCCAGCAGCAGCAGTCCATGCCCACAGTTGTGGAGCGTGATGGCTACCGGCACAAAAGCCTGGCCGAGGCGGGTTGTGGTGTGTCGGGGGGGGGGGGGGGGGGATAAGTCTATGGCTGAATGTGCTCCACATCGTGGCCTCATAGAGGAGGTATAAACTGGGGTTTTCCAGTAGTCATTACTCTAACATTGACAACAGAGGCAATCTAACCAGAACCTTTACATTTCTGCCCCCAGCACCTTTCACATAAGGATATGAGCAGATGTGCACATCTTAAGCCATGCTGAGGAATGTGTGAAGAGGAATTCTGAGGTTGCCTCTGCAACCCACCGACCAGGGCATCGTACACACACCTCGCCTCAGGGCAACATCAACATGTTTTGCTGACCCTTGCTCTCTTCTAAAAGAAAATACCAACAAAAAAAAGTTGTATTCTGAACAGTCTAGCAGACTAAAAGGTGTTGATTCTTTTAAAGGTGCACTATGAAATGTCAAGGGGTGGGGGACTTGTTTGTAGAACCTGCAAAAGACATTTACTGTAATTCTTAGAATGATCTTATGTCATCATAAATGAAAACAAAATCATTTTGAGGCACTGTGAACCAAACGTAAGCCTAGAATATGTTTGTTAAAGGTGTTGTATGTGGTATTTATTTGTTTGTTAAAATATGTGGTCTACATGAAAATAATAGCTCTACACTCCGACAGCCATCACTGATAAGAGTGTTTGGTCAGTAACATGGGTCTCCCAGTCCCTCCGCTCTGCAGTAAATAGAAAATAAATGTTCTGGTATCCTATTCCCACTTTATCCAATCAGGAGAGAGAACTCGACACTGGAAAAGTATTAAATAAATAAATCGTTTTAAAACAAATATGTGCCTGAAAAAATTATAAAATAATCTACCAGTGCAATAAACTAATTTAGCTTGGCAATATTTCTTGAAATAACTAAAAAATATCTAGGGTTCTCTCTCCTGATTGGATAAAGTGCGAAGGGATACCAGCTAAAAGTATTTTCTGTTTACTGCAGAGTGGAGGGACTGAGAGACCCATGTTACTGACCCAAACACTCTGCATCAATGATGGCTGTCGGAATGTAAAGTTATTTAACACTTAACATAAAATACCACTTACAGCACCTTTAATCTATCATACCAAGGTAAATGTGATAGCACTGTATATCATGATATGGATTTCAGGTCATACCACCCAGCCCTAATACTTGTAGCGTCTGTCATCCTAACAAAAAAACACCACTTTGTAAATGACAGCAGTGGAAAGGGTAACCTTGCAGGAAGCGTTCTAGCTTCAAACAGAGTTCCAGGGATCCAGGACAGTTTGTTTATTCAGTTATGAAAACATACGTAGAGATTATTCACTTATCCGACTCTCGCAAAACTACATAGTGGAGTGCACCTTTAAAGTAAAAGCCCATTCAGCACTTGGGAGAAGCATATAACAACCTCCACGATAGCGTCATCATCACAGGTTATCACCCCTACTTGTTTTAATTTTTCTAGCAGTGCTGAAATGACAACGCCGCTGGCACACCCACGTGTCTTTCAACAACCAATCTAGCAGGACATGGCTCATTAGCTATGACCATCAACAGTAGATTTGTGTTTGTATCTATGGGGGCTCGGTTACACCCAGCTATAAAGGAAACATCTGCCAGAATATTCCAACGGACCACAGAAGGGCAATGGAGTGAGAGGCATGCGTGTCATTAAAGCGGTCACGGTCCATTGTGAGACAGTGGGGTCAACTGGCAGTGAACGAGCTCCGCTATCACTCTGGCCACATTCCCTACCGCTCGACTCCTCCGTGGACATCGGGTTGAAATGAAAAAAGAACGAAGGACATTTTTAAACTTTAGACTTATTTTATTAAAACAAAAGTACACATATCTACAAATTGTAGATCAATTTTCATGTTTTTTGTGTTTTGTTTTTTAGAAAGTACAGTACAATTAAAGTAGATCTCTTTTTAACGTGATATTTACAGCTGTTTTGTTTCTCTGTGTTGTATTTTATTACTCTCCCGGTGTTCCTCATCCTGCACAAGTATGTGGTTGTAAAAAAAAAAAAAAAAATGCATTTTTTTTAAAGGAATGTAAATCATAAATTCAGTGACATGTCGAAAAAAAATAAACAAGGAAATTAATTTTGACCGACAACACAACTAAACAATGCACACCCAAAATAATAAACAATGCTTTCTAGAAGATTTAAAGCTATGATTCAATTGAGAAAACAGCAGTGTCTCCACATTTGAACGTTCCCACTTCCGACTGTATCCATCGCTGTTCAGCGACACAAGAATTTACTTGCTGTCATGCACCAATAGATTTCTACAAACGGGTTATGCCCTGTTTTTTTTGTTCGTTTTTTTTGGCTCAGTGAAAACAAAGATCCACACATTCAACTGTGGCTCCACTGGATGTCTGAAATTTACACTATAAAAAAATGCAAACAGGTCCAATTTTCACAATGCATAGCTCAAATATGAAAGAGTTATTATTAGCCATTAAGACAACAGGCTGTGGTGGAGCAGATAAGACGACTTCCCGATAGGTGTTGAAAAGGTGCAGGCTGGCAAGAGGTTCCCCCCTCTCCATATTGTGCATATTGTGGGAACACGTCCTCTTAGAGACTAGCAACAATGACATGAGGGACGACACGGGAAAGGAGCGTGATCAAACGAGGACTCTACGTTTAAAAACCAGCGAGGAGCAAATGTCTACATCACGCACATCCACTTTAGCTCAAAAATACTGTCTTAAAATTTGATTATGGGTAACGACAATGTAAATTGTGCCACAAGTGCCACCTAGTTGTCAAGCAAGAGACTGACCACAATCGACAAAACATAAATATAGGACAACACTTGAGACGTGTGAGAAATCTTTTCTTTTCTTCTTTTGTCGATTCTAACTTGGCTTCATAAGCCAAGCACATATCACATTTGTAAGTAAAAATTTTGGCAGGGCAATAACATATAAAAGGTCACAAATTATCATTTGAATGGCTACACTAGTAAAGCAGGGGCGTCTTCACAGACGCCAGGACGGTGAACCACAAGCAGCGAAACAGCAAGTCAATGTTATAAGGTTGTAGTAAAATTTTAGGATTATCTAAGTTTGCCCCGAATATATCTATCATATTACCACCATCCAACAGATCAAAATGTTATCTTTTTATTCAAAGTAAAAACGCTTGTATTGCGAAAACTATCACTTGGCACAGACTACACACGAAACACAAGTTATTGGTAAAGTGCAAGGAGAATTGCATGGATGGGTGTGGGGGTTGGGGTCGGGAGGGGGTCAGGTTGTTCACACCGTAACAGTGTCGACACGAACACCAGAGTGAACATGGTTTTTAATAGCTGCTAGTTACCAGAGACGTCATATAGCTGGAGTAGGAACCAGAGCTACTAGATGGATGTCGGTTTTGTGTCTCCACTCAAGTCAAACATTGACAGTACTGCTCTGCTGAGAACTCTTGGGAAAGGATTGAAATGTCTTTTGACAGAAAACGTTTTTAGAAGACAACAAGACTGTAAAAGAAATCTGGAATGATGTCCCGGGTCTTGTGTCGTCAACTCGCCTCGTTTAAGGGGCGAGGACTGGTGGGGAAACTGTACGTAGTACGTAAGGAATATCCATGAAAAGATCCATATTTTTTTTTCTCTTTTCAGTCACACTCTTGTAGAATGATGAATTATTCTATATCTAGGGTCAGACGATACGATTGTCAAGGACTTACATGCAAACTGAAGAGTAGAAGTCACTCGGAATGAATTAACCTTTTGTTCCTTCGCAGCATTATGCAACCGATTAATAATTGTCCTGAAATGGCCGTCAAACGTGTACAGACACCCCCTCCACACATGTAGCAACTCTAGCTTCATCGGAAAGCGAGCCAATCGGTCTCTGGTTCACATTTTACCACGTGGAAAATAGATCTAAACACCGCAATCCCCGAACTGGGGGTGGGGGTAAAGAACGGTTATGTTAGTAACAGAGGGTTAAAGACAAAAAGAAAGGAAGCGCACGTCTTTTGAGTGATATGTAATGTCTGTCCCGAGGCGAGCCGCCCCGTGGGAGGGAGAGGCAGGGCACTCTGTGAGCTGGAAGAGTCGCCCCCGACCGGAGGTCCTCAGGTGAGGATGAGGAGGAGGGAAGGAGTCCTCCCTCTGTCCGGCGGACGACAAGTCGGTGTGGACCGGAAGGACGGGGTGGTGGGGGCTAGGAAGGGAGAGGAGGGTGAGGGAGAGCTAGGGTGCAATGCACAGTCCAGTCGTGTCCAGCCTGCTGACGGCCAGTGAGTGAAGGCCTTGTTCCTCAGAGGAGGGCACAGCGGAAGAAGCTCTTCTTCTGCGGCTCAGAGATCTTCACCCCGTGACTGCTGCCCTGCGGCGCATTGCCCTCCTGGAAGGCAGGAAGACAGGAGAGCAGAACATGTCACTGCACAGCTGACGAGGCACAACGGCCGTTTGTTCCAATGCTGCTCGTCAGCTTGAGACTTCTGCTTTCTTTACCCAAATCATCACTTCCCTGAGCATGACTGGCAGCTAGCAGAGTTCCAACTAGGCCTGTGCTCTACGGTGAATACAATGTTTAGCTAAATAAACATCAATCAATCAATTCTAGAATAAATCAATAAATCACAACAAACTGTTGGCTGTTAAGAACACAGACAGACATTGTAGGATAAGATGTCAAACTATAAGAACACAGCTGAAGGGACGTTGTAGGATAACATGTCAAACTATAAGAACACAGCTGAAGGGACGTTGTTGTCGTTGTAGGATAAGATGTCAAACTATAAGAACACAGCTGAAGGGACGTTGTAGGATAACATGTCAAACTATAAGAACACAGCTGAAGGCATTGTAGGATAAGATGTCAAACTATAAGAACACAAGGGAAGTTGTGGGATAAGACGTCACATTAGTTACATATAATTATTTTTAATAAGCTAAGAGAAGGTTATTCTCACCAATTTTGTGTCCATTTTTGATTTGATGTCTCTGGCAAGTGTCAAAAATGCCTACAAAGAAAAACAAAGCAGAACGCCCACAGACAACATTGTTAAATTTGTCTCAATATATTTTGCATTCCATAATTTCACCAAGGAGAACGCATGCTCACATTTTCCACATTGATGTTGGCTTTCGCGCTGGTCTCCATGAACTTGATTCCGTACTCCAGCGCCAGCTAAGAGACGACAGGAGCAAAATTAAGTTAGGTCGTGTTTCCCCCAAAGCGAGGCGTCGTCGCCATTTTCATGCTCGACAATCTCAAAGTCACGCTTCCAATTCAACTTCAAGCGAGCGCCTCACCTTTTCTCCTCTCTCTTTGGACACCTGCCGCTTGTCATTAATGTCACACTTGTTGCCGAGGACCATCTTCTCAACATCAGCCGACGCATGCTGGTTTTAGAGATGAGAAGTAGGAGATAATTAGGCTACATCCTGGCTTGGAAGTACCTAGCCACTAATCGAGACAACCGTGCCACTATTGACAATTTGGATGGATGCTTACACAGTTGTCTCTGCGGCAGCCATCGTTGTCTCGTGGGGGGCATGCTAATCTCATCTGCAGTCTTTCCTGCGCTAAGCAGAGACACACAAAGTTTGAAGTTGTACAATCCACTCGGGATTTCACATTCTTAGTACTTTACTGTCCCCATTGTCAGCTAAATGATAGCATATCTGCAGCGACAACATTCTCATCTCTGTCAATCAACTGACGGAAGCGAAAATTACATCACTGCGGATGTTGGCAGAGCCATGGCTCTGGGTTACCAGTGGATGCCAAGTGGATTGTACAACTTCAAGGTGCCTTTTTGAGTGCCACTGCCGCAAGGAAAGAGCATGAGAAAGACTGCCAATGAGATTCGGGTTTAGCGTGCCATCCACAAAACAACGATGGCGGTGTAGAGACAATCGTGTTAAGCGTCCATCCTAATTGTCAATATTTATCTTGTCAAAATCAGTTCTGTTGACAACATAATATTCTAATAAACATCATCTTGTGGTCTCAATTAGGGACTAGGCAGTATCGTGGCTATTTGGATGGTCAGGATCGTGGGAGTGAAACAACTTTGGGAAACACACCTCTTCTATGTTTCGTATCCAGTTCTTGATGTTTTCAAAGGACTTCTCGTTTGTGATGTCGTAGACGAGCATGATGCCCTGCAATTGAGAGGGCATTTAATTTAAATCAATTCAAAAGGGTGGTCCTAAAACAGCATACATCTTTGCAAGAGCACTTCTCTTGTGTGTGTTTAGAGATGGCGAACCAACCATTGCTCCTCTGTAATAGGCTGTTGTGATTGTTCGGAAGCGCTCCTGGCCAGCAGTGTCCCTTGGAGAAATTTTAAAAGGTGACTTGTTAGCACCTAGCAAAACTACTTAACAACGAAGAAGCTGTGGTATATGCAGAGTAGAATGTCATGATGACACGTCGGGTCACCGTTATTATCATGGTACAGCCTTGCCGTGCGCAGGGCAGAAGAATCGGGAGAAACTTACCATATTTGCAACTTTATCTTCTTGCCATCCAGCTCTATTGTCCTAATCTTGAAATCGATGCCTTGAGGGGATAAAGCGTTGCTGTGTATGTTAATCATGAACGTTAGCCTCCCTGCCATGTCACAGCAGGCAAGACCAGAGGGAAACAGGGGCATAGTATTGATTGACATTTTGACACAGAATGGGTACAGTACAGTACAGCTCAATACATACAATTGTTAAGGGGATGCAGACCAGAGAAAGACTTTCGTCTTGTTTAAATCAGGGTCCCCTATTTTCAACTCATCAGGACATACATGACATACAGATAGACAGTACTGCTACATCTATACATTTATGACATACCAGATTTGCAAATACAGCTACATTACGATGCGACATTGCAAACTAGCCAACGTTATACGTCGAGTAGGGGATGTCGTTGTTGTGGCCATCAGTATCTGAACCGTACAGATGGGCTCTGCGGCTCCTGTTCAGAGGATAGACTGGGGGCCTGACGGCTAACGGTGGCTAGCTGGCGGCTAGCTTGCAGACAGTCGGCATGAACTGTGCTTTCGGCTAAAGCCAACCAACTGGCTAATAACGTTACTAACTTCATGTAATGAATGTTAAACGAACGGACTCGTCTTTTGATGCCAAACGTAATAATAACGTCCATTAGTTTAGTGAAACACTGTCACATTATGCTTTAGCATAAGGCTAGCTCCCCTCTCCAGCAGATAGACGGATCCCCGCGGTGTCACACCGTCGACGTTTTGTAAACACGGGACACAAAAGTACACTTGTGTTGTGGACCAAGAGAAAATACCTACCTATGGTCGAGATAAACGTGGAGTTAAAGGCATCTTCCGAAAACCTGAACAGCACACAGGTCTTCCCGACACCAGAGTCCCCGATTAACAGTAATTTAAACAAATAATCGTATGTCTTCGCCATACTTGATGATATTATTGCGGAAATCCCGCCCGGCGAAGCGGTGTGTGAACTAGACGTGCCACTACGGAAACGAACGCCCCGTCACGTGGTGGGATGATGACGCGCTCTATGTGCGCGGCCCAGCTGTGACGTTGGTCTATTTCCAATTCTCGAAGACACGCTGACGTCACGAGACCGCCGCCATCTTGGTATTGGGGAAACAAACGGATACTCGGATTTCTACCATCAAATGTATGCGTTGAGCTCCGTTTTTATTACATATTTTATCACATTCTTGTTCATTTCATAACCTTTTCATATCATTTGTTTTGAAAATATTGAGGACAACATGGCATTTCACTATTTCGAAAGCCTTTCTGGTGATTCGAAGTGCACGTTTCCCCCAAGCCATAGATAGACATGCACGTAGACAGAGTTAAAAAGACAGGAAGTTGATTTCGAGAATGTGCGTGTTCAAGGGAAAAGTTCAACTAGACTCGACCTAGAGTTCCATTTTTATATCAAAAGAGGCTCTAGTTTTGTATATATTATATACACTGTACATACGGGTAGACAGTCGCACCAATACAAGTTCTGCAATGCACATCCAATTTGTATTTTCATACAACCTCCTTGACCCCATTGATTGATTGACATTTTTAATGAACAGATTGCAGAATGGGTACAGTACAGCTCAATACACACAATTGTTAAGGGGATGCAGACCACTGAGAAAGACTTGTCTCGTTTACATTTTTCAATTCATAATGAATCTCATGTATTCAAACCCTCTCTCGCTGAACACAAAACACACAATTAATTTCATCATCAGTTTTATTCCTGTTGAGGCCTGAAGTCTTAAACACAATGTCCAGCTCCGAAACTCAATTTCACTTATGTTTGTGGGCAGAAAACATTTAAAAACATAAATATAAAAAAGGGAGTTCTCACAACCAAAAAAATAAGAGTGAAAACCCAATTACAAAGAGTGGTTGGAATGTATAAAATATCTTTTCACAACAATTAACACTTTAAATAACCATGGAATGTTGACTTTTTTTCTCTCTCTCTCTCTCCTTCGTTTCTCGTTGACGTTTTCACAAGCTGCCCAGCTCTTGCAGTGTCTGGTCCAGGACTTGTTGCATTCCCATGTTCTCCTCTTTGGCAGATGATAGGTTTTCTGTAATGAGAAAATAATATATTAAATACAATAATGCAGGTGCTGCCCTATAGGACAAACATTTCTCACACGCTGTATAGCATTACACTTCATTTTAAGATAAGATGTTCTTTTAGTTTGTTTTAACAGCAATATCAATGTTGTCCATGTTACCAAAACCTGAATTAGTAGAATTACAACACAACTTACAGTAAATTAAGTGTTTGTTTTTGTTTGTTAGAATAAGTGGTCTACATGTTAAAATAATAGCTTTACATTCCGACAGCCATCACTGATATAGAGTTTAGACACTAACACAAGTCTCTCAGTCCCTCCACTCTGCAGTAAACAAAAAATACATTTCTGGTATCCAGTTATCCAATGAGAGAGAACTCCACACTGCAAAAATGGTCCAGCAAAAATAAGAAATAAAAACTAGCCAATGTGTCCTTGAAACAAGTAAAATAATCTAGGGCAGTAAGCAAATTTGACTTGGCAAGATTGCTTAAAACTCCTGATTGGATAAAGTGGGAAGGGATACCAGGAAATGTATTTTTAGTTTACTGCAGAGTGGAGGGACTGAGAGACACATGTTACTGACCAAATATATCAGATGGCTGTCGGAATGTAGAGCTACTTAACACTTGTTTTAACAAAATAATACCATTTACAGCACCTTTAAGCCAAGGGTAGAAGGGACAGTAAAGAAATATTTCACAAGTAGAACAGCAGATTTACAAACATTGAATTCAGATGACGGGAGCCAAGTAAGATTGCAATATATTTATTGAAGCTTTACAGAGAGAAAAAAGGGGCATCTGGGAGAGGAGTAAGAGCACAGGAAGAAAAGAAGAGACTAAATGTTTCCTCATGAGAGAAACATTCAAAGGACTGAATGCCATCTACAAGGAGGTCATATCAGTGAGGGCATGATCGAGCTCCTCGCTGATAGCCTTGAATTTCAGCTTCTGAGTGTACAACTCATCTGCAGGTCAAAGGTTGGCAGGGCAGATGAGGAAGTAGGAGAAGCAGGGTCAGAGGAAAACGTAGAGCAGCGTGGAAAAGAAGAGAGAAGGAGAGGGGGACAGAGAGTAAGATAGTTTAAAGCACTGAACGTGTGAAAATGGTACAGAGTTGAAAAGGAGCAGTACGTAGTTGAGGGATGCGTTTTTAATTCAAGAGTTGTGGGAAATGTCTATGGTATATTAAAATATACATTACAGAAAACTGCGTCATGGGACACTGAAAAGTTACCATTTTACAGTTGTTTACAACTGGAGAGCCAGAAGTTGTTTACAAATATATTCCCTATTAGGGATGTCCGATATTGGCATTAAAATGTGATATAGGAAATTATCGGTATCGGTTTAAAAAAAAATATATATATATATATATATAATTTTTTTTTACATTTATTTAACCAGGTAAACAAGTAAGAACAAATTATTCAAAGTATGCATAATGTTGTGTTAATTACACGAAAAGAGATATGTAATGTTAATTACCTGAAATTATTCAGTTTTTTGGGGGGGTAAACCCTGCATATATCGGTATTGGTTGATATCGGTATCGGAAAAATTAAGAGTTGGACAATATCTGTATATTGGTATCGGTAAAAAAGCCACTATCGAGCATCCCTATTCCCTATTCAAAGAAGCATCTGCTAGGCTTCCATTTGATTTCCAGTGCTTCAAAATCATTTCTTAGAATTTACAATAAAATTAGACCAATTCCAAAATAATTACATTATAGTAGCAGGCTCAGGAAATGTAAACAATTATCTCTTCTTTAAGTGGAGAAACAGTAGGTCGCCGCGGACATGAACATGAAAAGATGAAGCGCTGGGAAGCAGAGGAAGTGAGCGTACCTTCTAGGTCATCGATGGTCTTTTCCAGTTTAGCCACTGTCCTCTCTGCAAACTCAGCACGGGTCTCCGCCTTTGGAAGAAGACAATTCAGCCCATGAGTTAGTGGTCGTTGGTGAACAACATAGAGACCAGACCTGCAACGTGAACAACTTCTGCTTTAGAGAACAGAAAGGAGATGGACTCACCTCTTTAAGTTTGTCAGTGAGCGTCTTTATCTCCTCCTCATACTTGTCTTCTTTTTGGGAGCACTATAGAGAGAGAGAGGAATTATTAACCATTTCATGAACCACTGTCTAAGTTGTTACCTTTTATCAGTAAAAAAAAAAAATGGATTTTAGGGCTGTACTGAATGTTGCGTCTTTCCATCTGAAGCATTGAACAAGGCTTTCGAACAAAGCTCAAATATCTGGCCTCATTTTGGCCCATTTTCAAAAAAAAATTTAATGCCGTCACTTGACCTTATGATCACATGTTACGGTCAAGGTTTTCAAGTTTCAAAATTATTCAGTGCAACTTATTGCATTTATTGCCATTTGTTTCAGTTATTCTACTGGACATAACGTCTCAAATTGAATGGATAACAATTAAGATGCACATTTTTGTCCCGAGTTCTTGGTCTTATTGCAATAATATTTCTTTGTCTCAAATTCCTTAACGGCCCACCCCCAGGATGGACACCAATGCATTACAACAATATAGATTAGATTAAAATGTATTGTCATACAGCACAACGAAAAGAAGTTTGCCATCCAACCAGAGTGCAAATGTAACAGTAAAGTGCAACAGTAATATACAATGTACAGGTAGATTAAACTGGGTATAAGATATGTGCTAATCAGATGTATGTACAGAGTTGTAGTATTAATATGTACAGTGATAGAGGTATAAAGACACTATGGTAGTAAGTAGGGATGTCCGATATTATCGGCCTACCGATATTGTCGGCCGATATCGGCATTAAAATGTGATATCGGAAAATATCTGTATCGGTTTTCCTTATTATTATTTTACTTTTCTATAACATTTATTTACCCAGGCAAGCAAGTAAGAACAAATTCAGATTTTATTTATTGTCAAAAGTATGCATAATGTTGTGTTAATTCCACAACAAGAGATATGTAATGTTAATTACCTGAAATTATTCAATTTTTTGGGGGGGGGGGGGGGGGGGGACCCTTCATATATCGGTATCGGTTGATATCGGTATCGGAAATTAAGAGTTAGACAATATCGGTATCGGTAAAAAAGCCAATATCGAGCATCCGTAGTAGTAAGTCATACTGGCCAGCAGCGTAACTACTAAGAGTGGGTAGGGATACTGCATGTACAGATATGCTATAATAACATGCGATTTAACTTCTCAGAGCGGGAGGGAGAAGGTGGAGACTTGCCTTGTCAGACTGAGCTTCTAGGGATTTCAGGTTGTTGGTAACGTTCTTCAGCTCCTCCTCCATGTCACCACACTTGCTGTATGAAAAGGAGAAACATCTTTTTAGACAGGAAGTACCTCTATAACCGGCGATGTCACCACCTCACTCACACTGTCTCACTCACTGTCTCACTCGCGTGATTTTTTTGCGGAGACGCTCTCTGATTGGCCACTGACGTTTCTGGTCATGTGACATGTGCGGCCAATCGTGTGACGCCCGTTTCTTTCACCGGTTAAGCTTAGGCACTCTTTCGAAGTTGGTTAAGGTTAGAGTTTGTCTTAGAGCAGGGCGATAGAACACTAGCCCTGATTCCAAACTCTAACCTTAACCAGTGATAAACTAGGCGTTAGGTAGTTTGCATGCTGTTCGAGGCGGAAATGGGCAAAGACACAGGCGGCACGCGATTGGGCGCACATGTCACATGACCAGAAACGTCAGTGGCCAATCAGAGAGCGTCTCCGCAAACTGCAGCTACGAAAAAAAAATCACGCGTCTCACTCACGGCTCCCACATACTTCCTTCCGCAAGCCGCATGTGTGCACGGACCGCGCATCCGGCTCTGATTGGGGCCATTACACAAATTATGTCACGCGCACCAATGCGGCTTGCGGAAGGAAGTATGTGGGAGCCTTCAGGGTTAGCCGCTCTGCCCCTAAAGGCGGCTCGTAGGTAATGCACTCCGTTTAAGCTTCGCATCTAGCCGCGTCTCAATTCAGGGGTCGCATCCTTGGAAGGACGCCGTCCACAAAGGCGTGTCCTTTCTAGACCGCGGAGACCAAACTGAGCTTTTATGGAGGGGACTGGGCTTGACGCCAGTTTTAAAAAGGAGGAATCCTCTTGGTGCCAAAACTGGCACAGATCGGGGAAGGCCTGGCGTCACGGCATGCACTTACACCCATATGGATCAAGAGGCTCAAAATGGCGGACAGCTTATTGCCACTTCCAGTTTATTAATCTAGCTACTACCTGGGGAGACTTGATAAATTACAGATAAAAGGAAAAGGAATAAGAGTGGACGATTGGTTACGGTCAATAAACTCACGTTGAATTCCCCGTTACAACTGGGCATGTGCCAACCCCAGTCCTGTCTCCAAAAACATTGGAGCAAATTTCCCCAACAGGCATTATTTGTATAAACGGACCACATATTGGGAATCTAAATGGTTACTTTCGCCTGAAAAGATATTCAAACTTAATGAAGTGACATATTAATGGTCCTAGATAATAACAGCCCTAGGTCGTACACTACAACAGCTCTCAGCCTTCTGCCCGTGCTGCTGGTTGGTGTGAAATGCATTCTGGGATACTTGGCTGTCCCGAAGGGTCCATCCGTTGGATCCTTCAAATTCGTTAAAAGAAGGCTGCATTTCTTGGCCTCATTTGAAGGAGCCTTGGAAATGGGAAAGCCATGGCCACACGTCTGTCTTCGGTCTTCAAATGCACCCTTTCAAGGATACAAGCCCTGAATTGAGACACAGCTTGCGTGTCCTTTTGTTCCAAGTCATTAACTCCTCAGGTTGTATCAGGTCAGAAATGTATAGAGCACTACCAAGGTAGGACTACAATAGAGCTACTAAATTATGAAACACACGTGGGAGTTTGTGCACAAATACATAAAACACTGGGTCGGACGTCTTCATTTGTGCTTACAGTTCTGAAATTTCTGCCCTCTCCTCTGCCCTTTCCAGCTCTCCCTCCAAGATGACCAGTTTACGAGCAACCTGAAATGGAGACCACAAAAGGAGAAAATTGTAGAAGGAAACACAACATAAATCCCCCCTGCTTTTGTGCAAATTAACAATCGATTTAAAAAAGGTGCTATAGATTATGTAATCTAAATGAGTTTAATGAATACATCCAGAGCTTTTAGAAAGGTGGAGAATAAAGCTATATACTTTTTTTTAATAAACGTTCTGCCTTCAGAAGATGTCATAAGAAACATAATTCCTGCCTTCAGATATTACCGTACTCTGAAGACATGTTTTTTTTTATACCATTATATGTTAGATTGCCGGTTGTTCAGCCATATATAGCAGATTTTCTAATACATTCCTAGTAAGAATCCTACATGTGGATTCAGACCATATGAAAATCTTTTAAGACATCATATACACATTTTCCCATATGAGCACCTCCCCGTCCGTA
This sequence comes from Notolepis coatsorum, assembly GCF_963971535.1. NCBI lineage: Eukaryota > Metazoa > Chordata > Actinopteri > Aulopiformes > Paralepididae > Notolepis > Notolepis coatsorum. The sequence continues at coordinate 24,705,161 of NC_140177.1, read as the reverse complement.
CCTCCTCGTATTTGCGGTCGGCCTCCTCTGCGATGTGTTTGGCTTCTTTGAGCTGCATCTCCTGGATCTCCATCTTCTCCTCATCTTTCATAGCCCTGTTCTCGATCACCTTCATACCTCTGATGACGAAAAAAGCAAACAAGAATTAAGACCCTGGCTTAAACAAACAAAGCAGTGTTACGTCACACTGGACCGTGGACCAGGTGCACTAGCTGCCACTCCTTACAGTTTTACATCTTCGAGTGTCAACATCTGGTCTCATCCTGTACAATAACTGTAAAACATTTGATTAGAGTAAAATGTATTGTCATCATACAGCACAACAAAAGAAGTTTGGCATCCAACCAGAGTGCAAATGTAACTAGTGCAATAGTGATATTATACAATGTACAGGTGATTCAACTGGGTATAAACGATATAAATCAGTACTACTGAGTGTAGTGCTAATCAGATGCATGTACAGAGTTGTAATATTAATATGTACAGTGATACAGGTATAAAGACACTATGGTAGTAGTAAGTCATACTAGTCAGCAGCGTAACTAGTAAGAGTAGGTAAGGGATATGTATAGATATAGTATCTACAGATATGTAAAAAGGATTATATGCAGGTATGTACAGACAGACGTGGATAAATATATATATGGTAAGAATAAATATGATAATTATTCAAGAGGGGAATTCCACTCTGGGTCTCTCGTATTTATAGAAGAGTTGCATTACTAGAGTAAAATGTGCCCACAGCCAGCTCTGTGTGCATAATCAGGCGAGAGCCCTCTTCTACCGAGCATGCTCCAGCTTCCTGCATTACAAAATGCCTAGTCGAAAAAGGGCGGGCCTCAGACAACGCCAGTCAAAGGTTGCCGTGCCTACCAAACACAGAAAGTGTTTACTTGGTGAGAAACCGATCAAGAGACAAATCGAGGAATTTAAAATGACCCGCCCCTTGTAGTTCTTTGAAATTGAGAGGATAGAGCTGTGACATATAGAGCTAAGACATATAGAGCTGTGCCTGTGACACATAGAGCTGTGACATATAGAGCTATGACATATATCTATAACAAATTAGCACCCTCTGCTGCCAACGTTTCTAGGCAGAGATATCAGACCACATTAATCCTCTTATGCCTCAATCTGGTAAGTGAGCTTGGTGTTGATGAGGGAAGTCGTTGGCACTGAGGTGTGTGGCAGCCGGTCTTAGAAGCTCCTCACACTCCACTATATTTACTCCCATTATCGAGTTTTCTTTCGCTACCTTCTTGATTAACTCAGTGTCTGTATGTTGTTTTACATGTTACTGTTTTAAATGAAAGTTAACAACTTCTGTGAAGTTAGCTAGCTAGAAGTTAGTTTGAGTTAGGAGAGTTTCTTGCATTTTTATATGCAGATCGAATCTTATTGCCTATATTGTCTTTCTACCATTACCCTGCCCATACCTGTACCTCCCCTCCCCCCATGCTGCTATGACACCCCAAATCTCTCCAAGGGAATCAATAAAGGAATATCTAAATGTTGCTTTTCGGTGGAATTGCCCTTATAAGTACAAAAGTGGTACCATGGCGATACAGGACTTTTACCACGACAGTACCACGGTAAATGATTTATACAATGGCTGGTAAGTTGTAACATGTAGGGGTGGGACGATACATCGATCCAGATCGATATATCGATCTATTATCAATAATCAAATAGGATCGATGCCACGTAAAAAGATCGATTCATATTGCGATACTCTTATTTTGAAAATCCGCCCCGCGCCCAGTGTTGTGAAACTCAAACTCCGTTTAACATCAACAGCAGTAGCGTCTAGAGCGTCACTAGAGCAAGACTAGTGTGCCTATTCTGTGACCCAAAACATGTCCCTGCTGTTTTATTCCACAATGGGTCCAATGCATCTAACCTGCTTTACAATCCTCGTCACTCCATTATGCCCACGTCGCGTTAAAGATCGAAGATAACGTTACTTTAGCGTGAGCTAACAAGCTAACCCAGAGCCATAGGCAGAGAGAAGTGGGGACTGGGAGGGTGCATTCTCGGGGATAGCCCCACTAACAGGATCTGGCCGGTACTGCACCTTGGGACTCCCAATGCTTTTCCAGCCAAAATACAGCTCTGTGACAGTGAATAGGATATTAATATCGAGAAAAAAAAGAAATGAACCAAAAACAGTGAACAGGAGGTCTATTTGTATTAAAAACAATAGATTGTTTTTCATTTAAATGTCTGGAAGAGCTCAAAAATAAAAATATTATATTTCCATTGCCTTTTTTTTTGTTGATTTAAATGTTACTGATTGTATTAAATGGGCACATAATATCGTCTCATATCGATCGCAGGCACTCGAATCGTATCGTATCGTGGCAGACTGTGTGATATCGGATAATATCGTATCGTTGTCCAAAGAATCGATATCGTATTGTGATTAAACTGGTGATTCCCACCCCTAGTAACATGGTACATGAAACCTCTATGCTACTTGTTATGGGAAGAGCTGAGGCCCACACACCAGAAACACTTTATTCACCAAATCCAATGAATGCGTGATAATTTGACTTTGCAACAGTGGAGTGAATGAATAAGAGTTCCACAGTGTGACAGACAGAGACATGGAACCATGACAACAGGAAGTCTCACACAGTGTGCGACAGCAGGAAGTCACACGCACACACAGTGCATGACAACAGGAAGTCACACACACACACAGTGCATACAGGCTCAATGCTAACCTTTCACTCTCATCCGCTGCCTTCTCAGCCTCCTCGAGCTTCTGCAGCGCGGTGGCCAGTCTCTCCTGGGCCCGGTCCAACTCTTCCTCCACCAGCTGGATCCTGCGGTTCAGAGCTGCCACATCACCCTCAGCCTATGGGGCAGAGAAGAGGTCAGAGGTCAGCCAGGGAGTTTGCTGCCATCAGACAGTGTTCACTTACTGGGCAGGCTGCAACGTCTATTCAAAATTGATCACATTTCTTTATTAAAATGTTTTGTCTGGGTTAGGAGGAGTAAAGCCTCCGGTAAGGTTAGCTAAACTTTTTAGGTGACATTTACAACAAGTTCTACCCTTGTAACTTGGCCAGACAGGATCAATCTTGCCAGACAAGGAGAGCTCAGTCAGTGTTTTTTTTTTTTCTAAATGAATGTCTTTTTTTGGAATGAATGACACAGGCTGTGCTGATTCGGAGTCATGAATGACCCACAAGAAGAGGGAAGTTTCAACACTACTGATAAATTCCAAGAGCTCTACGAAGACCATCCTCCTATGTAATATAAACACACTCCCCTGTCTGGAGGTTAACAAACTACGTATCAGTCCGTTTCCTGTGTGAGATAAGCCCATGACTGTTCTCACTTCCTGTGTAGGCCAAACTATAGGCAGGATGACGCTTCCTTCTCTCTCGAAGAGATTTTTTTTGTTTAAGTTTCAACATTCATTACTTGCACAGTTTTGCACAAATGGAATGTCATTATGTCAGCGTTCCTCATCCGAGCCATGGGGCACTGCTCGCTCCCGGGCTCCCGGCTACCTGCGTCCCGTGGTGGAGGTGAGGAATGCCAACATTCAACAATTGTGGAAACCTTATGATCCGATAAAGAACTGACGTCTACAATTTAAAACGTCAAGTTTCCCCTTTAAACGTCATTTATTTTTGGCTATGTAAAAACGTTATCTCTGCTGCCCTAATCAAAAAGAGCAACATATTTTTGATAATACAAAAAAAATAAGATTAAATAGAATCTATGTATCCATGTATTACTTAATTAGGATTTGCACAATCTCAGGGGGTTATAATACGGAACCAAGCATTTCACTGTAATCATTCGTTTTATTTGTCACATAATTACAGTGTAATGTACATTGTATGTGACAAATAAAACAAAACATGAATCAGTTACTCCAACATGCGAATTTAAATAAGCTTCGTATTTAAAAAGTACTATAATGTCTGGATAGAATCGGTAAACATCAGTTGTCCACAGCCCATAGTTCTGACCATCAATCATTATAGGTTCTATTGTAAGTTATTTCTTAAAAATTCGGGTGAGGCCACTCCTGAGAGGCGCCTGCGGATACCTGTCCAGACTTGAACAGATTGAGCGCACATTTTTACTCCTAACACGCAGTTCAAAACACCCACACAACAACAATCCCCACGTAAATCTAACCAATGTCATATTTAACAACAATATCTCACTTTGTCGCGGAGTTCTCTCTCCGCATCCAACTCCCTTTGTATCCCCAGCGCATGATCCTCCGCATCGTCCGCCTGTTGCTGCAGCGCCTGGATCTTCCTTTTCACCGCGTCCATAATAATATCCGCCCTTGTGTTTTACTAGTGTGGAGAGAATAAAAAGGGCCACGAAGCAGCCGGTTCCAAATAAGCTAAGTACTGTTACTTACTAGTTCTAATTCTACAATCTAAAGAAGCTAGCACTGCAGTTGTAGTCAGCAGTTTTATCTGAAGAAAAGTTTTTTTTCCCCACTTAGAGAGGAATTCAAGGAAGTGCAGTCAGCGGTGGGGTGGGTGGGACGAGGGTTGGGGAGTTTTCAGGAAATTTATGGCCAGATCCTCCAATCCTGGAAAGAAGCTGGTCTGGGATGACATCATAATTACAGGGGGAAGGCTCTTAAAGATTTCCTCCCCCACAAAAGAGGTGTGTAGATTTGACTCACATCCTGGACTTATAAGGGAAGCTAAGGTGTTGCTTGGTCTGCATTTTTATATACTGAGTATGTGTTTGTGTGAAAAGTTTGATTGATTGAAAAGTTTATTAACAGATTGCAGAATGGGTACAGTACAGCTCAATACATACAATTGTTAAGAGGATGCAGACCTGAGAAAGACTTTCGTCTTGTTTCCATCAGGGTCCCCCATTTTCAATTCATTCATGTGTGTGTGAGAGTGAGAGACAGAGTGAGGCAATTACACTATCACAAGCCTGCAGTAAACATGTGATACAATTGTGAACTTGTGATTTGTACACATTTGAGGTCCAAAGGTTTGCTTGCAGAGGGCTCCCTGATGGAGTGGTGGGTACAAGGGTCCCTCCCTTACAACCGGGCTGGAATGTAAATCAATTTGGGTGCATACATGACCTGCAGCCGTTGGGCGGCGACACATTCCAGCCGTGCTGCTCCCCCCCTTCGCTTTCCTGGGAAGGATTTGTACTCTGTTTGTACATGGGTTGAATAGGCATTTTCACTATACTCACTATACTATAATACTATGTTTAGATTGTGATCATATAAGTATACGAGTATTTTTTTGACACACAAACAGCCAAATAATCCCCTAAGGGCAACATACATTTGTATGTACTTTTTACAGGGAGTTTTTCCACTTGTACTTCACTAAAGGTAGAAATATCCAGATAAAAATAGTACTCTGGTGCGGCTGATTGGCGCAGTGGGCAAGGCGCTCGCCTCTAACGCAGGAGACGCTGGGTTCGAGCCCAGCTCTCGGCGTTGCTATCAGCGGCTGGCCGGTCGTTCATACTAACACAATTGGCAAGTGTTAGAGGGTGGGAAAGCCGGTGGGTGGGGATTTGATGTTGTGGACAGCGACTCCTACAGGTCGGTTTGGTGACGCCGGTGCGACGGAAGCAGGAAGTGACGGGGGCAGCGTGAGCCTCCCGCGCGTTACTCCTCGCCACTGAGAGCTCGAGCTGCTGCGGTGAAAAGATGCGACAGGCTGCCTCCTCGTGTACCGGAGGGGACACGTGATGCAAGGCTTCTGTCCTCACTACAGCCGACCAGTGGGAGGCATAGTCTAGCAACGTTCAAGACAGGGGAGGGAAGAATTGGTTATATGAAAAATTGAAAATGGGGAGAAAAAGTGGATAAAAAAATAACTAAAGGTAGAAATATCCAGATAAAATAGTACTCTGGTAAAAGTAAAAGTCCTCTGTTCAAAATTCGACTTATATCCTTATTTTAAGAGTATGGAATTCTAACAACATTCCAGAACATACTGGAACATTCTAACACTGTAAAAACGACATATTGGAACAATCTAGAACATCTAAAACATTCTTTGATATAGGGAACATTCTGGAATAACAGCAATACGTGTAAGTAAAAGTAGAAAAGTATTCAATATTGAATGTACTACTTACATATCTAAAGTCTAGGGGTATGCATTATATGTGATGTTTGTGTATTCCAGTGCCTGTGAGCATGCCATCCTTGAACCCCTTACCTCTAAAGGTTATGTTAAAGTGGTACATGGTCCAGTTATGCTGCTCTAATTAAAGGTTGTGTTAAAGTGGTACATGGTCCAGTAGTTATGCTGCTCTGATTAAAGGTTGTGTAAAAGTGGTGTGTGGTCCAGTTATGCTGCTCTGATCATGTCCTCTTGAAGTTGACAGGCTTCAGATTTGAAAAAACATCATCTTCATAAATCTTTGCCATGTTCTCTATGCAAAATCCTTTTCTTCAAAGGAACTAGTAACTGATGGCTTCAGATAAATGTAAGTGGCTGATGGCTGAGTAAAAGTACAATATTTCCTTTGAAATGTAGTGGGGTAAAAGTACAAAGTACCTCAAAATTGTATTTAAGTACAGTACTTGAGTAAAACATACTTAGTTACTTTCCACCACTGGACATTGGACACCTAGTTACTCGAAATCTGAATATAATCGTCTCTCATTATCATGATATCGTATCACATGATATCGTGTGTACAGTCAACCAGCTCTCTTGTCAAGACAGGTCGACGGTGACATGTCTCCAACGAGATCACACAGCTGAAACATTAACATATCCATCAGTCTCTGAAAACACAACACTGTATGATCATGACACCAATTATCCATTCAAATAAACACATCGTCACTCCAGGCTTTAGCCGGGACCGGTTCAGCCTGGCTGTCACACCTGAACACTTTTCTCTGGGCTTGGCACTTGCAGGTGAAAAACATAATATTTTGAAAACGACAAACAGAGGTTACATAAGATAAGATAACATATTCCTTTATTGATCCCCTTGCAACTTTCAAGATGTCTTCTTTCTTTATATATATTTTTCGGTCTGTAAAAGAGGCTTTCATGGTCCCTTTACTTGCTGTGCTGTCAAAATACAGTATGTCCGTGCCATGGTTGCTGATAAAACACTAATATGGTGATGGGGCACATCACTGCATTTCTATTATAGTTACACCTTTCAGGTGTAAGCTTTTGGGATTTTCTTTCTATGTTAGAATTCAAATACCAGTTGTTAATAAAAATGTATTCTATCTGTTTTGTTTCTTTGTACAATGAAAAGCACGTTGTACTTTTACTTTTGATACTTTTACTTTCACTTTTGACACTAAAGTACTCTAACACCAGATACTTCTGATACTTAAGTATGTTTAATGCTACTTTAAGTCAAGTGATTTTCTTATGGGCGACTTTAACTTTTACCTGAGTCACTTTCAAGTAAGATATCTTTACTTTTACTCAAGTATGGTTTTCAAGTACTTATCACTCCTGGGAAAAGCTCAGGGCAGTGTCTCTCCTCCCATTTGAAAACTGTAACAGCAAGTTTGTAAACCAATCAATCAGACCTTTGACATTATGGGGCCCTTATCTCAACTGCTCTCGCTAGGATTTGTTTTTCTTTATACTCGGATGGATTAGCCCAAAGATATCTGTTGTCTGTCACAAACACAGGATAAAAGCTCTAAATCCTCCATCATCTTCTAGAAGACCAGAGCTTAGTCCAGGACCAGAGAGGTAGAAGACCCAAGCTTAGTTTAGGAGCAGAGAGGTAGAGACCCAAGCTTAGTTTATGAGCAGAGAGGTAGAGACCCAAGCTTAGTTTAGGAGCAGGGAGGTAGAAGAACCACGCTTAGTTTAGGAGCAGGGAGGTAGAAGAACCACGCTTAGTTTAGGAGCAGGGAGGTAGAAGAACCACGCTTAGTTTAGGAGCAGGGAGGTAGAAGAACCACGCTTAGTTTAGGAGCAGAGAGGTAGAGACCCAAGCTTAGTTTAGGAGCAGAGAGGTAGAGACCCAAGCTTAGTTTAGGAGCAGAGAGGTAGAGACCCAAGCTTAGTTTAGGAGCAGAGAGGTAGAGACCCAAGCTTAGTTTAGGAGCAGAGAGGTAGAGACCCAAGCTTAGTTTAGGACCAGAGAGGTAGAAGAACCACGCTTAGTTTAGGAGCAGAGAGGTAGAGACCCAAGCTTAGTTTAGGAGCAGAGAGGTAGAGACCCAAGCTTAGTTTAGGAGCAGAGAGGTAGAGACCCAAGCTTAGTTTAGGAGCAGAGAGGTAGAGACCCAAGCTTAGTTTAGGAGCAGGGAGCTAGAGACCCAAGCTTAGTTTAGGAGCAGAGAGGTAGAAGAACCACGCTTAGTTTAGGAGCAGGGAGGTAGAGACCCAAGCTTAGTTTAGGAGCAGGGAGGTAGAGAACCAAGCTTAGTTTAGGAGCAGAGAGGTAGAGACCCAAGCTTAGTTTAGGAGCAGAGAGGTAGAGAACCAAGCTTAGTTTAGGAGCAGAGAGGTAGAGAACCAAGCTTAGTTTAGGAGCAGAGAGGTAGAGACCCAAGCTTAGTTTAGGACCAGAGAGGTAGAGACCCAAGCTTAGTTCACCACTGTACAGGGAGTAGCCTACATGTAGGTCTACTAGGCTTAGGCGTAGATTTATGGGGGGTTGCAGGGGACATGTCCCCCTCAACATTGAGAAGAGGTACATTTCCCCCCCTCAAAAAATAAAGCTAATATATGAAAGACAACCCCCCCCCCCCCACCCCAAAAGAGGTAAAGAAAATAAGTGGGTCAAAACATGTATATTATCCTTCTTAACCTGTAACTATATATTAAGCAACAATTTCAGAGCCTTACTGCATTATATTCCGTTATATTTGTGTCAGCGGGTACCTGAATGTTGTCTTTTCCTTTGCATAAATAAAGACATTCCCACCACAAATTGGAGCATAAAAGTACACTAGAATGCAGGAAATAAGTGTTTGACGCTCAAAATGTCCTGTGGGAGGACCTCCAGACCCCCCGCTTAGATCCCCCCCGCCCCCCGGTGTTGAAACCAAACCTACGCCCTTGGTACTAGGTGTACACCGTAAGGCCAAACAGGGGGGAGAGTCTGCAATATCCCCACCGGAAAAGCCCAGAGCATTGATTTCATTAGGACACTGGAGTGTGGGGTTCTCCTGTTTGCTTAAGCTGCATTCCTAAGATTCCTGGGCGGCTAAAGGCCGGGCCAAGTTTTGTCTGCGGCTGCTTGAGGAACAGCTCCCTCGTGGACCCGGAGTCAGTGATATTCGACAATACATGAATGGACCCCGACAACAACGGAGTCATTCATAGGCAGTCAAAGATCAGGGTCAGGGATCTGTTTTTCTTGGTGTGTTCTAGAGCAAGCCCATTGAGAGAAAGCAAAAGTGTGTTTGGTGTCAATAGGACATCAATAGCAGCCTGGGGGGGGGGGGGGGGTTGGCCCACTGTCGTGTAGACCTGTGATGTAAACAGAAGGCTCCTCCTGTGACAGATATGTAAATGTGTGGTGAACAGACCTCAGGGATTTGGATGACTTTGCGATCTCTGTAATCACACCAAAATAACTGGTTTCTTCACGGACAAGAAAGGTTACGGCTGGAATCTGGGCTTTTAAGATCAGCCTAGGGGACTAGTGCTCCCTACTGAAGACGAGGTGAACATTCTTTGATAGCTAAGTTTGTTCACCAGCAGGTTGTGTAGGCTGGACTATGGGACGATGGACCAACAGAAAGGGTTAGTGGCATGCACAGATGGGGCCGAAGGGGGGCTTGAGCCCCTGCCCTTTTGCCCATCCAAAAAAAATGGTGGGTTAAGTGCCCTTTTTGTAGCTTGAGCCCTTCCAAATTGTCTGTGCACGCCCCTGGGGTCAAACATATCCACAAAGCATAAGGCTGACATTGTGAGGTGACTCTGTAATGTGAGCGACGGCCTTTTGAGTTACTATGGTTGTAATTCGATTGGCGGTTATTCACGACGTGTGCTTGAGGTTAAGTGTGATTTCCCTATCAGACCACCACCCAGGAGCTCTGTGGCACAACTCACATCGGCAGCCTTCTTCTCGGACAGTTCCAGCTTCTCCTGAGCGTCCTTCAGGGCCTCGGAGTACTTGTCCAGCTCGTCCTCTGTGCCTTTCAGCTTCTTCTGCAGGGCGAGCAGCTCATCCTCCAGCTAAGAGAAGGGCAAGATGTGTCAACAGGGTACAGCTGCTTGTTCGCTAGGTATGCTCTTAACACAGAGCGGTGAGGGTATTAACAGCAAACACAATTCCTCAATGTTTTGATCGTATGAAATAGAGAGCATGGATGACGGTCAAACAGTGATCACTGCAAATACTTGTGTGTGTTTGTTTCATTCTGCTTGGAGTATCAGATGTCACCAACTAGCGCTAGGGAGTTTGTACCATTTGAGTGCGTCCAATTTAATGACTCACCTGACACTTTGAATCGCCCTGACACAGTAACCCACGCCCATCTCAAACCTCAAGCGGGTAAAAAATATAAAGAAAGAAAAAACAAAAACAAAGGAGATATTTGTGAATACAGTTTGACCCAGTTCTGCGTGGAATATTGTAATGTCTCTACAGTTTATCTTGTATTATCTGTGAGATGACCTGTGGTGTTTATCAAGTGAAGGAGGGCGCGGTGGTACTTTGTCCCGTCCTTCTTATCTCAGGACCACTTGGCGAAGTACTCACACGCTCTCATGTTCCGAGAGGCTGGGTGAGTACCAGTCCAGTACCAATCTATCATCCATGTTTATCATCTGTCACTGTCGGATTCCGTCGGATTCATAATAAAGCTACCTAGGTAGGAGTGCTGATCCGAGGTCAGTGACCGCCAGGAATACTTGCCCTCTTGACCTTATTCAAATGAACAGACAGGGGGGGGGGGCTGATTCTAGATCAGTACTCCCACTTTGAGAAGCTATGTGAATGTGGACCCCGTGTTTATTCGTTGTGTTTATTGATATTGAGCCTATCATAGTTAGCGTTGTGTATTCTTAGTGTATTATGTCCGCCTCGTCAGTCATCAAACTCTGATGTTGAGCGCCTCACGCCCAGGAATAGTACAGCCAGCATCACTTACAGTAGCATTGCTTGATTCCCTGCCAACCCAACTAACTAGAGGGGTCTGCATCATCATCTAGGATTTCATGCAGACTTAAGTCACGATGTCTAAGATTCACTGGGGTGCGCAAGTGACAACTGTCACTCCCGTGCCCTCCCAGAGTGTGATCCCGGAGTGTGATCCTGGCGTTTGCTTTAATGTAGATCCTTGGCTTGTCTTCAGCTCATCAACTCCCAGCTCTCCGGCATTCCGGCCCCGCCGCCCCCCCCCCGCTGACACCATCTCCCACCGCGCGGTAATGACCTTTGTTTGGACCCCCCTACCCGCGTCTAGGACCCCCCCTCCCTGTGTCTTGATTACATCTCCGGCTCATCTTAAGTGCCCCGGTAGAAACCGTGTTTGGCATAAAGCGAAAGGTATTGGAATATCAAACTGCCTGTTGAAGTGGATGAAGCGGTTGACACCTAAAGACTGGCATGCGGGGGTTCACGCCAGGCTGTCAGGGTGCCGCTCTCTGGTGTGTCACAGAAGCTGATTCAGAGGAGGCTGGTAATGCGGTAGCCTAGCCCCTGGACTCATACCAAATTCAGAGACAAGAGCGACAGCTGCTATAGTTGGCTTCCCCCCCCTCTGCAGTACTACTACTGATTGGACATAGTAATGTCCTGGGTGTACAGGGGATAATACAGCCTAAATCATCAGTCAACGGCCTGCGGTTCTGTTCGCATGTCCCTGTGGGCAGCATCCTACACCTCCCCTTCGCCCCCAAACCACCAGCCCTGGAGTCCAGTGTCAGCTGCTTTCTGTTCGTATTTCTGGCCGCAGCTTTGGTTGCTCTGGGAATTACTTAACAGAATATTGGGGCTTCCTCCAACAGTTCGTTCACCTTTAAAGGAACACGCCAACATCATGGGAAATGTGATTATCGTCTTCTCCAGAGTCAGACAAGAAGGTGGATATACCAATCTCCGGCTGCAGGCTAGCCTAGCTTAGCACAAATTGATGGAAGCGGATACGGACCACTAGCCTAGCTGTTGGCCAACAACACCTCTCCTGGAGTTTTAAGTTAGGCTAGTGGTCTGTATTCGCTTCCATTCATTTGTGCTAAGCTAGGCTAGCTTGCAGCCAGGTAGCTTTCTACTGAACGTACAGAGAGGCAATTGGTATCTATCTTTTTGTCTGACTTTGGAGAAGATGGTAATTGTATTTCGCATAATGTTGGTGTGTTCCTTTAATGTTATATTCTTTCACATATTACAACAATAAATAAATACCTAAATGAGTAAACTTCACACCTTTTAATATGTATTAAAGGGGCACTTCACTAAAAAACGATGTAGATTTATTCTGCACATAATCTCACACATATCCCAAAACTAAGTTTTGCACACATGAATTTAGTTAGACAGTTATTGAGAGTTAATGAGTTTGAATATGTCCTTCAGTGATGTCAGACACTGAATATTTGTGTTGTGTTAATTACAGATCAATGAAAAAATTGGCAATACCTATCCCTATTGCTATTATTTCATGTACATCATTGATACACTCAGTGTCTTCTGATGACATCACTGGAGGACACAGAGTTTTTGGATATTTGTGAGATTATGTGCAAAATGTATTGTTTTTGACTGAAGTGACAGTTTAATGTATCATAGTGAAAATGAATCAAATTGCTTTTACACACAAGCAAACAAACAAACATGTGTTCTTTAATTGACCTATCTCAAGCCTACCTCTTTTCTTGACCCTCCAATTGTTGCGAATGACACAAAACGTGGTACATCTAAGTCACATCGTGGAGCAAACATGTCTGTAAAGTTTGGTGCAAAATCAAGTGTTCACAAGCAACGCGTCTCTTCCTGTTTATGGTTTTTCCAAGATTTTATTGGGTCTGGCAGCCATACGGTTTGGCCTATCAACCTTCTGTGTTGCACATGTAAAGACGTTGGTCCCTAGATGCCACACAGCAAGTTACATGAGAATCGGATCAACAGTTTTGGAGAAATAGGGAATTTTCTAAAAATTAAACAAGAAAATCCAATATGCCGGACATGGGTGGTCCTAGTAGCAGTAAGTAAGTAAGTAAGTAAGTATATCTGGATATGTGTACAACGTCTTGTGCCAATCTGACATATGATATATAAGTTATGGCTTCTCACAGATGTACAATTTGATCTTTTAGTAGTGATATTTATTGTGTTGCATTGGCTCTCCAATATTTACCACTGTGGCAAATGTCTTTTTCATATATCGTGTCATGGCAAACAAAGCTTATTTTATTTACACTTTGGGACAGACAGGCGGACTTATTCTAGCAACTGGTCATAAAGAATTAAATAATAAAAAAATATAAAGACATTTCATTCTGTAGAGCTACAAATTAAAGGGGAATTACGCCCAATTTCAGAACTCATACATAATATTAAATATGAATGAAAATTAGCAACTTTATCCCAAAAACTAGAGTGCTAAAACTCAAAATTGTGATATCATCAAGTATACAGTCTGAAGCTGCTCCATAGACAATGAATTGGCAACGATTTCATAAATGATAGTAGAAGCACCCAGGGGAATGTCCTGAGATCACTACAATAGAATAAAGCTCATTTGGATGAGTCAGTCTCCCATTCATCGTCTATGGAGCAACTCCAGACTTTATACCTGATGACATCATCAGTTTGATTACTCTCTGGTGTCTGGCTTTGGGAGAGAGAGCATGTCCACAAACATTGATTGAACTTGTTTCGGGCCATAGAAAGAACAAATAAAAACAAAAAATATTTGAGTTTGAGTTGTGTTCCACCTTTACGCCTGAAGAAACAACACAAGTAAAGTCGTAAAGTGAACTTCAGTGAAGTCTAACACCAGTCACTTCACTAAAGCACACAGGCTGGGACATCCACCATCCATCTCCATTCCCTCCCGAAGGCTCTCACTACATCAGACCTCGTCCATCACTGCACCACCAGCCACGTGTTACCTGTTTGCACTTGTCCTCCGCCGCCTTCTTGTCGCCCTCGGCCTGCTCCGCCCTGTCGATGGCGTTCTCCTTGTCCAGCTTCAGCATCTGCATCTTCTTCTTGATGGCCTCCATGGTGACGGTGGCGTTCGACTGGAAGGACTCGACGTGAGGAGAAAAGAGAAGTTTTGGAAGCAAAAAAAAAAGGCTCTGGCGGATATCTGGAGAGAAAGACCCTAGGCTTCCCTTGCAGGATCGACAGAGAGAGAGAGAGAGAGATGAGAGAGAGAGAGAGAGAGAGAGAGAGAGAGAGAGAGAGAGAGAGAGAGAGAGCAACTCCCAGATCCAGAGAGGAGGAGAGAAGGAGAGCTAAAGAGTGGTTGCAGAAGGAGAGGAGGATGCAGACGGGGACTCGGTAGAGCTCCAAGTGATTTAAACTTGACTGGAGGTTTGGAGACAGCCTCAGTCCCTAGTGACAGCCCTTTCCCACTCCCTACCCTGGCCATACCCCATACAACTTACCGTGCCCCCCCCCCCCCCCCCCCCCTCTAATATAAACCTCAGCTCTCAAAGGCTCTCGGAGGAATGGCTTGGTGCAGACATTCTGGCAATATTCAGGCCGTCTCCTTATTTGGTTGGCGTTTTTCTTACCTTTCTTTCATTCTTTCTTTCGTACTTTCTTTCTTACTTATGTTCTTTCTTTCTTTCTCTTTCCAGGGGGGATAGGAAAAGGGCCCAAAACTCCCCCCAACACCAAGAAAAAGGCACTCGTTCACATTAACAAGAGCCGTAATACAGAACATTCCTTTTCTTCCACTGGGCTGGGTATCTGTATCGTTTCTGTTTTTCTTTCAATCCGAGTCTGTCCTTACTCTGGAATGCTCACTCTGATGTTAATACCAGTGTTGGTTAGGGGAGGACATGGTTCTCATTCTAGCGCTGAGGGGGGAAAAGGGCCGTATGGAAAGACTCCAGCCAAAGAAAACCCAGAGGGAAAGACCCCACCGCACCGCAGATTCTCCCAGTAACCCTGCAAAGACACAAACTGCAGCTTAGTATCCTTCCTTCCTCTTTAATATCACTCTAATTACCACTGGTCTGAGGAACCTGCATTTAGCTTCGCTTTCAACAGCTTCCGAGGCGCTCGGTGTAATAATCAGTGTCGAGTGGAGGGGTGTTTGTTTTGTCACTCTGTCGGAGAGCAAAGATGTAGATACTATCTGTGTGTGTATAATATATATTTGAATATATCTGTACGTATCCTACTCTTAATAGTTACGCTGCTGGCCAGTATGACTTACGAGTTACGACCATAGTGTCTTTACACCTGTATCACTGTAGTGTACATAATATGATTTTATACTACAACTCTGTACATACATCTGATTAGCACTACACTTAGTAGTACTAATTAATATATTTTATACCCAGTTTAATCACCTGTACATTGTATATTACTATTCCACTTTGCTGTTACATCTGCACTCTGGTTGGATGCCAAACATCTTTCCGTTGCACTGTACTTGTGCTTTACGATGACAATCAATTTGAATCTAATCTAATCTTATCAAAGCGTCGTGATGTGTTTTTTTTTAACGAGGTGGCTATAGGAGGAACTGTGATATTGATACGGGGCTCTTGATGCTGAGGGGTGACATCACCGCCGACGGGTCTGTCTGTCCGTCTGTTTGTTTGCAGCTTATTCGGGCAGCTGCTCCCCGGGCTAAAAATAACGGCCGACGCGGGGAAAAGTAACAGAACAGCGAGGATCACGACGACAGTAAAACTTAATTCATTAAAGCTCGGGATGGATAAACCGCCAAGGAATGGCGCTCTTGTCCTTTTTAACAACAACCCAGCGGATAAAGGAAGACGCCAAGCATCGAACCGATTTAGAATCTTGTATCACAGGGATATTTCTAGGTTTTTCCCCCGCAGTCGAAGGTTATTCCGTACATATATGCACTCCTCTGTCGCCAGGAGTGTGACCCCCTGGCGCAGAGGTCACCGCCCGCTGTCATGCTGCGAAGCTGATGGAGACCACAGGTAAATCTGATGTATATCACTCTCTGATGTATATCACGCTCTGATGTATATCACTCCCTGATGTATGTCACTCTCTGATGTATGTCACTCTCTGATGTATGTCACTCCCTGATGTATATCACTCCCTGATGTATGTCACTCCCTGATGTATATCACTCTCTGATGTATATCACTCCCTGATGTATATCACTCTCTGATGTATATCACTCTCTGATGTATGTCACTCCCTGATGTATATCACTCTCTGATGTATATCACTCTCTGATGTATGTCACTCTCTGATGTATATCACTCTCTGATGTATATCACTCTCTGATGTATATCACTCTCTGATGTATATCACTCTCTGATGTATGTCACTCTCTGATGTATATCACTCTCTGATGTATATCACTCTCTGATGTATATCACTCCCTGATGTATGTCACATGATGATGTATATCACTCCCTGATGTATATCACTCTCTGATGTATATCACTCTCTGATGTATGTCACTCTCTGATGTATATCACTCTCTGATGTATATCACTCCCTGATGTATATCACTCTCTGATGTATATCACTCCCTGATGTATGTCACTCCCTGATGTATATCACTCTCTGATGTATATCACTCTCTGATGTATGTCACTCTCTGATGTATATCACTCTCTGATGTATGTCACTCCCTGATGTATATCACTCCCTGATGTATGTCACTCCCTGATGTATATCACTCTCTGATGTATATCACTCCCTGATGTATATCACTCTTTGATGTATATCACTCCCTGATGTATGTCACTCTCTGATGTATATCACTCCCTGATGTATGTCACTCTCTGATGTATATCACTCCCTGTTGTATGTCACTCCCTGATGTATATCACTCTCTGATGTATATCACTCCCTGATGTATGTCACTCTCTGATGTATATCACTCCCTGATGTATATCACTCTTTGATGTATATCACTCCTTGATGTATATCACTCTCTGATGTATGTCACTCCCTGATGTATATCACTCCCTGATGTATATCACTATCTGATGTATATCACTCTCTGATGAATATCACTCCCTGATGTATGTCACTCCCTGATGTATATCACTCCCTGATGTATGTCACTCCCTGATGTATGTCACTCCCTGATGTATGTCACTCCCTGATGTATATCACTCCCTGATGTATGTCACTCTCTGATGTATATCACTCCCTGATCTATATCACTCCCTGATGTATATCACTCTCTGATCTATATCACTCCCTGATGTATATCACTCCCTGATGTATATCACTCTCTGATGTATGTCACTCTCTGATGTATATCACTCTCTGATCTATATCACTCTCTGATCTATATCACTCCCTGATGTATATCACTCCCTGATGTATATCACTCCCTGATGTATATCACTCCCTGATGTATATCACTCTCTGATGTATATCACTCTCTGATGTATGTCACTCTCTGATGTATATCACTCTCTGATGTATATCACTCTCTGATGTATATCACTCCCTGATGTATGTCACTCCCTGATGTATATCACTCCCTGATGTATGTCACTCCCTGATGTATGTCACTCCCTGATGTATATCACTCTCTGATGTATATCACTCCCTGATGTATATCACTCCCTGATGTATATCACTCTCTGATGTATGTCACTCTGATGTATATCACTCCCTGATGTATATCACTCTCTGATGTATATCACTCTCTGATGTATGTCACTCTCTGATGTATATCACTCCCTGATGTATATCACTCTCTGATGTATATCACTCTCTCATGTATGTCACTCCCTGATGTATGTCACTCCCTGATGTATATCACTCTCTGATGTATATCACTCTGATGTATATCACTCCCTGATGTATGTCACTCCCTGATGTATATCACTCCCTGATGTATATCACTCCCTGATGTATATCACTCTCTGATGTATATCACTCTCTGATGTATATCACTCTCTGATGTATATCACTCTCTGATGTATATCACTCTCTCATGTATGTCACTCTCTGATGTATGTCACTCTCTGATGTATATCACTCCCTGATGTATATCACTCCCTGATGTATATCACTCCCTGATGTATATCACTCTCTGATGTATGTTACTCTCTGATGTATATCACTCCCTGATGTATATCACTCTCTGATGTATGTCACTCTCTCATGTATATCACTCTCTGATGTATATCACTCTTTGATGTATATCACTCCCTGATGTATATCACTCCCTGATGTATATCACTCCCTGATGTATATCACTCTTTGATGTATATCACTCCTTGATGTATATCACTCCCTGATGTATATCACTCTCTGATGTATATCACTCCCTGATGTATATCACTCCCTGATGTATATCACTCTCTGATGTATATCACTCCCTGATGTATATCACTCTCTGATCTATATCACTCTCTGATGTATATCACTCTCTGATGTATATCACTCCCTGATGTATATCACTCCCTGATCTATGTCACTCTCTGATGTATATCACTCTCTGATGTGTATCACTCCCTGATGTATATCACTCTCTGATGTGTATCACTCCCTGATGTATATCACTCTCTGATGTATATCACTCCCTGATGTATGTCACTCCCTGATGTATATCAATCTCTGATGTATGTCACTCCCTGATGTATATCACTCCCTGATGTATGTCACTCTCTGATGTATATCACTCCCTGATGTATATCACTCTCTGATGTATATCACTCCCTGATGTATATCACTCTCTGATCTATATCACTATCTGATGTATATCACTCTCTGATGTATATCACTCCCTGATCTATGTCACTCTCTGATGTATATCACTCTCTGATGTGTATCACTCCCTGATGTATATCACTCTCTGATGTATATCACTCCCTTATCTATATCACTCTCTGATGTATATCACTCCCTGATGTATATCACTCTCTGATGTATGTCACTCTGTGATGTATATCACTCCCTGATGTATATCACTCTCTGATGTATATCACTCTCTGATGTATATCACTCTCTGATGTATGTCACTCCCTGATGTATATCACTCCCTGATGTATATCACTCTGATGTATATCACTCTCTGATGTATATCACTCCCTGATGTATGTCACTCCCTGATGTATGTCACTCCCTGATGTATATCACTCCCTGATGTATATCACTCTTTGATGTATATCACTCCCTGATGTATATCACTCCCTGATGTATATCACTCTCTGATGTATATCAGTCCCTGATGTATGTCACTCCCTGATGTATATCACTCCCTGATGTATATCACTCTTTGATGTATATCACTCCCTGATGTATATCACTCTCTGATGTATATCACTCTCTGATGTATATCACTCTCTGATGTATGTCACTCCCTGATGTATATCACTCCCTGATGTATATCACTCTCTGATGTATATCACTCCCTGATGTATATCACTCCCTGATGTATATCGCTCTCTGATGTATATCAATTCCTGATGTATATCACTCCCTGATGTATGTCACTCTCTGATGTATGTCACTCTCTGATGTATGTCACTCTCTGATGTATATCACTCCCTGATGTATATCACTCTCTGATGTATATCACTCCCTGATGTATATCACTCTCTGATGTATATCACTCCCTGATGTATATCACTCCCTGATGTATATCACTCCCTGATGTATATCACTCTCTGATGTATATCACTCCCTGATGTATGTCACTCTCTGGTGTATGTCACTCCCTAATGTATATCACTCCCTGATGTATATCACTCCCTGATGTATATCACTCCCTGATGTATATCACTCTCTGATGTATATCACTCCCTGATGTATATCACTGCCTGATGTATATCACTCTCTGATGTATATCACTCCCTGATGTATATCACTCTCTGATGTATATCACTCCCTGATGTATATCACTCCCTGATGTATATCACTCCCTGATGTATATCACTCTCTGATGTATATCACTCCCTGATGTATGTCACTCTCTGGTGTATGTCACTCCCTAATGTATATCACTCCCTGATGTATATCACTCCCTGATGTATATCACTCCCTGATGTATATCACTCTCTGATGTATATCACTCCCTGATGTATGTCACTCCCTGATGTATATCAATCTCTGATGTATGTCACTCCCTGATGTATATCACTCCCTGATGTATGTCACTCTCTGATGTATATCACTCCCTGATGTATATCACTCTCTGATGTATATCACTCCCTGATGTATATCACTCTCTGATCTATATCACTATCTGATGTATATCACTCTCTGATGTATATCACTCCCTGATGTATATCACTCCCTGATCTATGTCACTCTCTGATGTATATCACTCTCTGATGTGTATCACTCCCTGATGTATATCACTCTCTGATGTATATCACTCCCTTATCTATATCACTCTCTGATGTATATCACTCCCTGATGTATATCACTCTCTGATGTATGTCACTCTGTGATGTATATCACTCCCTGATGTATATCACTCTCTGATGTATATCACTCTCTGATGTATATCACTCTCTGATGTATGTCACTCCCTGATGTATATCACTCTTTGATGTATATCACTCCCTGATGTATATCACTCCCTGATGTATATCACTCTCTGATGTATATCAGTCCCTGATGTATGTCACTCCCTGATGTATATCACTCCCTGATGTATATCACTCTTTGATGTATATCACTCCCTGCTGTATATCACTCTCTGATGTATATCACTCTCTGATGTATATCACTCTCTGATGTATGTCACTCCCTGATGTATATCACTCCCTGATGTATATCACTCTCTGATGTATATCACTCCCTGATGTATATCACTCCCTGATGTATATCGCTCTCTGATGTATATCACTCCCTGATGTATATCACTCCCTGATGTATGTCACTCTCTGATGTATGTCACTCTCTGATGTATGTCACTCTCTGATGTATATCACTCCCTGATGTATATCACTCTCTGATGTATATCACTCCCTGATGTATATCACTCTCTGATGTATATCACTCCCTGATGTATATCACTCCCTGATGTATATCACTCCCTGATGTATATCACTCTCTGATGTATATCACTCCCTGATGTATGTCACTCTCTGGTGTATGTCACTCCCTAATGTATATCACTCCCTGATGTATATCACTCCCTGATGTATATCACTCCCTGATGTATATCACTCTCTGATGTATATCACTCCCTGATGTATATCACTCCCTGATGTATATCACTCTCTGATGTATATCACTCCCTGATGTATATCACTCTCTGATGTATATCACTCCCTGATGTATATCACTCCCTGATGTATATCACTCCCTGATGTATATCACTCTCTGATGTATATCACTCCCTGATGTATGTCACTCTCTGGTGTATGTCACTCCCTAATGTATATCACTCCCTGATGTATATCACTCCCTGATGTATATCACTCTCTGATGTATATCACTCCCTGATGTATGTCACTCCCTGATGTATATCACTCCCTGATGTATGTCACTCCCTGATGTATATCACTCCCTGATGTATATCACTCTCTGATGTATGTCACTCTCTGATGTATATCACTCTCTGATGTATGTCACTCTCTGATGTATGTCACTCTCTGATGTATGTCACTCCCTGATGTATGTCACTCTCTGATGTATATCACTCCCTGATGTATGTCACTCCCTGATGTATATCACTCCCTGATGTATATCACTCCCTGATGTATATCACTCTCTGATGTATATCACTCCCTGATGTATATCACTCTCTGATGTATGTCACCCCCTGATGTATATCACCCCCTGATGTATGTCACTCCCTGATGTATGTCACTCTCTGATGTATATCACTCTCTGATGTATGTCACTCCCTGATGTATATCACTCTCTGATGTATATCACTCTCTGATGTATGTCACTCCCTGATGTATATCACTCTCTGATGTATGTCACTCCCTGATGTATATCACTCTCTGATGTATATCACTCTCTGATGTATGTCACTCCCTGATGTATATCACTCCCTGATGTATATCTTCTACTCATGTACAATAGAGAGCATCCTGACTGGCAATATCACCTCCTGGTTTGGGAATAGCACCGCACAAGACCGAAGCAGACTACAGAGAGTGGCACTTTCAGCCGAACGCACAATTGGAGGGGGGCTTCCCACTCTCCAAGACATTTACAACAAGCGGTGCAGGGGTAAGGCTAAGAGAATTATTAAGGACTCCAGCCACCCAAACAACTGCCTCTTTGAACTGCTGCGGTCAGGCAAGCGATACCGGAGTCTCATGGCAAGCACAAAAAGACTCAGAAGAAGCTTATATCCCCAGGCCATCAGGTTGCTCAACGAACAATAACACTATGCAACAACCATCAAATGCACTCACAACACAACACACACATCCATACGCACACACTCACTTTAAACAAACAACACACTGCAGCACCCACTCTCCACACTTTAGAACACCTAGACACACTTTATATTTATTGGTAAAGGATTTGCACTACAACCCATACCTCAGTACACCTTACTGTAAATTGTACCTCATCCCATTTCTGCTTTGCACTATATAGTATTGTATATTAGGATATTGAATAGTATATTGTATATTGTACGGTAACTCAGTTACTCTATTCTGCATCGAACATTGTACATATGTATATACTGAACACTGTGTCTACGTACGTGACTTCTATTTTTACTTCTATTTTTACATGCTATACTATTTTATTTTATTTTATACTTATCTTTTGTCTAGCACAGTCTCTGGAGCGTAACAGAAAGAAGCATTTTGTATAAAAGTATTCTGTACTTCTGTATGACACTTGAGAAACTTGAACTATCATTGATTGATTGATTGAATTGATTGATTGATTGATTGAAAAGTTTATTAACAGATTGCAGAATGGGTACAGTACAGTACAGCTCAATACATACAATTGTTAAGAGGATGCAGACCTGAGAAAGACTTTCGTCTTGTTTCCATCAGGGTCCTCCATTTTCAATTCATCATATGACACACACGACATACAGATAGACAGTACTGCTACATCTATACATTTATGACATACCAGATTTTCAAATACAGTACTGTTTGTGATACAAAAAAATCCAGAAAAAGAGTGTATATACATTTGACATAGAAACTGTGCATTGGGGGAGGTTGGGTAGGTGGGGTGGGGCTGTACATTGGAGGTGGGGGGGGGGGGGGGGGGGGTTGGGTAGGGGGGGGGGACACTGTACATTGGAATACTGACCTACATTTGACATAGAGACTGTACATTGGAGGAGGTTGGGTAGGTGGGGTGGGGTTGGGTGGGGCTGTACATTGGAGGTGGGGGGGGGTTGGGTACATTGGAATACTGACAAAGCCATGTTTGGTCTTTATTGTACAACTGGGTTAGGTCATTTGTAGGGGCCAGTTTTGAATTGCAGTCTCCCGTAGGTGTTCTTTGAGAGTGTTTTTGAAGGTGGGTAGTGATTCACATTCCTTTACAGCTTTGGGTAGGGCGTTCCACATTGTTGTGGCATAATTGCGAAACGTGTTTAGTCCCTTGTTTGAGCCGAATCTGGGTTTTACATGATTTGTGGAGCTCCCTCTGGTGTTGTGATCGTGGTATTCACTGACCTTAGGGAAGTATTTTGACATGTACATGGGTACCTTGGTCGTGTAGTGTATCTTGTAGACCAGGCCCATTGCAAGTTGCTGTACTCTGTTGTGTACTCTAAGCCCGCATGTCACTCTCTGATGTATATCACTCCCTGATGTATATCACTCCCTGATGTATATCACTCTCTGATGTATATCACTCTCTGATGTATATCACTCCCTGATGTATGTCACTCCCTGATGTATATCACTCTCTGATGTATGTCACTCTCTGATGTATATCACTCTCTGATGTATATCACTCTCTGATGTATGTCACTCCCTGATGTATGTCACTCTCTGATGTATATCACTCCCTGATGTATATCACTCCCTGATGTATGTCACTCCCTGATGTATATCACTCTCTGGTGTATATCACTCCCTGATGTATATCACTCCCTGATGTATATCACTCCCTGATGTATATCACTCTCTGGTGTATATCACTCCCTGATGTATATCACTCCCTGATGTATGTCACTCCCTGATGTATATCACTCTCTGGTGTATATCACTCCCTGATGTATATCACTCCCTGATGTATATCACTCCCTGATGTATGTCACTCCCTGATGTATATCACTCTCTGGTGTATATCACTCCCTGATGTATATCACTCCCTGATGTATATCACTCTCTGATGTATGTCACTCCCTTATGTATATCACTCCCTGATGTATATCACTCTCTGGTGTATATCACTCCCTGATGTATATCACTCCCTGATGTATATCACTCTCTGATGTATGTCACTCTCTGATGTATATCACTCCCTGATGTATATCACTCTCTGACGTATATCACTCCCTGATGTATGTCACTCCCTGATGTATATCACTCTCTGATGTATGTCACTCCCTGATGTATGTCACTCCCTGATGTATATCACTCTCTGATGTATGTCACTCCCTGATGTATATCACTCTCTGATGTATGTCACTCCCTGATGTATGTCACTCCCTGATGTATATCACTCCCTGATGTATGTCACTCCCTGATGTATATCACTCCCTGATGTATATCACTCCCTGATGTATATCACTCTCTGATGTATATCACTCCCTGATGTATATCACTCCCTGATGTATGTCACTCCCTGATGTATATCACTCTCTGATGTATA
Organism: Notolepis coatsorum; assembly: GCF_963971535.1. Lineage (NCBI taxonomy): Eukaryota > Metazoa > Chordata > Actinopteri > Aulopiformes > Paralepididae > Notolepis > Notolepis coatsorum. The sequence goes on along the minus strand of NC_140177.1, from coordinate 24,680,318 downwards.
TCACTCCCTGATGTATATCACTCCCTGATGTATATCACTCTCTGATGTATATCACTCTCTGATGTATATCACTCCCTGATGTATATCACTCCCTGATGTATGTCACTCCGTGATGTATGTCACACCCTGATGTATATCACTCTCTGATGTATATCACTCCCTGATGTATGTCACTCCCTGATGTATATCACTCTCTGATGTATGTCACTCCCTGATGTATATCACTCTCTGATGTATGTCACTCTCTGATGTATATCACTCTCTGATGTATGTCACTCCCTGATGTATGTCACTCCCTGATGTATATCACTCTCTGATGTATGTCACTCCCTGATGTATATCACTCTCTGATGTATGTCACTCCCTGATGTATATCACTCCCTGATGTATGTCACTCCCTGATGTATATCACTCTCTGACGTATATCACTCCCTGATGTATGTCACTCCCTGATGTATATCACTCCCTGATGTATGTCACTCCCTGATGTATATCACTCTCTGATGTATATCACTCCCTGATGTATATCACTCTCTGATGTATGTCACTCCCTGATGTATATCACTCTCTGATGTATATCACTCCCTGATGTATATCACTCTCTGATGTATGTCACTCTCTGATGTATATCACTCTCTGATGTATATCACTCTCTGATGTATGTCACTCTCTGACGTATATCACTCTCTGATGTATGTCACTCCCTGATGTATATCACTCTCTGATGTATATCACTCTCTGATGTATGTCACTCTCTGATGTATATCACTCTCTGATGTATATCACTCTCTGATGTATGTCACTCCCTGATGTATGTCACTCTCTGATGTATATCACTCCCTGATGTATGTCACTCCGTGATGTATATCACTCCCTGATGTATATCACTCTCTGATGTATGTCACTCTCTGATGTATATCACTCTCTGATGTATATCACTCTCTGATGTATGTCACTCCCTGATGTATATCACTCTCTGGTGTATATCACTCCCTGATGTATATCACTCCCTGATGTATATCACTCTCTGATGTATGTCACTCCCTGATGTATATCACTCCCTGATGTATATCACTCTCTGACGTATATCACTCCCTGATGTATGTCACTCCCTGATGTATATCACTCTCTGATGTATGTCACTCCCTGATGTATATCACTCCCTGATGTATATCACTCCCTGATGTATATCACTCTCTGATGTATGTCACTCTGATGTATATCACTCCCTGATGTATATCACTCTCTGATGTATGTCACTCTGATGTATGTCACTCCCTGATGTATATCACTCTCTGATGTATGTCACTCCCTGATGTATATCACTCTGATGTATATCACTCCCTGATGTATATCACTCTCTGATGTATATCACTCTCTGATGTATATCACTCCCTGATGTATGTCACTCCCTGATGTATATCACTCTCTGATGTATGTCACTCCCTGATGTATATCATTCTCTGATGTATGTCACTCACTGATGTATGTCACTCCCTGTCAGGTAAACAGCCAGAGGCAGATCCACTTCACTGATTAACGCCTCACCATATTCTAGAACTCGTGTTCACAATTATTATTATTATTATTATTTCTCTTGGAAGACACATTGTCCTATTTTCAGATGTGTGATGTATCCCAGATGCTGAGCCTCTTCGGAGGTCAGATTACCAAGAAGCCATAAAGTGGGGATCTGTAACTTTGCGAATGGACACATAAGAACAATAAACGTCTACCCGCGTCTCGTGTCTTACCGTCCAAAGGTGAAAGGACTACAAGCATTCCCTGTGACAGGAATAGGAAATGTATTACTTTGTTTTGCCATCATTATATGATACAGTAAAAAGCTGTGGCAGGAATGTAGCTTTCACGATCCGCCTGGGTCGACCGAAGCTCAGGACCTGTGATGATATATGACTGGGGACATTGGTGAAGCTCTGGCCTTATTTGGTACGTCAGCGTTTACACATTGTCACCCGCAGGAAACTGCCCTACAATTCTGACGCTTCCCAATGTGTTGAATGGTGATTGTGGCGCCTGTTTTCTGTATTTTCTTTTTTGACGGTTTTCACTTATATAGCAGTTCATTTAGGGTGACAAAAATATTGCCCTCTTCAGGATGCACACTATATTGTGTAGAGAGAAGGGGTTGGACCGCACACGCCAACAGAGAGAGAGAGGGAGGGTGAGGAAGGGAGGGAGGGAAATAGACGGGGAGTGAATCAGACGGAGAGAGAAATCAGAACCCTCCCACAGGAAACCCTGCTAAACTCTTCTCCTTGTATGGTAAAAACTCCCCAAAAAGCCACAGGCTCGCCTTGGGAGTACAGTCAGAGTACTGCTAAGTATAAATCACAAAGGCTATTGGCACGGTGGAGCAGATATAGTAGTGTATGAATGTTTCCATGAGGAAAATGAAACTGTTATAGAGCCCAAATATGTTTTTGACGTTAGATGTGATATGTATGTGTGTATGATATGCCTTAATGTAGGTTGGGTACAAAGTGATACTGTCAAATGTTGGCAGTTCTGTGAGGTCGTTTGACTTCCACACAATCAACATCACATGACACACATTCAAGAGGATTCACCGTAAAAATCTAAATGTAACCCAGTCAGCCAGTGTCTAAGCTATAGTCTCTGCACAAACATGTCAAGTCATTACACAAGGCAGTGAATACCATTATACCACCACCACAGACATATTGTACAATCTGGAGGCATTTGAGTGGACTGGGAGCGTGTTGTGTTTGGCCTGATGTCTGGAGCCCTCCAGCCTATCAGCCGAGGGATCAGTACTCTGTGACACTTTGACGAAACACAGTTCCCTCCAACCCCTGTATCTTTAAGACATAAATGCCTCTTCAGAATCTCAAAACCCACTGTTGTGCTCAAGTTTCTTTTTTTATGTTTATCTTACATAGCTATACCATATTCAGGATTAAGACGGTATACCGACCTCTGGTCGACTGGTACACAGTGTTCACTTGTGTAAATACCTGTACGTGCCTCAGAGTACCTTTCTGGCAAACGACCAAATAATACCCTTGGAATGTTTATTCATACTCTCGCTTTACTCACAGGCACACCCTTTACTATTGCTAACACGACACACATTGACTTCCACTCGTAAAGCGTGGTCATGATGTCTCTGTATTCAAACCCCTGTTGAGAGACTCAATGTGTGCCACAGTTGGTGGAGTTGGAAAACACAGTATTGAAAATTGAAACGGTATTGAATTCCATCACTAAGCCTGTGGTACATTTCCCGGGGGTGGCCGTGCTGTCAATTGCTGCTTTGCTGCTCATTAAGCTGTTTCCTGGACCTCTGCTGTTAGTTTCACGGTGACAGAAAAGTTCAGCGGTAATTCATTATAAATGTAGAAAGATTAAGGTCAGGAGACGGCTTCATTCTTTGGCTCATCTATCTATTACGCCTAAATAGATGGAAGTAGCGCCCTCTCGTGGTGACATTCGTTATAGGTATTTTCTCCGCTCATGCAAATAAAACATCGAAAACATCTCGAATTCACATGAATGAATGAAAACTTTATTTAACATATTGCAGAATGGGTACAATACAGTACGGCTCAATACACATAATTGTTAAAAGTGGATGCAGATGCAGACCAGAGAAAGACGTTCGTCTTGTTTAGTTTAGTTTATTTATTTAGCACATTATATATAAAAAAAAAAAAAAAAAAACAGTGCTATGAGGGAACGAAGCTCAAACGGCTTGTACAACGTTCCACTCCCATTCCATTGTCCACAAACATAATATGAACGAAATACATGTAAACATGGCCTAGATTAGAAAATAAACTCAAAACAAGATCAGATTGATTGATTGATTGAAAACTTTATTAACAGATTGCAGAATGGGTACAGTAAGTACAGATGCAGTTGGGTAGGAGGGGTGGGTGGGGCCCGGGGACACTGTACAACTATACAAACAAAACTGTACATTGGAATATTGACAAGACCATACTTGGTAATTTACTGTACTTTGGAGGGGGTTGTGTTAGGACATTTACAGGGGCCAGTTTCGAATTGCAGTCTCCCGTAGGTGTTTTTTGAGAGTGTTTTTGAAAGTGGGTAGTGATTCACATTCCTTTACAGCTTTGGGTAGGGCGTTCCACATTGATGTGGCATAATTGCTAAACGTGTTTAGTCCCTTGTTTGAGCCGAATCTGGGTTTAACATGATTTGTGGAGCTCCCTCTGGTGTTATATGTTAGACCAGCAGGGCTGAGTCGTCCGCAAACAGAGACATTAAGCCATACACTATAGCGAAAGCATGGACGATTTTTTTTAAAGTACAAGACGGCAAAGGAGAGGAGAATAACATATGAACAGTATATAATGAAGCAAAAGAAATAAGCAGCCATACAGTAGATGTAACACTGATGCACAGTAACTTAATGTGTTTACATCAGGGTCCCCCATTTTCAATTCATAATGACATTTATGACATACACAACATACATGACATTTATGACATAGGGACATACATGACATACAGGTAGGATAGTACTTTTACATTTGTGACATACAAGATATGCAAATATACAGTACTGTTACCCAGAGATCATAACAGAAAATATATACATACAATGGGGAGGAGACTGTACATTAGGAGGGGGTGGGAGGTTGGGTTTGGACATTTACGGTGGCCAGTTTTTCGATTTGCAGCCTCCCGTAGGTGCTCTTTGAGAGCGGTTTTGAATGTGGGTATGGGGATTCACATTTTTTTTACCGCTGTGAGTACTGAGTAGGGTGTTCCACATTGTTGTGGCATAATTGCTAAACGTGTTTAGTCCCTTGTTTGTGCCGAATCTGAGTTGCACACGATTTGTGGAACTCCCTCTGGTGGTGTGGTCAGCGGTGCGTTCCTCATATCAACTCTGATTGCATGCACGCTAATGACGCCACGTGCACGCATGCTCCCGGCGCGTGTGCGCGCTCCCGCGCATGAGCATTAATGTTCCCTCGTTTAAGCACAGACTAAAGACAGTGTCAATTGCCTCTACGAATGGAATGTAACACATTTCATTCTCAAGTTAGGTGTGAATGTAGCTGAGAACGTATTTAACACACCTGACGACCGCCGCTATTGATATGCAAAGTAGCCCAGGTGGGTACTTATAGCGAGTTGGCGAGTGCAGTGCATTCCTGTGTGCACGCGCGTGCCGTCCATGTGCGTGCACGCGCTTCTGCTCAAATCTTTGGCTGCACGGAGTGCAGCCTCGTCCCATGAAGAACGCATCCCTGGTTGTGGTCGTGGTATTCACTGACCTTTGGGAAGTATTTCGACATGTACATGGGTACCTGAGTGGTGTAGTGTATCTTGTAGACCAGGCCCATTGCAAGTTGCTGTACTCTGTCGTCTACTCTAAGCCATCCTAGGTTGTCAAAGTGGGCAGGGGTGAGATGGGTTCTAGGAGTAAGGTCAAGCAGTAGTCTGACCAGTTTGCTTTGTGATGTTTGTAATCTTGTTTTTAGCGCCTTTGAGGTCACCGCCAGATGGTGCAGTCCATTATATTGTTGTGGTTAAATGTAATTGATTTGATTTCCACGTTCATGTTGTCCTGGGCTCTTCCTTCCCTTGTTTGATGTCGTCCTCCTGTCTGCTTGTTGTGTGTGATATTGCTTTTTGTGTCTAGTTTGGTGTTTATTTGATTCTGTGTTTTGGCATGGCCTTGCCAGGTGTTGCTCATTATAATTAGTCTTTGTATTTAAGTGTGGGTCTGTCCTCACTTCCTTGTGGCGTCATTACCTCTGTTACCCCTGTGCCTGTCAACGTCGCCCTTGCCCTGTTGTTGTGTTCTGCTAAGTAAGTGTGTTGTTAGTAATCCGTTTTGTTGCCCTTTGATTTTCGTGTTCTCAGTTCGATTTTTACTCAGTGCCAGCTCGGCTGCGCCTTTCGTTGTTCTTTTGTAACGTGCCTTTGCACGTCTTTATGTTTGTTTATTTATCAGCTTCTTTACTTTTGTTTTGGTCTTATGACCTATTATCGCTCTCGTGGTTCTTATATTAAAAAGAACACAGTGTTGAGAAGAGAAAACTTCCGTCTCCTCCTTCCACTCCATTCCGCATATTGGGTTCTCCTCTCCTTCCCTCGCCACCCCACCATAACAGGGATGTAGTGCAAATCTTTCTGTAATAGATAGATAAAATGCCTCTTTTAGAATGCCTATTTTATAGTGTGTACTGCTTGGTTGAATTACAATACGCGCGCCTATACAATATGTCAGTTTAATGGAGGTATGCTGATATTAAAATGTGAAACGTTGCTCAGAGCTGCTCTCCTCTCCGTACGTCTTCCTCTGTCACTTCGTTGTCATTTCCGCCTGTCTGCCCGTGCAGCATATCTCAGCCATTCCACCCCACAAACAGCAGAGGGCGCTGTGCTAACGTCTACAGCGTGGGTGTGTTAGTTACACCTCCGTGATCGCAGGATGTCCCTTTTACCCCAGATCACCTGCTGAGGCGACTGCTTTCGAAAATCCCCTCTTCGTTTGCATTTGTCATTACTGTGACATCTACAATAGTAAGGGGTATAGAAAAAGGAATACGGAACACATGAAGCAGCTATTTGTCGCCCCCAGAGTTCATAAAATCTAATGATATTCTGTTAATTCATTAAACATATGTATTGTGATGACCTGCATTACTCTTTTCTTACTCTCTGCATTCCTTTTATTCTGTCTATTTTATGCTCATTTTATGCCTATGTTTATTGTATGTCTACATTACTGCTGTGAAGCACTTTGGGCTGCAATTCTTGTATGAAAGGTGCCATACAAATAAAGTTTATTATTATTAATTAATTGTATTATTATCTCACTTGTGAATTTTGACAATTGAACATTCTAATGGTGAACAGCTACCAGTCATTAAAGCCTATGGTGTTCTAGAATTCCAAGATCAAATTCAGAGAAAACAAAGAATGTAGAGTAGAGTGCAGACCTTCACCAAGGCCTGACGACCACCCTCAAGATTCAAGATTGTTTATTGTCATGTGCACAGTGTAATGTCATGTCAGAATACCCTGAAGACTCTGGCAGGAGCACTCATTCAAGGGTACTACGACTATGCTTGCACCTCATGGTACCAAAGCACCTCAAAGGCACTAAAAACCTAATTACAAACATCTCAAAACAAACTAGTCAGACTACTGCTTGACCTGACTCCTAGAACCCACCTCACCTCTGCACACTTTGCCAACCTAGGATGGCTTAGAGTAGATGACAGAGTACAACAACTTGCAATGGGCCTGGTCTACAAGATACACTACGCGACCAAGGTACCCATGTACATGTCAAAATACTTCCCAAAGGTCAGTGAATACCACGATCACAACACCAGAGGGAGCTCCACAAATCATGTAAAACCCAGATTCGGCTCAAACAAGGGACTAAACACGTTTCGCAATTATGCCACATCAATGTGGAACGCCCTACCTAAAGCTGTAAAGGAATGTGAATCACTACCCACTTTCAAAAACACTCTCAAAAAACACCTACGTGAGACTGCAATTCGAAACTGGCCCCTACAAATGTGATGGGTTTAGTGGCTTTGTTCTTGATTTTGAGAACACATAAGTTTAGTTTTTTCAAAATTAAGAGCACGTTTCAGTTGCACAAGTGTGTTTTGTACAACATCAAAAGCAAGTTGTAAATTCTATATATATAATATATATATATATATATATTAGGGCTGTCAGTTTATCGCGTTAATTAGATTAATTAATTACACAGCAAATTATCGTGTTATGTAAATTAACTCAAAATTAATTACAATTTTCTTCTTTTTTTATCTCATTCATTCCATAAGAACGTAGAATACACATTTACACTTTTTTTTATGTGGTCCATTTGCATGTTCTTGGTATCTGATTCTAGGGCCATCTATGTATTCCCAGTGTCAGAAATACTGTGTCTGTTACTAGGCTTGAGTAAATTGTAATGAACCAAATGAGAATATCAATAAAAAATGTTGTATCTTTGACTGTGAATAACACCATGCTCAAATTGACCAGACCTGAAAAATCTAAGCAAATTAATCAATGGAAGATGATTCAACAGAAGGTTTTGTAGATACAGTACTATGAGGGCAGACGTTCCACTCTACTGGTTAAAATTACTTACTCGTGAGTAGTACGTTCGTTGATAATGAAAAATTATGTCCACAGCCACTCCAGTGTAAAACAAAGATATCCAAATGGATGGTCCACAGATGCACACTGACCTGGCTGAGAGAATTGCTGAATACACTGTATATAGATACACAAATGTTCTAGAAGGTTCGGTCATGCCATCACTACAAATGTTCTAGAATGTTCGATGTTCTAGAATGTGCGGCTATGACATCACAAATGTTCTAGAATGTTCAACCATGACATCATACTGTGACGTCACAAATGTTCTAGAATTGTCTATTATGACAATTATATAATACAATAACATAAATATAGCTTTGGCTCCTACAAGTACTGAATTCTACCATCCGGACACATGCAATTTGAAATATGATTATAGAATATAGAATATCAGGCATAAAATGGTTATGCGATTAAAATGTGGTTAATTAGATTAATTAATTACAAATCCTATAATTAATTAGATTAATTATTTTAATCGCCTGACAGCACTAATATATATATATATATCTACATATATCTGTATATACCTATGTAACCCAGGGTTCAGATTCATAACTATCATAGGAACATAATTAGTTAATGCTAGTAGGTAAGAACTTTCTAGAACGTAAAACAGGCTAGAACCAGCGTATGATGTCATGATAGAAGGTTCTGGAACCTTTGTGATGTCATCCTATGATGTCATATAGAACGTTCCGGAACATCTTGGTTTCCTATAAAAACTAAAAACAAAAATACAAACATCACAAAACAAGCTAGTCAGACTACTACTTGACCTTACCCCTAGAACCCACCTCACCCCTGCCCACTTTGCCAACCTAGGATGGCTTAGAGTAGATGACAGAGTACAGCAACTTGCAATGGGCCTGGTCTACAAGATACACTACACAACCAAGGTACCCATGTACATGTCAAAATATTTCCCAAAGGTCAGTGAATACCACAATCACAACACCAGAGGGAGCTCCACAAATCATGTAAAACCCAGATTCGGCTCAAACAAGGGACTAAACACGTTTAGCAATTATGCCACATCAATGTGGAACGCCCTACCCAAAGGCGTGTAGCTTTATGCCAAGCAAGCAGTGCAAAAATTTACCGTAGTGGCATGCAGTAATGCGCCTTTCATTTTCCGCCGCCCAGCGCCCAGGTCGCGCGGAAATAGGCTGTCTATTGCCATTCTCTTTGACAAACTCTAACCTTAACCAGCTCCTTAACAACGCCTAAACTTAACCGTTCTAACCTTAACCAACTCCGAAACAATGCCTAACCTTAACCTTAACCTTAACCATGCCTAACCTTAACCATAGAAATTATATTGCCATTCTCTTTGACAAACTCTAACCTTAACCAGCTCCTTAACAGCGCCTAAACTTAACCGTTCTAACCTTAACCAACTCCGAAACAATGCCTAACCTTAACCTTAACCTTAACCATGCCTAACCTTAACCGGCGAAAGAATACACGTTAAAAAAAAATCACGTTAAAAAATATTTTCGATGGGATTCGAACTCGCCAGCAAACAAGCCATAGGATCCACAGCCATGTGTCCTTGCCAATTGAGCTATTGCTAGATACTGATTAAGGGGCGGTGACTTATATATATTGAGCTCCGCTCGTGTCGGATCTCATGCGCATGCGCGGGCACCTCGCGCGAGCACGCCGGCGCACGCACGCACCTGAGCGAGCACGCCGCCGCCGGTGCACGCACGGTAGCATTTGTCTGAAAAGAAGGGCGCTTTACCGCACTAGCGTGCGGTGACGAATGCGGAAGCATTTTTGCACTGCTTGCTTGGCATTAACGTACAGGCTACCCAAAGCTGTAAAGGAATGTGAATCACTACCCACCTTCAAAAACACTCTCAAAGAACACCTACGGGAGACTGCAATTCGAAACTGGCCCCTACAAATGTCTTAACCCAGTTGTACAATAAAGACCAAGCATGGCTTTGTCAGTATTCCAATGTACAGTGCCCCCCCCCCTACCCAACCCCCCCCCCCCACCTCCA
>NC_140177.1:24632646-24665146 GCF_963971535.1 Notolepis coatsorum | reverse complement strand
GGGAGTGAGGCACGAGGTGGGCAGCGCTGCCAGTGTTTTTGAAACCCTGACGTAGTTAATAAGTGACACGCAAAGCTTCAGCATGACGCCCTAATGCATGAAGGACATCTCGTTCGCTATGTTAGATGTAATCATTTCCAAAATGACAAAACAGTTGAATTACACAGAACCCCACTTGTTATTCACCGGAGGTGGACCAGGACTCCCTGGAAGAAGAGATTGTGTATCTCAATGGGAGCTTGCTGGCTAAAATAAAGGATAAATACATTTTCAGTTCTCAATTCACAGTTTCTTCAACACTGAAACCCAGGGAATCCTCAGAGTTCATTAAACTCTGTTGCAGATACATTAATACTCTGTTGCAGACACATTGTTACTCTGTTGCAGACACATTGTTACTCTGTTGCAGACACATTGTAACTCTGTTGCAGACACATTGTTACTCTGTTGCTGACACATTATTACTCTGTTGCAGACACACTGGTACTCTGTTGCAGACACACTGGTACTCTGTTGCTGACACATTGTTACTCTGTTGCAGACACATTGTTACTCTGTTGCAGACACATTGTTACTCTGTTGCTGACACATTAATACTCTGTTGCAGACACATTGTTACTCTGTTGCAGACACATTATTACTCTGTTGCAGACACATTGTTACTCTGTTGCTGACACATTAATACTCTGTTGCAGACACATTGTTACTCTGTTGCAGACACATTATTACTCTGTTGCAGACACATTGTAACTCTGTTGCAGACACATTGTTACTCTGTTGCAGACACATTAATACTCTGTTGCAGACACATTAATACTCTGTTGCAGACACATTGTAACTCTGTTGCAGACACATTGTTACTCTGTTGCAGACACATTAATACTCTGTTGCAGACACACTGTTACTCTGTTGCAGACACATTGTTACTCTGTTGCAGACACATTAATACTCTGTTGCAGACACACTGTTACTCTGTTGCAGACACACTGTTACTCTGTTGCAGACACATTAATACTCTGTTGCAGACACACTGTAACTCTGTTGCAGACACATTAATACTCTGTTGCAGACACATTAATACTCTGTTGCAGACACATTAATACTCTGTTGCAGACACACTGTTACTCTGTTGCAGACACATTGTTACTCTGTTGCAGATACATTAATACTCTGTTGCAGACACACTGTTACTCTGTTGCAGACACATTAATACTCTGTTGCAGACACACTGTAACTCTGTTGTAGACACATTAATACTCTGTTGCAGACACATTAATACTCTGTTGCAGACACATTAATACTCTGTTGCAGACACACTGTAACTCTGTTGCAGATACATTAATACTCTGTTGCAGACACACTGTAACTCTGTTGCAGACACACTAACTCTGTTGCAGACACACTGTTACTCTGTTGCAGACACATTAATACTCTGTTGCAGATACATTAATACTCTGTTGCAGACACACTGTTACTCTGTTGCAGACACATTAATACTCTGTTGCAGACACATTAATACTCTGTTGCAGACACATTGTTACTCTGTTGCAGACACACTGTTACTCTGTTGCAGACACATTGTTACTCTGTTGCAGACACATTAATACTCTGTTGCAGACACATTAATACTCTGTTGCAGACACACTGTTACTCTGTTGCAGATACATTAATACTCTGTTGCAGACACATTAATACTCTGTTGCAGACACATTGTTACTCTGTTGCAGACACATTAATACTCTGTTGCAGACACATTAATACTCTGTTGCAGACACATTAATACTCTGTTGCAGACACATTAATACTCTGTTGCAGACACACTGTTACTCTGTTGCTGACACATTAATACTCTGTTGCAGACACATTGTTACTCTGTTGCAGACACATTATTACTCTGTTGCAGACACATTGTAACTCTGTTGCAGACACATTGTTACTCTGTTGCAGACACATTAATACTCTGTTGCAGACACATTAATACTCTGTTGCAGACACATTGTAACTCTGTTGCAGACACATTGTTACTCTGTTGCAGACACATTAATACTCTGTTGCAGACACACTGTTACTCTGTTGCAGACACATTGTTACTCTGTTGCAGACACATTAATACTCTGTTGCAGACACACTGTTACTCTGTTGCAGACACACTGTTACTCTGTTGCAGACACATTAATACTCTGTTGCAGACACACTGTAACTCTGTTGCAGACACATTAATACTCTGTTGCAGACACATTAATACTCTGTTGCAGACACATTAATACTCTGTTGCAGACACACTGTTACTCTGTTGCAGACACATTGTTACTCTGTTGCAGATACATTAATACTCTGTTGCAGACACACTGTTACTCTGTTGCAGACACATTAATACTCTGTTGCAGACACACTGTAACTCTGTTGTAGACACATTAATACTCTGTTGCAGACACATTAATACTCTGTTGCAGACACATTAATACTCTGTTGCAGACACACTGTAACTCTGTTGCAGATACATTAATACTCTGTTGCAGACACACTGTAACTCTGTTGCAGACACACTAACTCTGTTGCAGACACACTGTTACTCTGTTGCAGACACATTAATACTCTGTTGCAGATACATTAATACTCTGTTGCAGACACACTGTTACTCTGTTGCAGACACATTAATACTCTGTTACAGACACATTAATACTCTGTTGCAGACACATTGTTACTCTGTTGCAGACACACTGTTACTCTGTTGCAGACACATTGTTACTCTGTTGCAGACACATTAATACTCTGTTGCAGACACATTAATACTCTGTTGCAGACACACTGTTACTCTGTTGCAGATACATTAATACTCTGTTGCAGACACATTAATACTCTGTTGCAGACACATTGTTACTCTGTTGCAGACACATTAATACTCTGTTGCAGACACATTAATACTCTGTTGCAGACACATTAATACTCTGTTGCAGACACATTAATACTCTGTTGCAGACACACTGTTACTCTGTTGCAGACACATTGTTACTCTGTTGCAGATACATTAATACTCTGTTGCAGACACACTGTTACTCTGTTGCAGACACATTAATACTCTGTTGCAGACACACTGTAACTCTGTTGTAGACACATTAATACTCTGTTGCAGACACATTAATACTCTGTTGCAGACACATTAATACTCTGTTGCAGACACACTGTAACTCTGTTGCAGATACATTAATACTCTGTTGCAGACACACTGTAACTCTGTTGCAGACACACTAACTCTGTTGCAGACACACTGTTACTCTGTTGCAGACACATTAATACTCTGTTGCAGATATATTAATACTCTGTTGCAGACACACTGTTACTCTGTTGCAGACACATTAATACTCTGTTGCAGACACATTAATACTCTGTTGCAGACACATTGTTACTCTGTTGCAGACACACTGTTACTCTGTTGCAGACACATTGTTACTCTGTTGCAGACATATTAATACTCTGTTGCAGACACATTAATACTCTGTTGCAGACACACTGTTACTCTGTTGCAGATACATTAATACTCTGTTGCAGACACATTAATACTCTGTTGCAGACACATTGTTACTCTGTTGCAGACACATTAATACTCTGTTGCAGACACATTAATACTCTGTTGCAGACACATTAATACTCTGTTGCAGACACACTGTTACTCTGTTGCAGACACACTGTTACTCTGTTGCAGACACATTAATACTCTGTTGCAGACACACTGTAACTCTGTTGCAGACACATTAATACTCTGTTGCAGACACATTAATACTCTGTTGCAGACACATTAATACTCTGTTGCAGACACACTGTTACTCTGTTGCAGACACATTGTTACTCTGTTGCAGATACATTAATACTCTGTTGCAGACACACTGTTACTCTGTTGCAGACACATTAATACTCTGTTGCAGACACACTGTAACTCTGTTGTAGACACATTAATACTCTGTTGCAGACACATTGTTACTCTGTTGCAGACACATTGTAACTCTGTTGCAGACACATTGTAACTCTGTTGCAGACACATTGTTACTCTGTTGCAGACACATTAATACTCTGTTGCAGACACATTGTAACTCTGTTGCAGACACATTGTTACTCTGTTGCAGACACATTGTTACTCTGTTGCAGACACACTGTTACTCTGTTGCAGACACATTGTTACTCTGTTGCAGACACATTGTTACTCTGTTGCAGACACATTGTTACTCTGTTGCAGACACATTGTAACTCTGTTGCAGACACATTGTTACTCTGTTGCAGACACATTGTTACTCTGTTGCAGACACATTAATACTCTGTTGCAGACACATTAATACTCTGTTGCAGACACATTGTAACTCTGTTGCAGACACATTGTTACTCTGTTGCAGACACATTAATACTCTGTTGCAGACACACTGTTACTCTGTTGCAGACACATTGTTACTCTGTTGCAGACACATTAATACTCTGTTGCAGACACACTGTTACTCTGTTGCAGACACACTGTTACTCTGTTGCAGACACATTAATACTCTGTTGCAGACACACTGTAACTCTGTTGCAGACACATTAATACTCTGTTGCAGATACATTAATACTCTGTTGCAGACACATTAATACTCTGTTGCAGACACACTGTTACTCTGTTGCAGACACATTGTTACTCTGTTGCAGATACATTAATACTCTGTTGCAGACACACTGTTACTCTGTTGCAGACACATTAATACTCTGTTGCAGACACACTGTAACTCTGTTGTAGACACATTAATACTCTGTTGCAGACACATTAATACTCTGTTGCAGACACATTAATACTCTGTTGCAGACACACTGTAACTCTGTTGCAGATACATTAATACTCTGTTGCAGACACACTGTAACTCTGTTGCAGACACACTAACTCTGTTGCAGACACACTGTTACTCTGTTGCAGACACATTAATACTCTGTTGCAGATACATTAATACTCTGTTGCAGACACACTGTTACTCTGTTGCAGACACATTAATACTCTGTTGCAGACACATTAATACTCTGTTGCAGACACATTGTTACTCTGTTGCAGACACACTGTTACTCTGTTGCAGACACATTGTTACTCTGTTGCAGACACATTAATACTCTGTTGCAGACACATTAATACTCTGTTGCAGACACACTGTTACTCTGTTGCAGATACATTAATACTCTGTTATAGACACATTAATACTCTGTTGCAGACACACTGTTACTCTGTTGCAGATACATTAATACTCTGTTGCAGACACACTGTTACTCTGTTGCAGACACACTGTTACTCTGTTGCAGACACATTGTTACTCTGTTGCAGACACATTGTTACTCTGTTGCAGACACATTAATACTCTGTTGCAGACACATTAATACTCTGTTGCAGACACATTAATACTTTGTTGCAGATACATTAATACTCTGTTGCAGACACATTAATACTCTGTTGCAGACACATTAATACTCTGTTGCAGACACATTGTTACTCTGTTGCAGACACATTGTTACTCTGTTGCAGACACATTGTTACTCTGTTGCAGACACATTAATACTCTGTTGCAGACACATTAATACTCTGTTGCAGACACATTAATACTCTGTTGCAGACACATTGTTACTCTGTTGCAGACACATTGTTACTCTGTTGCAGACACATTGTTACTCTGTTGCAGACACATTAATACTCTGTTGCAGACACATTGTTACTCTGTTGCAGACACACTGTAACTCTGTTGCAGACACATTAATACTCTGTTGCAGACACATTAATACTCTGTTGCAGACACACTGGTACTCTGTTGCAGACACATTAATACTCTGTTGCAGACACACTGTTACTCTGTTGCAGACACACTGTTACTCTGTTGCAGACACACTGTTACTCTGTTGCAGACACATTGTTACTCTGTTGCAGACACATTGTTACTCTGTTGCAGACACACTGGTACTCTGTTGCAGACACATTGTTACTCTGTTGCAGACACATTGTAACTCTGTTGCAGACACATTGTTACTCTGTTGCAGACACATTGTTACTCTGTTGCAGACACATTGTTACTCTGTTGCAGACACATTAATACTCTGTTGCAGACACATTGTAACTCTGTTGCAGACACATTGTTACTCTGTTGCAGACACATTAATACTCTGTTGCAGACACATTGTTACTCTGTTGCAGACACATTAATACTCTGTTGCAGACACATTGTTACTCTGTTGCAGACACATTAATACTCTGTTGCAGACACATTGTTACTCTGTTGCAGACACATTGTTACTCTGTTGCAGACACATTAATACTCTGTTGCAGACACATTGTAACTCTGTTGCAGACACATTGTTACTCTGTTGCAGACACATTAATACTCTGTTGCAGACACATTGTAACTCTGTTGCAGACACATTGTTACTCTGTTGCAGACACATTGTTACTCTGTTGCAGACACATTAATACTCTGTTGCAGACACATTGTAACTCTGTTGCAGACACATTGTTACTCTGTTGCAGACACATTAATACTCTGTTGCAGACACATTGTTACTCTGTTGCAGACACATTAATACTCTGTTGCAGACACATTGTTACTATGTTGCAGACACATTGTAACTCTGTTGCAGACACATTGTTACTCTGTTGCAGACACATTGTTACTCTGTTGCAGACACATTAATACTCTGTTGCAGACACATTGTAACTCTGTTGCAGACACATTGTTACTCTGTTGCAGACACATTAATACTCTGTTGCAGACACACTGTTACTCTGTTGCAGACACATTGTTACTCTGTTGCAGACACATTAATACTCTGTTGCAGACACACTGTTACTCTGTTGCAGACACATTGTTACTCTGTTGCAGACACATTAATACTCTGTTGCAGACACACTGTTACTCTGTTGCAGACACACTGTTACTCTGTTGCAGACACACTGGTACTCTGTTGCAGACACATTGTTACTCTGTTGCAGACACATTGTTACTCTGTTGCAGACACATTGTAACTCTGTTGCAGACACATTAATACTCTGTTGCAGACATATTGTTACCCTGTTGCAGATACATTAATACTCTGTTATACTCTGAGAGTCCAGTGATATGAGTCTCTAGTGCAAAAAAGGTCTGGCAGCAGATCCGGCCGCCCAAGCCCTTTGTTGTAGAGTATAAAGGAACGGCCCAGGCGGTTTGTGGTGTGTCGGGGGGGGGGGGGGGGGGGGGGGGGGAGTCTTAGGCTGAACGTGCTCTTCATTCTGGCTAGCTCCTCGTGTGTGGATCCATTTAGAGGAGATATATGTAAACAATTATCATCTATATTTCTGGCTGTAGAAAATAGCATACATTTTGTTTTACTACCATCAAGCACCAGTTTAAGCTTGACGAGAGCTTCCTGTAGAGCATCAAAGGAATGTTGGAGGTTATCCATTGCTAGCTGAACAGAGTCAGCAATACAATAAAGTATAGTATCATCCGCGCATACAAATAGGCTTGACAACCATTCAATGTAGAGACAATATTGTTTATATAAATTGTCATGGTTTTTGCTTTATTTTTCCTTTCTGTGAGGGACAGCTGTCTATTTCATCTCCTGTGAGGGATAGCTGTCAATCACTGGCCTCTGTGGTTAATGGGTCGGCACTGCAGGTGTGTGGGTTTGATTGCACCTGATTCAGTGCAGCTGTGCCTATGGCAAAGCTGAGTCTATTTAAAAGTCAAGTCAAAGTCAAAGATGTATGGACGAATCCACATTGGAATACAGGTACAGAGCAAACACTGTGTGTCTACAACTAATCCAATACAGGAGCAGAGTAAAAACAGCTATATTTGTCTATGGAGAAGTTCCCCTTCTTTGCAGGGCTATAACTTTTTAAATTGCTAAATTGACATTACTATGGCCCATTCAATGTCAAGTATCTATTGTTCAGGATGTAGCAACGTTATACTTTTTCATTCACATATTCATACTAAAATACAGTCTAAAGTATAAGTATGTTTTTATCGTTTTCTGCAGCATTCTCCAGAACGTGATTTATAGCCCTAAATGCATTATATTGATGATCAAATACAGTTTCATAGCGATCTGCGCAAGATAAAAAATTTCAAATGGACGTGCTTCTAGAAGTTACTACTTATCATCTGATGTTGACCGGATGGGGGGGGGGGGGTCATTTATAATTCCGTGGTCAACGTTAGATGATTCATCTAGTGTGGGTGATATGATCATTAGAGCAGTTTGTATCGAACACGTTAAAAAATAACGCTGAAACTTACCGTAGCTTCCTCGTAGCGTTGGGCGATGAGCGTGGAGCAGAAATATTCCTATTATGGGATGTAGAAATATGCGATCCATCTCCAGGTTGTATAATAGTATATACGTCCAGGCGGGGTGGGTCCGGGTCGTTGTAAACAGCGACTCCTACAGTTCGGTCGGGGCGCCTGCTAAGCATGGATAGGATCTAAGTGGAATAGTGTGATCCTTCCACACGCTACGCCCTCTCAGTGAGAATCCGCGCTGCCAGGTGAAAAGAAGCGGTTGATTGGCTGGACGTGTGTCGGAGGAAGCACGTGGTAGCCTCCACTCTCCCAGACTGACTGTGGGGGGTAAGTGCGCAGCGACCAGGAAGGGGATTTTGGAATTGGCATAACGACTAACATTGGGATGGGAGAAAATCGGAGGAAAAAGGAGGGGGAAAAAGATCAATAAAAAAAAAAAAATAGTATATACGTCCAAATCATGTTGTTTATCGAGTTATTGGTAACGGATTGCTATCCATTGTGTCTAGCTCGAGTCCTGGGACTATTAGCGAGTGATCGGACCGAATTGGAATGAGCACCAGCTTCCGTTTCCTGTTTCCGGTTTGGGCGATCCGCCGATCGGCCACCAGATGGCGCTCTTGAACCGTTGGAGAGTTGAGAGGGGATCAACAGTAGATCTCAAGTCTCCGGGGGAGAAATATGATTGCGATCACAGATTTTTGAAATATTGATATCAAAGACGTGGTACGGCGTCTTTGGCAGAATGAGCATGGCGGGGAATGACGTGGTAAGGCGTTTTTGGCGACCAAAGTGTTAAGTTTGAATCTTGCAGTGTTAATTGCTTTTTCATTTCCTTGTGTTTGATATCCTTTTGGTCAGGCTTATTATATTAAAGTGTAGTGCTGCCATATTCAGCATTTAGCCTTCTTTGTAGCCATCCTTGTTTTGGGCTACTGGCTTATTTTACACTTTATTTTATAGAGGCTGAGCCTTTTATCAATGGTAGTGTTTTCTTGTGTTCTTTTGGAACTGTCCTTTGCCTACTTCGGCACATAAACTCCCTTGGTGGAGGTTTATTGTTTTATGTTTTTAGGAGTTGCCTTTGTGGCTTATTTATTTTTCTACAATACCTCTTTATTGAGTGTCGTCCTGTTTTTTGGACTTTACTTATTTGATTAATTACTCACTTTGAGGCTTCCACCTGTAAAGGTTGTTTTTTGTTATTTATTTTCCCCCTTCTCCTTAATGTCTGCGTAAGCAGTTTAGTGGTTATTCATACACGGATAACTTAAAGAGTCCCTATTATCTGCTTGTGACCCCCACACACACGCAGCCCTTACATAAATGGTGAAGAGGACTGGGCCCAAAATGTACACCCTTTCTTATCTGCAAAAACTCAGACTGGAGATCACCCGTTTTCACACACTGACGCCTCCCATACAAATAGTCATGGAACCAGTCATGGGCCACTCTATCAATACTTGATTTTTGCAAGAGCAGATGATCGTCAACTGTGTCAAAGGCTTTAGACAGACAAAGAGCACAGTGTTATTATGCAGTTATTAAATCATAACTGACTGACTAACTGCTGCTAACATATACCTTGTATTGTATACGTTTGTATAGATAGAATATATATTGTGTATTGTGTTTAGTCTATAGTTTAGTTTATAGTTTATTTATAGCGTATCTAGTTTATAGTTATAGTTTATATTTATAGTTCTCAAGTTTCTCAAGTTTCTCAAGAGACTGTGATAGACAAGATAAGTATCAAATAACATAGTATAGCATGTAAATTAGAAGTAGAAAATGAGGTCACAGTGTTCAGTATAGACATATGTACAATGTTCGATGCAGAATAGACGTAACTGAGTTACCATATAATATACAATACTATGCAGTGTACTAATATACAATACTATATAGTGCAAAGCAGAAATGGGATGAGGTACAATTTAGGTACAATTTACAGTAAGGTGTACGAGTTGTAGTGCAATCCTTTATCAATAAATATAAAGTGTGGGGAGTGGGTGCTACAGTGTGTTTGTTTAAAGTGAGTGTGTGCTATAAAGTGTGGGGAGTGGGTGCTACAGTGTGTTTGTTTAAAGTGAGTGTGTGCGTGTGGATGTGTGTGCTATGTGCGTTGTGTAGTGTTCATTGTTCAGGGATAGCTTATGGCTAAAGTTTGTATAGTATACATTGTGCAAATCTACTACGGTTTAGCTTGATTCCTCTAATACTATACATGTCACTCTATTGAGTCCCCACATTCCTACAACCGTAGCTTTCCAATGATATATCATGTGTTGGGGTGTGACCATGCAAACTTGCCTTTTTTGTCTTTTGAAAATGGCTGCCAACACAAAAGGCACACTGCACGGAAAAAATTAAGATAAGCATGATATTCATATTTAAAATGTTTTTGAATGTTATAATTTGATTGTTCTTAGTAAGTAAACATCTAAGGAGCATTTTGAGAGAGTTGTCAGAGTTAAACATATTTATTTTCAGAGGAAATTCATTCATTGATTAATGTACACTGTAGTGCACATCAGGACTTACTGTATGTTTGTTTCATATTTATTTAGTAGACAGCTCTGTCAGAGTGTGAGAGATGAAGAGCCAGATGAAGTTGATAAAGACCATCAGTCTTCTGGATGCTCAGAAAATGGGCCTGCCTGCTATTGGGACAATTCAGAAGAATCTAATTTGACGTTTTCTTTTCATCTTTGTCACACCAGTGAAAAGACTGTGAATGTAGATGCAATTTTCGTAATTCCTATGTAAGATGCTTATTGTTTTACGATCAATGAAGTCCGGTTGTGCACTACAGTGCACATTTTGTAAAATATTAAAGGTCCAGTGTCTTGCTATTCCTTTCACTATTTGGGCAATGTTACACAATTCCTGTGAGTCTATGGAACACATCTGTAAGTTTTTTTTCCAAAAAATTCATTGTTTTGTATTTCTAATCAAGTACTCTAAAGCAGCATTTTTCCACTTCAAGATTTCAAGCTGTTTTTGGCTTTGAGTGACAGTGAGTGACAGTCACCCACAGTCAGACAGAGAGAGGCATAGAGAGATTGAGGGGGATACTAATTAATTTCGCAGCGGGGGGGGGGGGGGGGGGGGGGGGGGCATAATCCCACGGGACAATGCATTGGTAACTTGTTTCAAATGACAATATATACCCCTGTGAATATTATTGCACGGATCGGAGGGTGGGAGCGTTCGCAATAATATTTTCTAGCAGGTTGACAGTGATATGCGAGTGCTCCCGACTGCGCGCACGTGTGTGTTTCCCCGCGTGCGCAGTCGGGAGTGTGTGTGTAAATGCTCTGTGTCCCTCTCTCTCTCTCCCTCTCTATCTCTCTCTCTCGCTCGCTCGTTCTCTGCTCTCTCCCGCGCCACGATATGCGAGTGCTCCCGACTGCGTGTGTGTGTGTGTTTCCCCGCACGCGGTCGGGAGTGTGTGTGTAAATGCTCCGTGTCCCTCTCTCTCTCTCCCTCTCTCTCGCTCGCTCGTCTCTGCTCTCTCCCGCGCCACGTCAACCCGTTTGAGTAAGTCTCAGTATTTCCACTCGCTCTGTTGTTGAGCGAATGGTTGAGTGTGGCTACAACCATAGAGGGGGCGTTAATTATGCAGATGAGAATTCTGGGATGTCACAGGTACGCGAAATTCAGAATAGCTTAGTTCAGTGAGGGAGGATCTCGTGAACTCGAGACTGGACTGATGAGCCAAAATGAGAATTAGAGACACAAACCCCATTGATACAACCCCACATTGCTAGAAAACAATGCTAAACACTGGAAAATACCATTTATAAGACACAGGACCTCAACACAATGGCCGCCAAAAATTTGTTAACTCGTTATAGCCCGCCAATCGAATTCTGCCAATGAGTAAACTCGTCATTGGATCGTTATTTATTTTATTTGCTATTTCCATTCATAATTCATCCTGCTATGCTGTAGGACTGTGTGGCACTCTGTCTGAGACCGCAGGTTCTAAACACTCCGG
Source organism: Notolepis coatsorum (assembly GCF_963971535.1). Taxonomy (NCBI): domain Eukaryota; kingdom Metazoa; phylum Chordata; class Actinopteri; order Aulopiformes; family Paralepididae; genus Notolepis; species Notolepis coatsorum. Next base: position 24,652,864 of record NC_140177.1, on the reverse strand, counting down.
CAAAACAAGCGCTTATAGGGATGGCTTGGACAACTGACCCCGCCCGCCCGTTCATGTGCAATGCTGGATAACGTTGGACACAGGATCGCTGTGGATATTTGGAATGGCGATCAGATAATTGGATTATTCTTTTTGCAGTACATCAGAGACAAGGTAAGGACTATATGTTATCAATCTTGCGTTGATCCGATATTATTTTCCCTGCTATCGCAGCGTGTGTCTGTAATGTACTGTGTAATGTATGCCGTTGGTGGCGCTCGAAGCATAGAAAAACGATCTCCCCCCACCCTTTCGTGCATGCATGAAGAAACATAATACCGATAATCTAGCGTTGATTTCAGATTGATTCAATAATCAGGCAAGAAATGGCACGATTTATAATGAAATGCAATAAAGCGCTGTTTGCCGAAGTTTCCTGGGATTACACAGGATCACTCTAAAACTATACTCATATTCACCACGGTATAAAACGGAAATGTATGGATGAAAAAATTATCAGTTTTTTGCATGTTGACCGGAAGAAACTCACTGACAATCGACGTTGTTATTGGATCCATAGCTATAATATTTAATATAGTGAATCCCAATACATAGAACCAATCGTAATCAAGGGCACACAACATAAAATTAGTTTATATGCGGACGACGTAATATTGTTCATGCAAAACCCCAACACCACATTGCCGCATCTACTCAAGTTGATAGAGAACTTTGGTGATTTATCTGGATTTAAAATAAATTGGCCGAAGTCGGCTTTCCTTCCTCTTAACATCCATGCAAAAAAAAGACACAACCCTCCCAGGTGCGATACCCATGGTTAAACATTTTAGATGCTTGGGTGTGGAAATATTTCCCACCATAAGACAAACGGTGAAGCACAATTACACAAAAATACAGAACAAAATCAAAGACGACCTGGACAGGTGGGCAAAACTTAAAAACTCAGTACAGGCAAGGGTATCAATAGTTAAGATGGATGTATTACCAAGAATCAACTTCATCAGCTCAATGCTACCGTTACCCCCTCCAGAGGGCTACTGGATAAGATTACACTCCTCCACATACAAATTTATTTGGAATAACAAACCACCTCGCATAAAAAGATCCACCGCACAGAGAAATAAAGCAGACGGTGGCATGGCAGTTCCAGATTTTTTACAATATTTTAAGGCTTTCACATTAAGACCATTGACAATATGGTTTGATCCCCAGGCTTTGGTATCTTGGAGAGAATTGGAAGAAAACATAGTAGCCCCACAGAGACTGAAGGACATAGCACACACTAAACTTTCAATCAAGCACTGTGAGCGGAAATTTGGCCCCATAATTACCCATGCAATCAGAACATGGCGGGAAACACAAAAAGAATATCCTAACCCTCAAAAATGGCATAATCACACTCCCATATTCAATAACAATGCACTCTTAATGGGAAAACGTCCTATAATATTCCCTATATGGGAAGAGCAAGGCATACACTCATTAGGGGATATTTTTAATAACCAGGGCTTCTGTAGTTATGGAGAAATATGCACAAAGTTTAACCTCACCGAGTCCACATGGCTTTTTTACATACAGTTACGCCTATGTTTGAGGTCTCACGGTGTTCCATTACACATACCAGTTGAACACCACAGATACCACAAATTTTTCTATGAAAGAGAAACATTGGGAGGTTTTGTATCAGGTTTTTATTATCAATTACTAACGTCCTCGTATGAAACCCTTCAACTAGACACTGTCTGGAGGAGGGATATTCCAGACCTGGAAAGTGACTTTGATTGGCAAGAAGCATGGGCAAATGTCCGTCTTACATCAAGGAACCCGGACCATCAACAAATCAATCTTAACTATATTCACAGGACATACTTGACTCCTATAAGACTGAACAGAATGGGCCTGAAATAGGACTAAAAATGCTCCCAATGTACAAATGGAGACGAAGGGACATTTATGCACATGTATTGGGACTGCCCACCAGTTAAGGCATTCTGGAAAGATGTGACCCATCAATTATCAAAACTCGTATCTTGGAATATACCAGTACACCCCTCTGTATTGCTTTTAAATGATGTTTTTGAGTTTGCAGTAAATCCACAGCTAAAGAGATTGGTCTTATCGGGTATCACAGTAGCTAAAAAACTGATCGCATCACGCTGGTTTCAACCGGAAAAAATGTGCCGGAAAGTTTGGTCTCTTACATATCTCGATGTGATATATCAAGAAATATCTACAGCAAGAATTCTGGGTCTCAACGAATCCAAAATGTCAATGTGGGTAGAAGTGGTGGAGAGAATAAAAGCTAGCTTATAATGGTAGTGTCTGGTTAGGAGTGAGGGATAATGGAGGTACTATCCAAGGAGGGGTCCGGGAGGGGGGGGGGGGGGGGGGGGGTTCGAGCTGGAGCATATGTGTGTAGGGTTTTAGAAAATAGGTATTAGGGATATGTCCTATATAAACATTTATATAATTGTTAATTTCGCTGGATATACACTGTATACGGTTAAAATGTTATTATAGACTTTTTTTTGTTTATCTTGTTTCTGTACTTGCATGTAATTTTAACCACCTTGACTGTTAGTTTCATTATGCATTATGTGTTGAGTACTGACTTTTAATAATTTTAGTTTTGCAATAATAAAAAAAATATTTAATATAGTTTTAGCACTACAAACACCGGCATCTACCCCCATTGCATTACAGTTCTGGCACAAACGGCCATACACCCACAGCGACCTCTGGCATTCAATGTGTTAATAGAGTTAAGTTAAGAAAATTAAAGATCTTTGAAATATGTTCTTTAGCACCCAAACACTTACAAGTGTGTTACAAAAATACAAGTGATAACACTTTTTTCCCCCTGGGTCTCAGGAGGATAAATTAGTATCTCTAACCTGCTTTTTTGTATCTCTGAAAATACCTTCTTTACCATGACATGGCACCATATTTGGCACAATGATAGATATAGTGCAACACTGATAAGACCGCATGCAGCTAAATGTCACTATTTAAACTTTGACAAGCCATAACTCCTAGCCATCCTCCAAGTCAGAGCCTTACTCCACAAACAAAATGTTAGGATGTGTCTACTTTTACCCTGAAAAATGGTGCTGACCAACTTGCTACTGTTTTTACAGATCTTTTTAATTGTTCTCTCAGCACACTTAAAGTCCCGGCATGCTATAAATCTGCCATAGTCATACCTGTGCCCAAGAATTCTAGCACTGCTTGTCTGAATGATTACAGGCCCGTCGCTCTGACCTCTGTCATTATGAAGGTGTTCGAGCGGCTTGTCTGTGATCATTTATCTAGTATTGTTAAATTAGACATGTATCAGTTTGCTTATCAGCCCAACAGGTCTTTAGGGGATGCTGTATCTATGTGTTTACACACCATCCTGCAGCACCTGGAAGCCTCTGCCACTTATGTACGAATTTTGTTTATTGATTTTAGTTCAGCGTTTAACACGATTGTGCCTTTTAAACTATTTGAAAAACTTAAATTGCTAGGAATTGATGAGTCTCTGTGCTATTTTATTCTAGATTTTCTCTCAGACAGAGAACAAGTGGTTAAAATAGGTAATTTGTTCTCTAGATCCAGGACCTTGAACACCGGGGCCCCCCAGGGCTGTGTTCTCTCTCCTCTGCTCTACTGTCTATACACTAATGACTGTGTCTCCCACTCTGATTCTGTCAGTTTTTTTAAATATGCGGATGACACAACAGTAGTGGGATTAATTAAGAACGGGGATGAATCGGCCTATAGAGCTGAAGTCGATAGCTTTGCTGTATGGTGCAAGGAGAACGACCTGCTTTTAAACATATCTAAGACAAAGGAAATTATAGTTGACTTCCGGCGCGGGGAGGCAGTCCACCCTCCTCTGTACATAAACGGCCAGCAGGTGGAGAGGGTAGACAGTTTTAAATTCCTCGGCATCACCATATGTGATCATTTAAAATGGGAAGTTAACACCAGCCTCATAATTATAGCAAAGCCCACCAGAGGCTCCACTCCCTGCGCCAGCTTAAAAAGTTTGGTGTGTCCAGGGAGGCGATGCTCAGCTTTTACAGAGCCACTGTGGAGAGTGTCCTTACCTTCTCAATGACTGTGTGGTACGGAAACACCACCGTCCATGATAGGGGACATCTAGAAAGAACTGTACGCACAGCATCAAAAATCATCGGCTGTGAGCTCCCCTCTGTGGCCTCCATTTATGCCACACAAATCAGGCGGAAAGGGGAGAAGGTGATCGGGGACCCTTCTCACCCTGCTTACGACCTCTTTAACCCCCTTCGCTCTGGCAGAAGACTCCAAAGTCTCAGGTGCAGGACATCCCATTTTAAAAACAGTACATATCCCGAGGCTGTCTGTCACCTGAACTCAAGTACAAATGTACAGGCACTTTGCACCACAAGGGCTAGCACCAGCCGACATGCACTTTAAGGCAATATGCACTTTAAACTGGAACACTGAGCAATTTATTTTAGGTACTGTAGCATTTTTCTTTTTAATTGTTTGTGTAAAACATTTATTGTGGGGATTGTATTGCACGTATTGTGTTTTTATATCATATGTTTTTATAATGTCTGTACTGTATGTGGCACCAAGACAAATCCCAATCAACCATGTGTTGAAATGGCAATAAAGTTTTCTATTCTAATCTATTCTGTATACACCAATAACGCCATGGTCACCAGTAATGAAGAATGATATACCGTGTCTAGGGGTGAAAGAGTGGAAGGGCCGGGGCGGATTTAGGATTGTAGGAGATCCGGGGCTTAGCCCAGATGGGCCCCCCCCCTTTTTTTTTTTTTTTTTTTTTTTATTTAATTTTTTTTTTTTTTTTTTTTTTTTTTGCAGGCAAGGGGTGGTTTGCAGGGGGTCAGGCACGACCCCCTCCACGATATTTTTTTTGAATTTAATGAACCTGTATGTGCAATTTCCTGCAATATAGAGCCTTCAATCTTGACCAATAAAGCTGCTCTTTTCACTATAAAACTCAGTTAACCATAACGTAGTTATGGTTAGATTTATATATTGGGGGGGGATATATCATATTTTTCATATAATCAAAAAGTGGTGGAGCAAGATCATACCTTTGCTCCCCCAAGTTCAATAGTGGGAGAGCAGAGATGCTCCGAATGCTCTTATGGCCACGCGTCTATGATTCACTGATACAAAGTAAAATAGTGCAGTGCAATAAAATAGTTAGTAAAATAGAATAAAATAATGCAATAGTGCATTGCAATAAAATAGTTATCATCGTATTTTTTCGGGAGGCCGGTAAGGAGTACATTGCAGTAGTCGAGTTGGCTTGAGATAAAGGCATGGATCTGGTTTTCAGCGTCCTTTTGATTTATAAATGGCCTTATTTTAGCTATGTTTCTAAGGTGGAAGAATTAAGTTTTTGTCAACTTGTTGATTGTGATTTAAAGCTTAGGTCTGAGTCTACCATAACACCAAGACTTAACTCACTCAAATACAGTTAGCAGCTGGATAGACCACAGATGGAAATTAGCTTCTGCTAAATCTGGTGCAAACATATTTTCATGTAACAATGATGAATTGTAAAAAAAAAAATTATTTTTTAAAAATAGATTCAGGGCTTTTCAGAATACATCCGGGGCTTGAGCCCAGGTAGCCACCCCCTAGCTCCGCCCCTGGGCAGAATCTCTATAGATTACATCACACCATAATCAAAAACTGACATAAAGACAGCTTCAACAATCCTCTGTAAATCATAGGGAAGCTGGATTTGATTCTGTAAAAGAACCCAGACGTGCACGAGGGTCTAGCAGCGCTGTACGTAGGGTTAGCTATAGCTGGTTCATACGGGTTCTGTGGTAGATAATTACTTTGATTTCTCACACTAGTAACTAATTTCTATGACTTGTAAAGTATACATGAATCAGGGCTGAAGAGAGACGGCACAGGGCAGACCGGATGTATAGGAGGAGATATAGTTTATTTCACACAAGTTCGAAAACCAAAGTCCCAACAGGTTAAAGTATTGAAGCATATTTATAGTCTTCTTCCTGGGCATGTTTCAATAAAGGCAGGTCACTTTCTAATTGGTCAAGTTCGGTGGGTGTGTCTAATAATTGTATTATGGCCAATTTCCTATTTAAACTGCGTAGTTTCTCAGTTTTCTGGCTGGTCCATTGTTTTTCACCAAACCGGTCTATTCTGGAGTTCTGCGAGCTCCTCTCAGTGTAAGTTCATCTGAGGCCACAGGCTGAGGTCAGACTTATTCTTTCACAATCTTTCTAGTGTTTATGTGTGAATAAAAGAATATTAGACTATCCCTTGCACGCCTTCTGGTCCATTCTGACAGTTTGCTCAGAGGATATAAATGTCTGTGACATGGGATATGTTTTATAATGACCTGTATCCATAAAGGTGTAATCTATTTTATTTAGGATGTGCATTATATGGCATTCTGCCACCACAGTCCTCCCTTTCATGGCAATGCCATGACTATGTACTACTACCACATATATGTACTAGTGATTTATATGTAATAATGACTGTTAACACTTCACATGACTGAATGAATGAGTATAAACACAACACTCAGTACTAACATGCAAGATGTACCTCAGATATACCTTGGTTATACAATACATTTTCATTAATGAAACACTTCATTAACGAGAGGGAAAAAACCTGACACCGCAGATTTGTTTACAGAAAAAAACTCGTATCCTAGTGTCGTTCCTTAGTGGCACCTGAAATGCTGGGTCTCATTGTTGGTCTTTGTAAACCATCAGCATGCACAAGTTGAACACTTTCAAAACATAAACTACTATTAAATCCATTTCTTATTTGTAACTTATTCATCACCAAGTAAATAGCAGATTATTGTATGAAGTTTTCCCTTCTATATTTGCAAAAACCAACTTATCATCTAACAGCCTTTTCTTTTATATGCTGAAAACATTTAGATAATAATGTTAAATAATAGGACACACAACTTTGCTTGTTCAGTGCCTCGTACGTCCTTTTTCCTGTGTATTTTACACCTCATCTCCCCACTTAAAATCTTTATTCAACCATCATACTGTTCCACATTTTGTGTTTAACCTGTTTCCCATCTCAACATATTTGACGTGAAGACATGTAGACTGGCTGCTTCACATTATCTGAGACTGAAACCATGCTGCCTACACACACACACACACACACACACACACACACACACACAGCCACACACACACACACACACACACACACATGCACACACACACACACACACACACACACACACGCACATGCACACACATGCACACGCACACACACACACACACACACACACACGCACACACACACACACACATGCACACACACATGCACACACACATGCACACACACACACACACACACACACACACACACACACACAGAGGCACACACAATATATATACACGTACACACAAGATACACACAGACAAGATACACACACACACACACACACACACACACACACACACACACACACACACACACACACACACACACACACACACACACACACACACACACACACACACACACACACACACACACACACACACACACACTCCTGCTCCTGGCTCCTGCTCCTGCTCCTGGCTCCTGCTCCTGCTCCTGGCCCCTGCTCCTGCTCCTGCTCCTGGCTCCTGGCCCCTGCTCCTGCTCCTGCTCCTGCTCCTGCTCCTGCTCCTGCTCCTGGCTCCTGCTCCTGGCCCCTGCTCCTGCTCCTGGCTCCTGCTCCTGCTCCTGCTCCTGCTCCTGCTCCTGCTCCTGGCTCCTGGCTCCTGGCTCCTGCTCCTGCTCCTGCTCCTGGCTCCTGCTCCTGCTCCTGGCTCCTGCTCCTGGCTCCTCCTGAGTCTCAAAAGAGAATGTTGAATATTTATTTTGCATTAAAAATCACAACAGAGAGCCTCTGCTACTACAGTAGCCAACCTAAACGGATAGGGTCCGGATAGGGGTTAAGAGTTGGTCTAGCCCTTTACATCCATCTATCTAAATAATAATAATAAATTATAATGAATGCTTAACTAGTTACCCTAACCAGACCTAGACCACCTCTAACTCTAACCACTAACCAGACCTATTCCATGTGGCACTTTAACACTATCCTCAGAATGTGATTTTATATAATGTTTTTATGCAAGCAGATTGCAATCAGTGTGTACTAGTACTACTGTGTGTTCTGTTTACTTAGTTTACAGTATCCTGTTATAGAATAAACCACTGCCAGACACAGCAGAGAGAGAGAGAGGACAGACATGACAGAGAGGACAGACATGACAGAGAGGACAGACACAGCAGAGAGAGGACAGACATAACAGAGAGGAAAGACACAGCAAACAGAAGACAGACAGAGTTCAGCGTCGTCTCTCTGGTCAGAAACAACGTCACCACATCCGTAATGCTCTCTTTGATGCATACATTGGACCATGTCTGCACCAACATATACTGTAGGAGCAACAATACATTGGACCATGTCTACACCAACATATACTGTAGGAGCAATAATACATTGGACCATGTCTACACCAACATATACTGTAGGAGCAATAATACATTGGACCATGTCTACACCAACATATATACTTCCTGTGTATCACTTGTGCCGCCGACTCAGATTCCTATAGGTTAAAAAATAAATACGCAATTTAAATCAGAAAATGTTCCATGTTGACTATTTCTGACTTCTGACAAGTTTTTTTCCATTAACTAAAAATAGACAAAAATGTCATCCGTTTTCGTCGACTAAATCTAGACTAAAACAAAAAATACAAAATTGAGACAAAAACTGACTAAGAATAAAATGCTCAGACATTTAGTTGACTAAAACTGACTAAACGAAAAATAAATGAAGATGACTAAATATGATGAAAACGAAAAAGGAGCACTTGACAGATGACTAAGACTAAAACTAAAATGAAAATAGCTGCCAAAATTAACACTGGTTGCAAGGAACATGTCCCCGTCAATATTGAGAAGAGGATTGATTGATTGATTGATTGATTGATTGATTGATTGAAAACTTTATTAACAGATTGCAGAATGGGAACAATACAGTACAGCTCAATACACACAATTGTTAAGGGGATGCAGACCAGAGAAAGACTTTCATCTTGTTTACATCAGGGTCCCCTATTTTCAATTCATCAGGACATATATGACATACATGACATACAGATAGACAGATAGAGGTATATTTGTCCCCCTCAAAATATAGCTAATATGAAAGACTACCCCCACCCCAAAAGAGGTAAATAATAATAATAATAATAATAATAATAATAATAATAATAAATCAAATTTATATAGCGCCTTTCATAGAACCCAAGGTCGCTTTACAATCAGGACAAAAAATAGGGCAAGGAAAGTAGGGGGGAGGGGGAAGAGGGGATGAGGGAAAGTAGGGGATAATGGACCTAATTTAATCTAAAACTAACTGATGGGGAAAGCCTTGGTGAAGAGGTGTGTTTTTAGAGTGGATTTGAAGGTGTCCAGGGTTGGGGCGTTGCGGATTTCGGGGGGGAGAGAGTTCCAGAGGGTAGGGGACGCCACGCTGAAGGCTCTGTCCCCAAAAGTCCGTAACCTGGTGCGAGGGATGGAGAGGAGACCTAGATCAGAGGATCGTAGGTTCCGGGATGGAGTGTACTGGTGGAGGAGATCAGACAGGTACCGGGAGGCGAGGGCATGGAGGGATTTGTAGGTGAGGAGCAGGAGTTTGAAGGTGATGCGGAACCTGACTGGAAGCCAGTGGAGATGGATGAGGGTGGGGGTGATGTGCTGCCAGGGCTTGGTGTGAGTGAGAACCCTGGCAGCTGAGTTCTGGACATACTAAGGGGGTCAAAACATTTATATATCCTTCTTACCTGTAACTATATATAACAATACAGGAGAATACATATTTGAAAGCAATATAGAAGGCCTGAGAGCCTTATTGCATTATATTCCATTATATTTGTGTCAGCAGGCACCTGAATGTTTACCTCTACATAAAATAAAGACAATGTATGCAGAAAAGGCACAAATTGGTGCAGAAAAGTACACCACAACGCAGGAATGGATGTGTTTGATGCTCAAAGTTTACAGGGAGAAGACCCCAGACCCCCTGCTTAAAGTGCCCCCCCCCCCCCCCCCCCATATTGAAACCAAACCTACGCCCTTGACAGAATGAGTTAGCTAAAACTCACCTGCTTAGATCCCTACCCAATATATGGTGACCTTTCACTGACCAAAGTGTCCTTTGACCTGATGGTCTATTCTTCTTATCCCCTGTGTGGAAGGTCACAGTCTGACACTAAAACTCCTATCTATCTATCTATCTATCTATCTATCTATCTATCTATCTATCTATCTATCTATCTATCTATCTATCTATCTATCTATCTATCTATCTATCTATCTATCTATCTATCTATCTATCTATCTATCTATCTATCTATCTATCTATCTATCTATCTATCTATCTATCTATCTATCTATCTATCTATCTATCTATCTATCTATCTATCTATCTATCTATCTATCTATCTATCTATCTATCTATCTATCTATCTATCTATCTATCTATCTATCTATCTATCTATCTATCTATCTATCTATCTATCTATCTATCTATCTATCTATCTATCTATCTATCTATCTATCTATCTATCTATCTATCTATCTATCTATCTATCTATCTATCTATCTATCTATCTATCTATCTATCTATCTATCTATCTATCTATCTATCTATCTATCTATCTATCTATCTATCTATCTATCTATCTATCTATCTATCTATCTATCTATCTATCTATCTATCTATCTATCTATCTATCTATCTATCTATCTATCTATCTATCTATCTATCTATCTATCTATCTATCTATCTATCTATCTATCTATCTATCTATCTATCTATCTATCTATCTATCTATCTATCTATCTATCTATCTATCTATCTATCTATCTATCTATCAGAAACCGTGGGTGGATAGCACTATTAGAGCAGCTCTGAACTCTCGTACCACCGCCTACAACCTGGGTAGAGAGTCAGGAAACATGGAGGAGTATAAGGCTTCAGTCTATACTCTACGCAAAGCAGTCAAACTTGCTAAGAGGACATATGCTGACAAACTGGAGACACAAATGGCACAAAACGACACAAGAGGATTATGGCAGGGACTGAAGTCAATAACTGACTATAAAGTCAGCGCCCCGTCAATGGGGAGCGACGACGCCTCCCTCGCGGACAAGCTCAACACCTTCTACGCTCGGTTTGGTGTAGACAGTGGCGCTGCTGGCTCTCCGGCTAGTGACGTCACTGGCGCGCCGGCTGTTGTGGAGGGGGGGGGGCAACCGCGAGGGGGGGGGGACGCTCTCTCGTTGTCGGAACACAGTGTGAGAAGAGCATTTATGCAGGTGAACACCAGGAAGGCTGCTGGCCCAGATGGCATAACAGGACGTATACTCAAGACCTGTGCCAACCAGCTGGCCCCTGTGTTCACCGTCATATTTAATCAATCACTGGCGGAGTCAGTGGTCCCTGCCTGCTTCAAGAGGTCTACCATCATCCCTGTGCCGAAGAAACCCTCCCCAGCATGTCCAAATGACTACAGACCGGTGGCACTCACCTCTGTGGTCATGAAATGTTTCGAGAGGCTGGTCAAGGACCACATTTGTGCCTCCCTCCCCAGTGATATGGACCCTATGCAATTTGCATACAGGACAAACAGGTCCACCGACGACGCGGTCTCCCAGGTACTGCACAGCACCCTCTCGCACCTTGACCGTCAGAAGGGGGGCTATGTGAGACTGTTGTTCATTGACTACAGCTCAGCGTTCAACACCATAGTCCCCACCAGACTGGTGGACAAGCTGATCGAGCTAGGTCTGAGCTCCGCCCTGAGCGCCTGGGTACTGGACTTTCTGAGCGAAAGACCCCAGGCGGTCAGGGTGGGGGGTCAGACCTCCAACACCATCACCCTGAGCATCGGGTCCCCCCAGGGCTGTGTTCTGAGCCCCCTGCTGTACTCACTCTACACACACGACTGTGTGGCCAAGTTCAGCTCCAACTCCATAGTGAAGTTCGCAGATGACACGGTGGTGGTGGGGCTGATCTCGGACAACGACGAGAAGGCCTACCGGGAGGAGGTGGAGGTACTGGAACGCTGGTGCCAGGACAACAGCCTGCTCCTGAACATTGGCAAAACCAAGGAACTGATCGTGGATTATAGGAGAGGACAGCAGGAGACACACACACCACTGATGATAAACGGGGCTACCGTGGACAGGGTGAGCAGCTTCAAGTACCTGGGGGTCCACATCTCAGAGGACCTGACATGGTCAACACACATAGGCACAGTAGTAAATAAGGCGAAACAGCGTCTCTACCACCTGAGACAGTTAAGGAAGTTCAGAGTATCGGGGAAGATACTCCAGTCCTTCTACTCAGGAGCTGTAGAGAGCATCCTGACCGGAAACATCACTGCCTGGTATGGAAACAGCACGGCACAGGACAAGAAGGCCCTACAGAAAGTGGTGCGCTCAGCCGAGCGTACCACGGGTATTGCACTACCCCCCCTGCAGGTTCTATACAACAAGAGGTGCAAATCCAGAGCCTGCAGGATAATGAAAGACCCTCACCACCCCAATAACAGCCTGTTTCAGCTGCTGAGGTCAGGCAGACGCCTGCAAATCTCAGCTACTAGGACAGAGCGGTTTAGGCTCAGCTTCTTCCCCCAGGCCATCAGAGCCATGAACAATGTACATTGAGTGCTCAGAACATTGAACTGTCCACACACAAGCACACATGAACACACACACGACACGCACACTGTGCACGCTCACACACGAGCAGCCACTTAACACTTTAACATGAGCGGGCACACACTCATGTCGCACACACGCACACTTATGGCCAAAGGAAAGGTCACTTTAAATTAGAATAACAGGAACAGTGTATTGCACTACCAAAGCTAACTAGCATGTCACACATGCGCTGTAAATAACTATGTACAGATACCGAGATGTCACTCCATGTTACCTGCTATCTGTTACTGCACAATGTTGTTTCTTCTTTTGATTCTATTATATGTACCACTGTATTGCACATCGTTGCGGGCAAGACCACCCGCATTTCATTGTATACCTGTATGCCGTGACAATTAAAACTCTTGACTTGACTTGACTATCTATCTATCTATCTATCTATCTATCTATCTATCTATCTATCTATCTATCTATCTATCTATCTATCTATCTATCTATCTATCTATCTATCTATCTATCTATCTATCTATCTATCTATCTATCTATCTATCTATCTATCTATCTATCTATCTATCTATCTATCTATCTATCTATCTATCTATCTATCTATCTATCTATCTATCTATCTATCTATCTATCTATCTATCTATCTATCTATCTATCTATCTATCTATCTATCTATCTATCTATCTATCTATCTATCTATCTATCTATCTATCTATCTATCTATCTATCTATCTATCTATCTATCTATCTATCTATCTACCTACCTACCTACCTACCTACCTACCTACCTACCTACCTACCTACCTACCTACCTACCTACCTACCTACCTACCTACCTACCTACCTACCTACCTACCTACCTACCTACCTACCTACCTACCTACCTACCTACCTACCTACCTACCTACCTACCTACCTACCTACCTACCTACCTACCTACCTACCTACCTACCTACCTACCTACCTACCTACCTACCTACCTACCTACCTACCTACCTACCTACCTACCTACCTACCTACCTACCTACCTACCTACCTACCTACCTACCTACCTACCTACCTACCTACCTACCTACCTACCTACCTACCTACCTACCTACCTACCTACCTACCTACCTACCTACCTACCTACCTACCTACCTACCTACCTACCTACCTACCTACCTACCTACCTACCTACCTACCTACCTACCTACCTACCTATCTGTGGAGGTTTCTCTATGACAACACGTGAAACACAAATTCACTCATAATTCATAATTATTATTAATTTACATATATATATATATATATATATTTTTTTTTTATTATTATTATTATTATTATTATTATTATTATTATTATTATTATTATTATTATTATTATTATTATTATTATTATTATTATTATTATTATTATTATTATTATTATTATTATTATTATTATTATTATTATTATTATTATTATTATTATTATTATTATTATTATTATTATTATTATTATTATTATTATTATTATTATTATTATTATTATTATTATTATTATTATTATTATTATTATTATTTTTTTTTATTCGAAATGTCAAATGCCAGTGAATTTTTTTCTTCTTAAAAAATTGCCAAAATTGCCAGCTCTGAGCAGGCCTGCACTGCAGTAATGACTGCAGTAAATATTCGTGCAGAATAACTGCACAGGTTGACCCAGGATTAAATAAATAATGAATAATAGCTAATCAAAATAGGCTATTAACGTCATCTAAGCACGGTCCGTGCATTTAAACTCTTGCCATTGAATGGGGGATTGAATGATTGACAGCCTTGACATCCAATCAGAGTATGGCTCCTACTCTGCAGCTCTGTAGCTACACGGAGGTTGAATGATTGACAGCCTTGAGTTCCAATCAGAGAATGGCTCCTACTCTGCAGCTCTGTAGCTACATGGCTGTTTCTCCCCTCGCGGGATTGATTGAACATTTTATTAACAGAGCAGCCACATTCGAAACCTCTATATTAGTGTATCTAACATTTAGCACTTTAATAGCAACTTATTTTTCGCCGGCGGGACATTTACTGAGGACCAGCACAACACACCTGTGGATATTATGATTTAACAAGTCTATCTGTCCAGGAGGATGACAACATTATTGCAGGTACTGTAAGCAGGCAGCCTAGAAGTTTCTAGCTTGGATGCTAATAACTACTAACGTTATTACGCTAGCTTGGATGCTAACTAACGTAATTAAGCTGGTCATGGTTCATGGTGAGTTGTTTGTGTTATAACGAGACAGCAAATTAATGAATGAATGAAAACTTTATTTGGGTGAATCGCTTGGGTGACTGTCTGAGTGACCACCTGTCGGAGTCGGAGTCCCGAAAATGGAACGTGTGTCACGCATCAACAGAACAATGTTTAGTGGATTTCGACAGCATCCTCACGCAAATGAAGGATCGATTAGATCACAAAAGACTGCTGTTTGTTGCATTGCTGGATTTGCAACTGCAGAGGAGGTCATTGAACGTTTCATCAGAAAAGAGCGAAGGATGGATTTCATTTACAAGGAGCGACAGGGACACTATTTCCTCCTAAGAAGTAACGTCGTCAATGGTGAGTGAAATTCTCTTTTTTTTTTTTAATATTTAGTAGCTGTGTGGGGCGGGTCTGTGTTGATTATGATTTAATTGGCTGTATTTTACTGCGTTCTGCCTTTCTGTGGGTAACGAGCGATTTATTTTGGTCCGCCGCCGGCCCCCTCCCTCCTCCTCCTCCTCCCTCCTACTCCTCCTCTTCCTCTCTCTCCTCCCTCTTTGTCCTCCCCTCCTCCTCCTCCTCTCCTCTCCTCTCCTCTCCTCTCCTCTCCTCTCCTCTCCTCATCTCCTCTCCCTCTCCTCTCTCCTCTCCCCTCCTCCTCCTCCTCTCCTCTCCCTCTCATCTCCTCTCCTCTCCTATCCCTCTCCTCTCCTCTCCTCTCCTTAATCAGAGTTTCCAACGCTATAGGTCTATATGACAGGCGTTGTACTCTTAAACAGTAATGTATATTTATAGATCTGGTATGTCATAAATGTCTGGATGTAGCAGTACTGTCTATATCTCTGTATGTCATATATAGATGTAGCAGTACTGTCTATCTGTATGTCATGTTATGATGAATTGAAAATGGGGGACCCTGATGTAAACAAGTCGAAAGTCTTTCTCTGGTCTGCATCCCCTTAACAATTGTGTGTATTGAGCCGTACTGTATTGTACCGATTCTGCAATCTGTTAAATAAAGTTTTCATTCATTCATTCATTCATTCATTCATTCATTCATTCATTCATTCATTCATTCATTCATTCATTCATTCATTCATTCATTGTCCTTGTGTTACATAAAACCCATCTGTGGCCTCGTGCAGAGGAAGGTGGTAAATACATGTTAAGATATTCCAATGTACAGTTTTGCATACCATTGACTCAGAATGGTCTGTTTTATTGAAATCGTCACAGCAGTATAGTTAATTCAGAAGTATGATATTTAAACATGGTCTCCAAAATGAATGGAAGCGAATGAGGAGCCTGACACCTGGGAGGAATGGGAGTGTTGCAGCGTTGGGGATGTTTAAAAAATATTATTTAATATATAATATGTTGTATACTCATCTGGTTATTTAGTATAACATATAATAATGAGAAGACACGAGACAAGGGTAAATTCCAGTTGACAGCTCTTTAGTGGAAAACTCAACACAGGTGATTACAATGACGGCCGTACTTATTAGCAGGGGGCGTGACGGTATCTAATAAGGGGCAAATTTAGAATGTCAATACACAACATATCCCTCCCCCTTAACTTTGAAGGTTCCCCTAAAAAGTAAGTACTTAAACATTAACAAAAAAACACTAAGTGTCACTGTGGTTGGGTATTCCTCATTCTATAATTAACTTAACAAAATCGTTTTTAAACTTAAACTTTCATTGGCTAGTAACCTTTGCCTGAACTAGGGAAAGAGGGTAGACTACCTCAATTCCCAGACTGAACCCTGGGGATTATTCTGCCCCAATTGTAAGGGTTAGTCTATCAGGAGGGCGTCTGACTCTACTGGGGTAACGACCTGTAGGCAAGTCAGTTTCATTGTCTTTTGGGGAGGACTGTAGGAGTTCGGGTCTGGGAGAAGTGATGGCTGGGATAGGCCTAGGTGTGCCTGGGACAGGGGCCACTCTTGCAGGTTGCGTCTGGGGCTCTTCTGGTGATGAATGCTGCTCCTGGTAGGTATCCTGCTCTGGAACAAAGGATGGCGGCTGAGGTGAGTCATCATGGAAACCAGCCGTGTGGAGCAGTTGATCGATGTGTCTTCTCCAGATGAGATTATCCCTGGTTTCTACTGTATATGACACAGGACCTGTTTTTGCAACAACTGTTGCAGGCATCCATTTGACCCCTTTGGTATAGTTCCGGGCGAGGACCCGGTCTCCAGCTGTGAAGCTCCGAAACTTTGCTTTCGCTCGCCTCTCCACTTGAGCTCTCTGTTGCATATGCACAATCTCCCTCGTCTTTTGGGGTCTCAGGAGGTCAAGTCGAGTGCGGAGTTGTCTCTTGAGCATAGCCGAGGCAGGCGAGACCTTTGTCGTAGCATGAGGTGTGTTTCGGTATGACAGCAGGAAAGCACTGAGGCGCCTGTTGATGGACTGTGTACCTTGAGAGGACTTGAGAGCTTGCTTCATGGTCTGTACAAACCTTTCAGCGAGCCCATTGGTAGCAGGGTGATAGGGTGCAGACTTGATGTGCTGAATACCATTCTCCTCCATGAATGTCTTGAACTCTTCAGACACTAGTTGTGGGCCGTTATCACTAACCAGCTGTTGTGGTAGACCAAAGCGGCTGAAGATAGACCTTAGCTCTTCGATGGTCCTCATAGAGGAGGTGCCCGTCATGACGACAACCTCAGGCCATTTGCTATGAGCGTCGACTACGATTAAGAACATGTGGTTCTCCAATGGTCCAGCAAAGTCTATGTGGACTCTTTGCCATGGTTCTTCAGGCCAGTCCCACGGATGTAATGGAGCCAGCTGTGGGAGGTTTCTCACTCTCTGGCAGGCAGAACATGACTTTGCTTTCTCCTCTATAGCTGCATCCAGGCCTGGCCACCAGAAATAGCTGCGTGCAATTTCCTTCATACGCACGACCCCACAGTGTCCAGAGTGGAGCTCGTCAAGCACTTTCCCTCTCAGTGGTGGGGGAATAATGACACGATAGCCCCACAATAGGCATCCAGACTGGACCGACAACTCGTTTCGTCTCACCAGGTAAGGCTTCAAGCTTGGTGTCATCTCCCCTCCCCTTCCACGAGTGATGATGTCCATAACCTCAGACATGACCGGGTCCGTGTGTGTGTGCTTCTTCACATGAGTTGAGGTCACTGGAGCAGCGGTCACTTCCTTGAAGTAGAAGATCTCCGCTTGTGGTGTCCGATTATGTGTGACAGGCAACGGGAGCCTCGAGAGCCCGTCAGCATTCCCGTGCTGATCCGACTTCCTATACCTAATGTCATACCGGTGGGCAGACAGCAACAAAGCCCATCGCTGCATACGACTGGCCGCAAGCGATGGAATGCCTGTATGAGGACCGAAGATAGAGGTGAGAGGTCGATGGTCTGTCAGTAGCGTGAATTTCCTGCCGTAGAGATATTGATGAAATTTCTTTATTCCAAACACTATAGACAGTGCTTCACACTCAATCTGCGCATAATTGCCTTCCGCTTTGCTCAGCGTCCGTGATGCAAAGGCGATAGGTCTCTCTTCCCCTGATGGCATGATGTGTGATACTACTGCACCCACTACTGTTTGTACAGTGTCTCCCCCCCCCCCCCTCAATGTACAGTTTTGCTTGTTTATACAGTGTGCCCCCCCCCAACCACCTCCAATGTAAATTACCCAGTATGGTTGTCAATATCCCAACGTACCCAACCCCCCCCACCCAACCTCCTCCAATGTACAGTTTCTACGTCAAATGTATATACTCCCTTTTCTTGACTCCTTCTGTATCACAAACAGTACTGTATTTGCAAATCTGGTATGTCATAAATGTATAGATGTAGCAGTACTGACTATCTGTATGTCATGTATGTCATATATGTCCTGATGAATTGAAAATGGGGGACCCTGATGTAAACAAGACGAAAGTCTTTCTCTGGTCTGCATCCCCTTAACAATTGTGTGTATTGAGCTGTACTGTATTGTACCCATTCTGCAATCTGTTAATAAAGTTTTCAATCAATCAATCAAAACACCATAAGGTGAGGCGTCACACGCCAGCTGAAGTGACAAGGCGGGGTCAAAGTGGGTGAGGGCTTCAGACTGAGAGAGGGCTGTCTTTGCTCCTTTGAAAGCTGCCTCACATTTGTCTGTCCAATTCCATGTTTGGGCTTTGTGTAGCAGCTCATGGAGCGGTTTCAGCCTATTGGCAAGGTCAGGCACAAACTTTGCATAGTATGTCAGCAGGCCAAGGAATGATCTCAACTGACTCACATTCGTCGGAGATGGAGCCTCCACAATAGCCTTCACCTTTGACGGTGCTTTGTGGAGTCCAGTGCTGTCAATCACGTGCCCCAGGTACTCGACAGAAGGTTGGAAAAACTCGCATTTGTCTTCCCGGACTCTAAGACCATAATTATAATTATTCCTCCAGTCTTTGTAGTGTGGCCCCCAGGTTCCTTAAGTGCGACTGCTCATCCGGTCCTGTGATAAGCAGGTCATCCAGGTAACACTGGACCCCTCGTAGCCCACTTAGGATCTGGTCCATTGCTCTTTGGAAAAGTGCCGGAGCAGAAGTAATCCCAAAAGGAAGCCTCTGGTACCTGAATAGCCCCTTGTGTGTCACTATGGTCAACAGTTCCTGTGACTCTGGATCTACATGCATCTGGAGATATGCCTGACACAAGTCTATTTTACTAAACTTCTGTCCCCCAGCTAAACCTGAAAAGAGTTCATCAATGAGGGGTAGTGGATACTGTTCTGCAATCAAGACAGGGTTCACAGTGACTTTAAAATCACCACAGAGTCTTAGACCCCCATCCTTCTTCATGACTGGAACAATCGGCGTGGCCCATTCACTGTTGCTCACTGGCGCCAACACCCCAATCTCCACCAATCTGTCTAGTTCTGCATCTACCCTGGGTTTGATGGCATACGGAACAGGTCTAGCCTTTAAACACCTCGGTGTGCTTCCTGGTTTGACTGTCAGCTTAACAGTAATGTCCTTCATGCTACCAAGGTCTCCACCAAAAACTTTGGAGTGCTTCTTCAAAATCTCCTGTAGGAGGCCTGTGTCTCCATCCTTAACCATGAACACTTCTTGCCAGCTCAGTCTGAGTTTCTCAAGCCATCGCCGTCCTAGCAGAGCTGGACGGTTTCCACAAATGATGTACAGTGGAAGAGTCTTCTTCCGTTTGTTGTGTTCCACTGTCACATTCACAACTCCTAACACTGGAACAGCCTC
>NC_140177.1:24542646-24627646 GCF_963971535.1 Notolepis coatsorum | reverse complement strand
TGTCTGTCTGTCTGTCTGTCTGTCTGTCTGTCTGTCTGTCTGTCTGTCTGTCTGTCTGTCTGTCTGTCTGTCTGTCTGTCTGTCTGTCTGTCTGTCTGTCTGTCTGTCTGTCTGTCTGTCTGTCTGTCTGTCTGTCTGTCTGTCTGTCTGTCTGTCTGTCTGTCTGTCTGTCTGTCTGTCTGTCTGTCTGTCTGTCTGTCTGTCTGTCTGTCTGTCTGTCTGTCTGTCTGTCTGTCTGTCTGTCTGTCTGTCTGTCTGTCTGTCTGTCTGTCTGTCTGTCTGTCTGTCTGTCTGTCTGTCTGTCTGTCTGTCTGTCTGTCTGTCTGTCTGTCTGTCTGTCTGTCTGTCTGTCTGTCTGTCTGTCTGTCTGTCTGTCTGTCTGTCTGTCTGTCTGTCTGTCTGTCTGTCTGTCTGTCTGTCTGTCTGTCTGTCTGTCTGTCTGTCTGTCTGTCTGTCTGTCTGTCTGTCTGTCTGTCTGTCTGTCTGTCTGTCTGTCTGTCTGTCTGTCTGTCTGTCTGTCTGTCTGTCTGTCTGTCTGTCTGTCTGTCTGTCTGTCTGTCTGTCTGTCTGTCTGTCTGTCTGTCTGTCTGTCTGTCTGTCTGTCTGTCTGTCTGTCTGTCTGTCTGTCTGTCTGTCTGTCTGTCTGTCTGTCTGTCTGTCTGTCTGTCTGTCTGTCTGTCTGTCTGTCTGTCTGTCTGTCTGTCTGTCTGTCTGTCTGTCTGTCTGTCTGTCTGTCTGTCTGTCTGTCTGTCTGTCTGTCTGTCTGTCTGTCTGTCTGTCTGTCTGTCTGTCTGTCTGTCTGTCTGTCTGTCTGTCTGTCTGTCTGTCTGTCTGTCTGTCTGTCTGTCTGTCTGTCTGTCTGTCTGTCTGTCTGTCTGTCTGTCTGTCTGTCTGTCTGTCTGTCTGTCTGTCTGTCTGTCTGTCTGTCTGTCTGTCTGTCTGTCTGTCTGTCTGTCTGTCTGTCTGTCTGTCTGTCTGTCTGTCTGTCTGTCTGTCTGTCTGTCTGTCTGTCTGTCTGTCTGTCTGTCTGTCTGTCTGTCTGTCTGTCTGTCTGTCTGTCTGTCTGTCTGTCTGTCTGTCTGTCTGTCTGTCTGTCTGTCTGTCTGTCTGTCTGTCTGTCTGTCTGTCTGTCTGTCTGTCTGTCTGTCTGTCTGTCTGTCTGTCTGTCTGTCTGTCTGTCTGTCTGTCTGTCTGTCTGTCTGTCTGTCTGTCTGTCTGTCTGTCTGTCTGTCTGTCTGTCTGTCTGTCTGTCTGTCTGTCTGTCTGTCTGTCTGTCTGTCTGTCTGTCTGTCTGTCTGTCTGTCTGTCTGTCTGTCTGTCTGTCTGTCTGTCTGTCTGTCTGTCTGTCTGTCTGTCTGTCTGTCTGTCTGTCTGTCTGTCTGTCTGTCTGTCTGTCTGTCTGTCTGTCTGTCTGTCTGTCTGTCTGTCTGTCTGTCTGTCTGTCTGTCTGTCTGTCTGTCTGTCTGTCTGTCTGTCTGTCTGTCTGTCTGTCTGTCTGTCTGTCTGTCTGTCTGTCTGTCTGTCTGTCTGTCTGTCTGTCTGTCTGTCTGTCTGTCTGTCTGTCTGTCTGTCTGTCTGTCTGTCTGTCTGTCTGTCTGTCTGTCTGTCTGTCTGTCTGTCTGTCTGTCTGTCTGTCTGTCTGTCTGTCTGTCTGTCTGTCTGTCTGTCTGTCTGTCTGTCTGTCTGTCTGTCTGTCTGTCTGTCTGTCTGTCTGTCTGTCTGTCTGTCTGTCTGTCTGTCTGTCTGTCTGTCTGTCTGTCTGTCTGTCTGTCTGTCTGTCTGTCTGTCTGTCTGTCTGTCTGTCTGTCTGTCTGTCTGTCTGTCTGTCTGTCTGTCTGTCTGTCTGTCTGTCTGTCTGTCTGTCTGTCTGTCTGTCTGTCTGTCTGTCTGTCTGTCTGTCTGTCTGTCTGTCTGTCTGTCTGTCTGTCTGTCTGTCTGTCTGTCTGTCTGTCTGTCTGTCTGTCTGTCTGTCTGTCTGTCTGTCTGTCTGTCTGTCTGTCTGTCTGTCTGTCTGTCTGTCTGTCTGTCTGTCTGTCTGTCTGTCTGTCTGTCTGTCTGTCTGTCTGTCTGTCTGTCTGTCTGTCTGTCTGTCTGTCTGTCTGTCTGTCTGTCTGTCTGTCTGTCTGTCTGTCTGTCTGTCTGTCTGTCTGTCTGTCTGTCTGTCTGTCTGTCTGTCTGTCTGTCTGTCTGTCTGTCTGTCTGTCTGTCTGTCTGTCTGTCTGTCTGTCTGTCTGTCTGTCTGTCTGTCTGTCTGTCTGTCTGTCTGTCTGTCTGTCTGTCTGTCTGTCTGTCTGTCTGTCTGTCTGTCTGTCTGTCTGTCTGTCTGTCTGTCTGTCTGTCTGTCTGTCTGTCTGTCTGTCTGTCTGTCTGTCTGTCTGTCTGTCTGTCTGTCTGTCTGTCTGTCTGTCTGTCTGTCTGTCTGTCTGTCTGTCTGTCTGTCTGTCTGTCTGTCTGTCTGTCTGTCTGTCTGTCTGTCTGTCTGTCTGTCTGTCTGTCTGTCTGTCTGTCTGTCTGTCTGTCTGTCTGTCTGTCTGTCTGTCTGTCTGTCTGTCTGTCTGTCTGTCTGTCTGTCTGTCTGTCTGTCTGTCTGTCTGTCTGTCTGTCTGTCTGTCTGTCTGTCTGTCTGTCTGTCTGTCTGTCTGTCTGTCTGTCTGTCTGTCTGTCTGTCTGTCTGTCTGTCTGTCTGTCTGTCTGTCTGTCTGTCTGTCTGTCTGTCTGTAGCAGGGTGGATTATCCCTGCTTCGTGGGAACGGGTGTGCACAGCCACTGGGTAGCGAGACACAGTAGATCTCTGTCTGACTGCACCTCCGTCTTTGGGTCTGGAGCATCAACTGGAGGCTGGCAGTGAGGGTGGATGGGGCCCGGGATTTACAACCTGGTCTGGTACTCTGGTCTTCCTCTCCCTTCCAGGGCGGTCAGCAGTACTCCCCAACTCGCTCTCACTTCCCCCAATTACTCCTTTAACCCTCCCACACCCAGTGACTGAATGGTAAATAAATAACTTGGTTCCCCCCGCAAGCAGTACCCTCCCTCAGTGACACTAGAAACCTTACAGTAAGAAGGGAAAGGTTGAATAGGAAGGGGTTAATTGCATTTACCCACACCAAAATGATTACTACTGGGCACAGGAATGGACACGCACACAGAACCACATCTAATGCTTTATATTAATTTGTACTGTTCAGTTACAAAGATTTAATAGGAATGGTCAAATAGAATGAAGTCCTACTAGTCCTGGCTCTAACTGAGACCTGGATAACTCCCAATAACTCATCAACACCTGCAGCATTATCTACAAACTATAACTTCACTCACACACCTCGACCCTCCAGACGGGGTGGAGGCACTGGCCTCATGACATCTCCTTCATGGGCTACAAACCTAACACAACTCCCAGAACTGTCACTCTCCTCCCTTGAATATCATGCAATATCTGTCTCTAATCCTTTCAATCTCACCATTGTTACACTCTATCGCCCTCCAGGTCCCCTCGATCACTTCATAGATGAGCTGGACATGCTTCTAAGCTCCTTACCGGAAGATGGTACCCCGCTCCTTCTATTGGGCGACTTCAACCTGCCTGACTCATCTCAGTCGGTCCCAGTGGTCTCCCTCCTACAACAATTTGACCTGACTCCCACTGCCATGCCTCCCACCCACAAAGCAGGCAACTCCTTGGATCTCATATTTTCCCGTAACTCCAGCATCATTAACACCACGGAAACTCCCCTACATGTATCTGACCATTCCTTCATATCCTTCTCACTAACTCTCATGCTTAACCGAAAGGTCTTCACCCCAACTCAAACCGTCTCACTCAGACGTAACCTGGCCTCCCTATCCCCCTCCACCCTCTCCTCTGACATAATATCCGCTCTACCTTTGAGTGACACCTTCTCTGCTCTCCCCACAGAGATGGCAACCTCCACCCTCCTCTCAGCCCTTGCAACCTCCTTTGACAAGCTCTGTCCTCTCGTTGAGAAACCTGCCCGCCGTTCCCCACCCAGTCCATGGCTGACGGATGCAGTGAGAGAACAAAGACAGGTCCTGAGAGCGGCTGAGAGGAAGTATAGAAAGTCACGCCTCACTGCTGACATCGACACATATCACAACCTCTTGTTAACATTCTCCAAAACCATTACTAATGCCAAAGCTTCTTTCTTTCACCATAGGATCGAGGCCTCTGCCAAGAATCTTCGCAAACTGCATGCTACCATGTCCTCCCTCCTCACTCCCCCCCCACCCCCTCCTCCCTCATCTTTTTCTGCCGAAGACTTTGCGATCTTCTTTGAGGAAAAAGTGGAGAACATCCACAGCTCCTTCTCCCAACCCCCACCCATTCCAAACGCTGAATCGAGAACCTCATCCTTCACTCTGTCATCTTTCTCTCCCATTACAGAAGCCGAGACCCTGACACTGGTAACGTCGAACCGTCCGACTACATGCCAGCTGGACCAGCTACCCTCCCCACTCCTCCAGACCATAGCACCGGACATCCTCCCATTCCTAACTGCAACCATCAACTCCTCACTCAACTCGGGGGTGGTCCCCACCTCCCTAAAACAAGCCAGAGTCACGCCCCTCATAAAAAAACCAACCCTGAACCCCACCGTCCTGTCTCTCTTCTCTCCTTTCTTTCTAAAACACTTGAACGTGCTGTATCCAACCAACTTACTGCTTATCTCTTACAGAATGACCTCCTAGACCCCAATCAGTCTGGCTTCCGGACTGGCCACTCCACAGAAACGGCCCTCATTGCGGTCACAGAGGCACTTCACTTAGCAAAAGCGAAAGGCCTCTCCTCTGTCCTGATTCTCCTAGATCTATCTGCAGCCTTCGACACAGTCAACCATCAGATCCTCCTCGCGGCCCTCGCAGGAATGGGAGTGGCTGGTTCTGCGCTGACATGGCTGACATCATACCTCAACGACCGCTCCTACCAAGTGTCATGGAGAGGGACTCTGTCGGCCACCCGCCCCCTCAGGACGGGTGTCCCCCAGGGCTCGGTCCTAGGACCCCTTCTCTTCTCCCTCTACACTAAATCACTGGGTAACATTATCACGTCTCATGGCTTCTCATATCATTGTTATGCCGATGATACTCAACTCTTCCTCTCCTTCCCTCCCTCAGATATCCACGTCTCTGAGCGGATCTCGGCCTGTCTGTCCGACATCTCCGCCTGGATGACGACCAACTACCTCAAACTGAACCTAAGCAAAACAGAATTGCTCCACCTGCCGGCCAAATCCTCCCCCCTGACCGACCTCTCCATCACAGTCGAGAATGCAGCTGTGACCGCGTCCCCGACCGCCAAGAACCTTGGTGTTGTCCTCGACGACCAGTTGAACTTCTCTGCTCACATCGCAGCGACAACCAGAACCTGCAGATTCCAACGTCAGAAGGATACGCCCCTTCCTGACAAAAGAAGCCACCCAACTCCTCGTCCAATCAACAGTCATCTCCCGCCTTGACTACTGCAACGCACTGCTAGCTGGCCTCCCGGCCACTGCCACCAAGCCTCTTCAGCTCATTCAAAACGCAGCGGCCCGCCTGATCTCAAACCTACCGAAGTCGGCCCATGTCACCCCACTTCTTAGGGACCTGCACTGGCCCCATTGCTGCACGTATCCACTTCAAGGCCCTCGACCTAGCATACCGTGCGGCAAAGGGAACCGCTCCCACCTACCTCCGGTCAATGGTCTCTAACTATACACCCTCAAGACCCCTACGCTCTGCATCTTCTGGCCGCCTCAGACCTACTCCTATCCAAGCTCCCGGAGGGTCATCACAGAGAAGCCGCCTATTCTCAGTCCTTGCCCCACAATGGTGGAATGAACTACCCATCCCAGTTAGGACAGCCGAATCCCGTCCAATCTTTCGCCGTCGACTAAAGACTCACTTCTTCAACCATTATCTGAAATGATTATACAAAAAATAAAAATAAAAAAAACCTAACCCTGACTAACCTTACTGTCATGCACTTGTCCTAATAAACTAACCTACACTGTAACACGCAACACTTGATGAACATTGTTACTCAGCTGATAGAGTTGTACCCTTCTTGCTGTCTTGTCGTACAGAACTTGTAAGTCGCTTTGGATAAAAGCGTCAGCTAAATGACTAAATGTAAAATGTAAATGTATTTCTCAGTTTGTAACTCAATACCTTATAGACACTTATATTATACACCCACCTCTGGGTCAGTACCAGGGAAAATATACTTCAATGTGCTTGACTCATCACCCACGTCTGGGTTAGTACCATGGATAATACCTCTCTCAGGCTTTAATTATATGGTAGGAATAATACCTCTCTAAGGCTTTACTTATGAGATCACAGGTCTGCAACATCCCCACAGGGAAAGGGTTAATTAGATGGGAAATTATTATTAAAGAACCAACACGTTATCACACTCAAAGGAAATCAAAAAGGTGGGCCCACTTACCAAAACAAGAGTCCTATACTAATGCCGGCATATAATGTTTATGGGGTACCCCTATGAACTGTAGTTAGCAACGTTAGCTTCACCCGTAGGCCGCATCACACTGTGTACTGTGCAATAAGATCCGGAGCACTGACGCTCTAATGTACTCAACCAAGATGGCGTCCTCGCCGCGCCACCACTGTCCGGGTAGCAAGATGGCGTCGAACGCTCTCGTCACGGGCGCTAGCAAGCAGGGCTTGAGCAGAGGAAGCAGTAGCGGGCTGAGAGCGTGTGCTGGGTGATGGCGACCTCTGCTGGACGGGAAGAACTCCCGTGCTGGGCTGAAGACAGCCGGGGCAGAGCAGACGTCGAACGCCGGCGAAGACTGGTTGTTGAAGGCCGGTGCTGGGTAGACGCGCAGCAATACTCTAGCCCTACCTTTACTGAAGCTACTCTTTGGGTCCCAAACAGCCGTCCTGCTAGCCGCAATATATAATGACGCAGGGTGTCTCTAAACACCGGTCCTCTTCAAGCCACGCTGGCGGGGCACCTCACTAGAGGGAATATCGTTAACATAAGCCACACTTGGCTATACCGCATTTCTTCTAGGATAACTCGTTGTATCACTAGGGTTATTCATTGGGGAAACATGCAACACGCTACTACGTTTACTTTTCTAGGATAACCCGTAATATACTCAAGTTCAATACGTTCACCCGTGTGGTCCACTACGGGGCTCTGTCTAGACACGACCGATCACATCCAAGTCCAATGTCGAAGAGACTGGTTCCTCCCACTTCCGTCTCAGTTGACTTGCTTCCTTCCCCGTCTCTCTCGTACGCTCCGCCTGCCACCGCTGGCCCCTGCTGGTACCGCCAACTAGCCCCACAGAAGAAGCACTGGGTGGAAGAATATGATCCAGTGTTACTGTTTATAATCCATATTCCAGCCGGTAGGAGAAGGAGAGACCCGCGTCATTGTTCGAGGGAATATCAATGGAAACTAGTTACTATGTCTTGGTGCACCAAGGGGAGATAAAAGGCAAGTCAGCACTTCTGAATAATAGCCATATTTTCAGGGTGCTACATATCGATCTATCTATCTATCTATCTATCTATCTATCTATCTATCTATCTATCTATCTATCTATCTATCTATCTATCTATCTATCTATCTATCTATCTATCTATCTATCTATCTATCTATCTATCTATCTATCTATCTATCTATCTATCTATCTATCTATCTATCTATCTATCTATCTATCTATCTATCTATCTATCTATCTATCTATCTATCTATCTATCTATCTATCTATCTATAGATTACATCACCATAATCCAAAACTGACATAAAGACAGCTTCAACAATCCTCTGTAAATCATAGGGAAGCTGGATTTGATTCTGTAAAAGAACCCAGACGTGCACGAGGGTCTAGCAGCGCTGTACATAGGGTTAGCTAGCTGGTTCATACGGGTTCCACGTGAAGACATGTAGACTGGCTGCTTCACATTATCTGAGACTGAAACCATGCTGCCTACACACACACACATGCACACACACACACACACACACATGCACACACACATGCACACACACACACACACACACACACACACACACACACGCACACACACGCACATACACATGCACACACACACACACACACGCACACACACATGCACACACACACATGCACACACACATGCACACGCACACGCACACACACACGCACACACACACACACACACACACACGCACACACACACACACACACACACACACACACACACACACACACACACACACACACACACATATACATGCTCCTGGATCCTGCTCTTGCTCCTGCTCCTGGCTCTTGCTTTTGGCTCCTGCTCCTGCTCCTGCCCCTGCTCCTGGCTCCTGGCTCCTGGCTCCTGGCTCCTGGCTCCTGCTCCTGCTCCTGGCTCCTGGCTCCTGGCTCCTGGCTCCTGGCCCCTGCTCCTGGCTCCTGCTCCTGGCTCCTGGCCCCTGCTCCTGGCCCCCTGCAGCTCGGTCCTCTGTCAAAAACCTCCAATGAAAGATCTGCCGCTCTCTCGGTTTGTGCCTCCTTTTATACAGAATGCATAATGTAGATTTTAAGGGGGGTTGCAGGGAACATGTCCCCCTCAATATTGAGAAGAGGTACATTTGTCCCCCTCAAAATAATATGAAAGACTACCCCCACCCCAAAAGAGGTAAATAATAAGGGGGTCAAAACATTTATATATCCTTCTTACCTGTAACTATATATAACAATACAGGAGAATACATATTAGAAAGCAATATAGAATGCCTGTGAGGATTGGTCCGTTACCGCACGCTTCCAGGTGCCAATTACCTTCACGCACCTGAAGTGAGTTCCAAATCAGCTCGGTGGAGCCCTTATATACTCTGGTGTTCCGAACGTTCTGTGTCGGGTCGTTTTGGGCTTACCACTAGCTGCTGCTTGTTTTCCTCCCGTGTTGTACCTCGTCTGTTTTTCTCCAGGACGTCTATGGAAGTCGCCGCTGTTGCTTCTCTCTGCCATCCGTTGGATCTGTGCCTCGTTGCCCGCTTTGCGCAATTGCGCCTTGGTGAGTTTTGGATAACGTACTTTTTTGGATGCTCTGTTTTTTCTCGCATTTTTCTGGACTCGGGACCAATCTGTTTTTTGTGTGTTTTCGGTAAACACTGAAGAGGAGTCGCTTGTGTTAGTACTGGACTCAGCTAAATGATACAGGACTGTTTCTTATTCCAGACGCTCGTTTGTTGACTTTCTCTCTCTCTCTGTTCCTTCCCGAGCGGATCTCCAAGTAGCTGCAGAGCCGCAGAGTCAGAGGCGCAACGCCACAGTGCCGTCTCTGCTCAGAGCCAAGCTGCAGAGCTGCAGACAACTCTGCCCAAGAACATTCTCCCCTTGTGCTTTCTGTTGTTTTTCTCATCTCTGTTTCTGGAAATAAATACGCCCTGGTTTTTTGGCTAACTCTGAACTACCTGTCTGTGCCGTGCTGTTGGGGTTGTTAACAAACCATAACAATGCCTGAGTGCCTTATTGCATTATATTCAATTATATTTGTGTCAGCAGGCACCTGAATGTTTTCTTCTACATAAAATAAAGACAATGTATGCAGAAAAGGCAAATTGGTGCAGAAAAGTACACCATAACGCAGGAATGGATGTGTTTGATGCTCAAAGTTTACAGGGAGAAGACCCCCAGACCCCCTGCTTAAAGTGCCCCCCCCCATATTGAAACCAAACCTACGCCCTTGACAGAATGAGTTAGCTAAAAGTCACCTGCTTAGATCCCTACCCAATATATGGTGACCTTTCACTGACCAAAGTGTCCTTTGACCTGATGGTCTATTCTTCTTATCCCCTGTGTGGAAGGTCACAGCCTGAAACCGTCACACACTCACCCGTCGCCTTTGGTCTGCAGATGCCAACCTCCTAACACCTCCCACGACCAAGCTCCGGACCTGGGGCGATAGGGCCTTTGCTGCTGCTGCCCCCTCCCTCTGGAATGCCCTCCCCAGCCATATCCGTGATGCAAACACCCTGACATCTTTTAAATCAGCCCTCAAAACTCACCTTTTCAATCTTGCTTTTGACCTCTAATTCTGTCGGTTTTATTTTATTTTGTCATGTATTATTTTTGTTCTGTTTTTGTTCTGTTTTTTTTGTTTTGCCATAGTTTGTCTCTTCTGCCCATGTAAAGCGTCTTTGAGCACCTGGAAAAGCGCTATATAAGTAGTAGCAGTTTCTCATTCCTTCCAACAAATTGCAAATGCTTTTGGAAATGCATCAATTGCTTTCATACAATTCTCTGCTGTTTTATAACATTATCATTTGGTTATGTCACGTCAGTCAAAATTAACTACTTGAGAATGCTGAATAGTGATTCTCTATAAAACTAATAGTCCTCATTTCATTGCTTGAGTCATTACATACAAAAATGTTGAACTAGTTGTCAAAATCTGTCAAGCTAATTGTATACATTTCTTTATCATTTTTCCTGAAAATGTCTCCCAAATTTAACAATTTATCTCGGGTGAACCTCAGCTTTCCCTGGTGAGGTGAGTGTGTGAAGAATTGGTTGTAACCAATGATAAGCCACTTCTCCACAGTCACTCAGGGGACAGGGGGAGAGGAAGAAGAGGCCAAGTACACAGGCAGATGTCCTGATGAAGTTAGGGCTACAATTGTGGACCATGTTGTCAATCACAGCCTCACAATGGCTGAGGCTGGTCGAAGGGTGCAGCCAAATGTTGGGAGAACCACTTTAAATTCAATTATTCAAACATTTTGTCGGGAGAACAGGTGTGTATATTGGACAGTAATTCAGCACTAAACAATCTGCACTGCACTACTGCCATTATTTGTGTCATACATGAAGCTACAGTGGGACAAGAACTTGTCACACACGTTTCAGCAATTGCAAACACAGTTTAACCTCCCAAGAGAATTTTTTTTTAATTTCCTGCAAATACGACATTTTATTGACTCACTACAGCTGCCAATGCCACTGGGCTCCCTTTACAGTAAAACAGAGAATTTCTTATGCAACTGTAGTAAGGTATCACATTTCATCTCAGCGTTTGTTTTACTCACTGCTGTACTCCCAGGAGTTACCATCCCTCCGCAAATGGGAAAGAGATTTTAACAGTGAATATATTGAAGATGACTGGCAAGAGGCCATTGACTCAGTTTTTCAGGGGCCTTTGCTATCGCAGCCCCTGAACTGTGGAACAGCATCCCCACCTCCATTAGGCTCGCCCCCTCGATAGATGCCTTCAAATCGAGGCTCAAAACCCACTTCTACCTACTAGCTTTTCCCGTTCACTGACTCATGCCCTGTTTTCCTATGTGTTTGCCTGTGTGCCCTCCCATAAAACGGAGTGTGATTCTTGTCTTTATGTATCTATGTGTACCTACCCTCTGTACAGCACTTTGGTTGACACGGGTCATGTGAAATGTGCTATATAAATAAATCTGATTGATTGAGTTAAAAAGGTTTATACTTGCAGACTAAGAGAAACACAATATAAAATTCTTCACAGATTACACATCACACCTGTGTTACTAAACAAAATGGACCGTTCAATATCTCCTTTATGTTCGAAATGTCAAACAGATCTGGGCACCTACTATCACTACTTTTGGGAATGTAAGTGTTTATCAGGTTCTGGGGCCAAGTGGCACAGGAGTTAAGCGACATTTTCAAGGTGAAAATAAACACCCTTACAATTCAAACTATTTGATAAACTTCTACTTTCAGCCCGGAAATTCATTCTGATAAACTGGATTAAGGATAAGCCTCCATCTATACAAATGTGGTATAGAGAGATCTTCGGTGTGCTACCCCATGAAAGACTCTGTGCAATGCATAGAGGCAACAACGCTTCTTTTCAGGAGGTGTGGGCCCCACTATTAGACTATTTTCCTGCTGAAATTTCTCGGATCCTTCTAAAGGCCCAATGCCCCATTGTATGGACAGACTTAGGATAGAAAAAAAATAAATATATGTATGTCTACATGTGAATGGGCTCGAGGCAAGTGCAATACTGTACAGTGCCTGTCTTGGTTTGCTTTCCTTTTTGCTTGTTTTTCTTTTTGATTTGTGCTTGTGTAGAAGGGTGGATTATCCCTATTTTATGAGAGTAGATGTGCACTGTCACCAGGTAGTGGGAACACAGCAGATCTGGGTCCGGCTGAGTCCCCGACTGTAGTGTAGGGGTATTAGAATTGGGATTTAGCAGAGGGAGCGAATGGGGCCTAGGGTTTACTAACCTAGGGGTGATGCGCTGGTCCTTCTTGCCCTCCAGGGCGACTTACAGTAATTCCCCAAACACCCACACTTCCCCTAATACCTCCCACACCCTCCCACACCCGGTGGCAGTAGTGATAGATGATATAATTTCTCCCCAAAGCAGTACCTTTCCTTGTTGACGAACGGAGACCTGTCCCAATGATACATAGGTCGTGGGTAAGAAGGGGTTAAACAATAATGTACATTAATCGAAAGGAAGGGGTTAAACACTAATGCACATTAATGGACATGCACACAATGATCCCATTTGTACGCCTCTCCTTTTATATAGATTAGCATGTAATCAATACAAGGCACAATGCATAGCACTTAGATCTTACACGTGTAGAAGGGTTAATATACTTTGCACTCGTCCGCAGGGAGAGAGAGAGAGAGAGAGGGTATACTGGTGAGCTCCGCGAGCTACTCAATGGGAATGGTAACCAAAAAATACAGTGGGCTCACAATTGAAACAAAAGTCCTATCTAAGCCGGCATTCCCCAAAACAACAAACGTCGGGGCGCCCCTAGTCACTGGTGCACGTGCCAGTTCAATGTATCTATTCTCTTCGCCCTTAGAGGGCACGCTCTCGAAAAGGAGAATGTTCGCCGATAAAGTTCCAGCGCTCGGAGCGCTAACAGTACCTGGCTTGAGTGTACCAACCGAGTGCTGGCCTGCTCCCGCAACGAATGTCCGTGCTGCGAGATGGCCGTCGAACGGTCCCGTGGTTGTCACCTGTGATAGCAAGGGGCTGGCTCGGCTGACGTTTAGGCAGGCGAAAGCTGGACTGGCTGTCGGCTAGGAGAATGCTGGAGGCGGGTGCTGTCCGGCAACGTCTGTTGTGGTGTCCGCTGCGGGGCTGGGAGACGGTGGAGCGACGCGCGAGCTAACTGTGCTACTAGGCCTATACTTGAAGCTAAGCTTTGGGTCAGTGCGACCCCCTAGCCTTCCGCCTATACTTTACTAAAACGCAGCGCGTGCAATATCCACAGCACTCTCCGGCAGTAGAACATCTTCTTCTTGGTTCAAACGTACCCTAAGCACTAACTGGGAAGCTAAACTATCGCATACGACATTACTATCCCGCACCGTGACGGGAGTCGTATTCCGCGTGTCTTTAGTGTCGGGAGCTCCTGCTCCACACGTCCGCTTGCTTCAATGGAAAACGACGAAGAGGTCGTCCCGCTGTAAGAGCTCCACCTTCAGCCAGCCTCTTCTTCACCTGTTGCCACCAGCCCAACGTCGCACCAGCTCCCCCTGGCAACAGTCCAGTTACACAACGTTATCGTGAACACAGTAGAATACAAGGAGTTAGAGTTAGACACATTGAATTACACTTGCATATGACGGCATAGATGAACTGGAGGACCCCCCCCCCCCCCTTTGTCCAAATGTGTGTTTTTCTAATGTAAGTAACTGTACGTGAAAAATCTTTAAAAAAAAACAATAAATTGTTTAAAAAAATTAAAATAAAAAAGAACTTGTCACTTTTTACATTTTACATTTAGACTTACAGCTTTACTGCAGTTTGTATTTTTCTTTTGCACAATGCTGTGGAAGAAGAGCATGCAATAAAAATTTTAAACATACGTATTCAGTGTCTTGTACTCATTTACCTCACTAAATATGTGTAACTTACTGTAACTGTAGATTTCAAATGGCTGTGCAAATAGTGTATAGTGCTGTCTTGAGATCTGACCTTTTTCCATTGGAAAACACTTACAGAGTGAACTGTCATAATGAAAACATGACAAAGCCATTTGACTATAACTTGGTCATAAACAATGGTGTCAGCACTTTTCATTTTGATGACCTGACACTTTTATTGAGATGAATATTTGCTTTTGAGGAAAGAACTATCCATTTTGAGCAAGTGACGTGCTTTTGCAGCTGGTTATCAACAAGGTTTTGCAGTTTGTACTAATTGTTTTGAGAAATGCACTAACTGTTGTGCAAATATTGTTTTGAGGGTTGAGTCCTATATAGTGTTGATGTTGAGTCATTGAGACTGCTGAGAACGAGATAAACCTGTTACCGAGAGGATCTGAGGGGCCTTCAAGCGGCATGATTTATGAAACCGTGCCCCATCTGCCCACACACCTAGCTGTCTGCACGGCGCTGGCTGACAATCTGGAACATCAAAGAATCATAAACAAAAAGGATTCCCGCATGGAGAGACCGTTTCTGGGTACTGGGTCGTTGCGTCAGTGGGAGTGTGGTGGGAGGCTGCAGGGATCTTTGGCATCATTGGCTGATTTTGAAGGATCGAGAAATGGCATCAAGGTCAACCCCTAGAAGGGAATTTGGAATGTTCAGAGAGACCTCTTGCTATTCTGGAGAGGAAACCGTGCCTTGTTGCATAACATGTTTCCCAAGCCTGTCTACTGTTTGCCCCATGTCTGTGTGGAAGACTATTTCCAGACACAGTGCAATACTGTAGATGTGATGAACCATATTGAGATTGTACAATAGCTATTTGTCTGTCAAAATACCAGAGTATTTAGCAGAGTTTGCAATATCTGAACATAAGATAATTATTACCACCTGCATAACTTGTACACTGTAGAAAAAAAGAAAAAAAAATCACGGGAAATTCACTGTATTATTTTTACAGATTACTTTTGTTTTTCTACTTTAACGTGTAAATGCCATACACAAATACAGTAAATTACCTATCAAAATATTAACCATTAAATGAAGGTTGTAATCTGTAAATGTATTTGATTTTACTGTCATTTGACAGTAAGTATTTGGCAACCATTGATGCCAGACATTTACCGTTTTCTTGCAGCTTTTTTTCTTACAGTGTAGCTTATGACAAAGTCAAACTTATTGTTATCACATGATGACATGGAGCAAAAGATGGACCTTGTGGAATCAATGCCATGCACTCACGACTGTACTGCTGCAGATATAGTGCTAAGTGCAATGTGCACACTGGCAGCTAGGGCATCAAATCATCTGAACCTGCAAATATAGCATTCTATATTTATCCTCAATACAGTAGGTGGGGGGCTTGGGGGGGGGGCTACAATAGGTTACTAGATAGCCTATAGAAGGTAAACAGGTGCGCAGGTCTATAGAGTATATGGAGCGCTGGGGAAAGAAACGCCATGTGATTTGTTGACATTGTCCCAGTTTTGGGAAGGTTGTTACCGCCCCGCTCGTACTTTTAGACCAATAGCAACAGGTTTCCAGTCGCACGCACCGTTTGCGCTTCTATAAATGCAAGACGCGACAGCGTTTTAAATTTTAGTTTACCGGCACCATCCATTAACAAAGCGCGTGGACCGTTATTTATTTATTTCGCGAACAGCACTAGTCCTCTTCACCTGGAACGTTCTCTGAATCAAGCCATCCTTATATGTACTATGCGGGGAAAGGAAGTAACGTGGTTGTTCATTATTATTGGGATTGCATTCATAAAGTCATGTGAACCTCTCTCTAACGCTACCGAAGACACTACCGAAGACACTAGCGCTGCTTCTCCAAGTAAGTTCAAGTTCAAGTTCAAGTTTCTTTTATTGCCACACGGCCAGGCCGGTGGAATTTGAGCACGGTTGCACTTATTGTTTCCAAGTCTCATCGATTCTCTGAATTTTGTCCCCACCATGTATATGTTTTTTTGTAGGGGTACAAATGTATAAAAAGCTCGTTTTCAGATGTTAAGTCTATAGTTAGCATACATACATTACTAGAATATGCAATATAATAATATAATAATATGCACACATTAGAATAGTGTTTATATATGTATACCCAGTTTAATCACATGTACTGTACAGTACATTGTATTATTACTATTGCACTTTACTTTTACATTTGCACTCTGGTTGAATGCCAATCCCCCCCCCCCCCCCCGATGTACTGTACTTGTGCTGTATAATGACAATACATTTGAATACAATATAATATACATACGATTTATAAAAAAAAAAAAATTTAAGGTTTTAAATATATACCCATCTGATAAATTATTTTAACAAAATATTGTAGTGCATCATATAGTGCTATACCGAGCATTTGCAGCACAATGCCTCATTGATGACTTCTCTCGCTATATTTATAGGCAACTCCACCGACTGGCTCTTGGACTACACTGATATTGAAACCAGGTTCTCGGTGCGCAGCGTGGAGGAGCCAGAGGAGGATCTGTGTTACCTTGTGCCTGGCCAGCAAGACACCGCCGCCCACTGTGGATTCAACACTACAGCTCAGACATTTGCAATCATCCATGGCTGGTCTGTAAGTGGACCTTGTTTATTAAGTGAGAGGTCGCCCGACCCATTTTCTGACCAAACGCACAGAAGGTGGTGCATGGAGTTCCCCGGCAGACCTCCAACTTAATCATGTCGTGTCTTGCATTCTTCTATAGGTGGCCGGGCTTTTCGAGAGCTGGATCCATAAACTTGCCTCCGCCTTGTTTGAAAGAGTGCCCGATGCAAATGTCATAGTGGTCGACTGGCTGGACCGGGCCCAGCACCACTACCCCAGCTCGGCAGAGAACACCAAGCTCGCCGGCCAGGATGTAGCGAAGTTCATCAACTGGTTAGAGGTAAGTGTCTCGTATTGTCACTATCGCAGGACCTTAGCAGCATGTCTACCATGCTTTTTGTAAACTTATACCTGTTATGTCTTATTCTTATTTTTGTATTATTGCACAAATGTCCTATTCTCATCCTATTCTTATTACTGCATTATTGCACAATCGCTGCGGGCATGACCCCCCGCATTTCACTGTATACTTGTATGCCATGACAAATAAAACTCTTGACTTGACTTGACTCTAGATGTCCCTCGTGTTAACACGCCATTTGACCAAAACTCCTTCCAATTTGCTGCCTCCCAGCCAGGGGTGTAGCTGTAGATTCTGGGCCCCATGAAAGAATGTATTTGTAGGCCCCCAGTGAATGCGAGCCCGCGCGAGAGATTTTTTTTTGTGGTCATTTATTTATTGATGAATGAATTGATAATATGGTTTTTACCTATACATTCGGATCAGCAGTTCAGCACCTGCACTGTTGGTGGGTGAGCCTAGTAAAGGATGTCGCATTGCGTTCATCTTCAATGAATGGACCAATGCAATACTCTACCAAAGCCCCCCCTCTCTCTCTATATATCTCTCTCACACACACACACACACACACACACACACACACACACACACACACACACACACACACACACACACACACACACACACACTTCAGAAACAAACATAGTATCAATGAGAGCATCAATAATACACCTGAGTGATGTCTAGTAAAAAAAAATATATATATATATATATAATTTTTTTTGGCCCCCCCCCCCCAGTGCTGGGCCCTTGGAATCATCCTAAGCTCCCCCCCCCCAGCTACGCCCCTGCTCCTAGCAATTTTGAACGACATGCAAACGTCTTTGAAAATGAACAAATTGATGCCCCCTCATTATACTTAGTTTTACGAATTCTATATTGCAGAGCTGTTTACTCACACCTGCAACTGTCACCAGCCTTTTAAACTGATATTTTAAATGTGTCTGTTCTCCCTCACGTCTTGCATGCCATGTCATTTAATTTGGTTGTTTGTTTGGTGCGTGTTTTAATTATTTATTTATGTGTTTATTTATTTTGTCCCATTTCCCCCTGTTACCCTTATTCGATATGTCCTTTTGTCCTCCCGCCAGGCCGGCCGCCATTGTAAATAATAATTAGTTCTTAATCGAACTGCCTGGTTAAATAAAGGTTAGATAAAAATACATAATTAAAAAGTGTCTAAGACAGGGATGGAGATGGAGCTACCAGAATGATTTCCCCGTTATTCAGAATCAAGACGATGTCTGCAAGAACACACAGGCACGCCACGAGGAAGTCATAATTGTGTAATGCGTTGTCGCCTGCTGCAGGTTGAGCTGAAATATGATCTGTCAAAGCTGCACTTGGTGGGCTACAGTCTCGGGGCTCACGTGGCAGGGGTCGCAGGGAACCTTACAAACCACAAAGTCAACAGGATAACAGGTGGGGACCCAGGCCAGCTCTCTTATGCAACTAAACATATGAACATACATATATAGCAAACCCCACACATGACTTTGTTATTGTACTTTTACGGTACCAGTCGTTCCCCTTCTCGTAAAACCTATTTAATCCTCTTGTTTACTTTTTTCCCCTCGTTACTTGTCCAGGTTTAGACCCTGCCGGGCCTCACTTTGAGTACGCTAACGAGCTGCGCCGTCTGTCCCCCGATGACGCCGGCTTTGTGGATGTGCTCCACACCAACGGGAAGGGAAGCCCGGACTTCAGCATTGGGATCCAGAGACCCGTGGGCCATGTGGATATCTACCCCAACGGAGGCGTCGACCAGCCGGGCTGCACTTTTCAGAACGCCTTGAGGATGATGGCTTCGTTTGGCATCAACAGTAGGTCGAATTATGTGCA
Organism: Notolepis coatsorum; assembly: GCF_963971535.1. NCBI lineage: Eukaryota > Metazoa > Chordata > Actinopteri > Aulopiformes > Paralepididae > Notolepis > Notolepis coatsorum. The sequence continues at coordinate 24,608,995 of NC_140177.1, read as the reverse complement.
CAAGAACAGTACTGTCTATCTGTATGTCATGTATGTGATGTTATGATGAATTGAAAATGGGGGACCCTGATGTAAACAAGACGAAAGTCTTTCTCTGGTCTGCATCCCCTTAACAATAGTGTGTTGAGCTGTACTGTATTGTGCATTCTGCAATCTGTTAATCAAATTTTCAATCAATCAGAACAGGGATGATTTAGGATGATACATTTGTTTGGCTGATGCAAGGTTGTTATAGTGGACTAAGACTCAACGAAAAACGAGGTGTGGAAAAAACATTTTAGTTAACTAAAATGAAATAAAATAAAAATATACAAAACATTTCTTTAGTTTTAGTTTGTCAATTTGGTCAAATATGTCACCATGGCAAATCAGGAGGAGGCATTGGTGCATTATGTTCATTAAAGTGATGTGTTTGTGTTACACAATACTTATTATGAACTTCTCAAATCTTACCCCTGACAAATACCCTCCATATTATAATATAAAAAATATATACAAAATATATTCATTTATCTATATCTGTATGAATATATCTGTATATATTCCTGTTTACATACCCACTCTGCACTGTACACGCTGTATATACTATATCTATATCTATATATCCCATACCTACTCTTATTAGTTATACTACTGGCTAGTTGTGTATTTGTGGGGCGACAGTGGCTCAGGAGGTAGAGCAGTCATCTGGTAATCCAGAGGTTCCCGGTTTGATTCCCACTCCTCCCGGGCAGCGTGTCGAAGTGTCCTTGAGCAAGACACTTAACCCCTAATTGCTCCCGATTGCAGGTTGGTACCTTGCATGGTTGCCTCTGCCATCGGTGTGTGAATGTGTGAGTGAATGGGTAAAATGTGAGGAACAAATTGTAAAGCACTTTGGATAAAAGCGCTATATACATGCAAACATTTATATTTATACTTGTATCACATTTGACTAGCACATTTACAGCTTTGTTATATATATTCCATATAATTACTTAAGTTACACTGAGTGTATAGTGTTATGCACTTTACTGTTACCTTGTTAGATGCCAACTTATTTTCATTGTACTGTACTTGTGCTGTACAATGACAATACATTTGAATCTAATCTATTACTGAAACTAATAAAAACAAAACATTTCAACAAAAACTAAATTTAAACTAACTGTGGAAACGAACTGAAACTAAACTGAAAAAAGAAACTTTAAAAAAAAACTACTAAGCTATCAAAATAACCTCAGGCGTGTAGTAATAAGCCAGCACTAGAATAATTTCTACTCATGTCTTGGCACTAAAAGGATACATGAAAACACCATAGAAAACAATCACACCATGCAGTCAGATCACCTTTAGGTAAGAGAAACGGTGAATAACTGTTTACATCCATTTAATAATTAATGCAAAGATATGCATCTATAGAATCCATAGAAACATTTCATGTTGGAGCATTATGTTTGGTGAGTGCCTGCCATTTGCATGCGACCCCTCCTAAACAACTTTGAAATGGTGTTCCATCTCGGTTCATATTATAACACAATTATATATGCCATAAAACACTATACTTCCTCGAGTGCCTTTAATAGAGAGACATCACTCATTTCTGTGATTCCAACTATCATCAGAACAGCATTGCATCCTGTTGCTGTTAGCGGGATTTTACCCTGTCTCAAACCCTGCCTTCTTTTCTCAAGCCTCCAATCGCGACCTTTGCTTCCCTCAGACAAACGAGCAGCAGTCATGATTGGAGGATTGAGAAAAGCAGGACGGGGGTTTGAGACAGGGTCAAATCCTCTTCATCTCTGTACATACCTGCATATAATCCTTTTTACATATCTGTATATCTATATCTGTACATATCCCTTACCTACTCTTACTAGTTAGGCTACTGCTGGCTAGTATGACTTACTACCATAGTGTCTTTACACCTGTATCACTGTACATATTAATATTACAACTCTATACATACATATGATTAGCACTATACTCAGTAGTACTAATTTATATATTTTATACCCAGTTTAATCTCCTGTGTACATTGTATATTACTATTGCACTTTACTGTTACATTTGCACTCCGGTTGGATGCCAAACTTATTTTTGTTGTACTGTACTTGTGCTGTATAATGGCAATGAATTATAATCTAATCTTAAGAATTCAGTTCTAATGTAATAACAATTCTAATGCCCTGTTCAGATTTGGATCAGATTGTGAAGTGTGCCCACGAGCGCTCCGTGCACCTCTTCATCGACTCGCTGGTGAACAGTAGGCAGCAGAGCATGGCCTATCGCTGCAGCTCAAAGAACGCCTTCGACAAGGGCCTGTGCCTCAGCTGCCGCAAGCACCGCTGCAACAACCTGGGTTACAATGCCAACAAGGTCCGGACCACCAGGAGTGCCAAGATGTACCTCAAGACCACCGAGAAGATGCCCTTCAAAGGTCAGTCATCTGGAGCCGTTGTTGGCGGTTCAGTCTGTTCATGAGGTGGATTGAATGGAATTTTTAATGGAGGTGAGTGGAGCTTTGAGTAAGAGAATGCTTGTTTCCTCAGTCTTTCACTACCAGATCAAGGCCCATCTCTTCAGCCCGGTGAGCCTCAGTATGGATAACCAGCCCCTCCTTGTGTCCCTCTACGGAACCCACGGGGAGACGGAGAACATTCATCAAATTATGTAAGATTCTTCACTGATTCTCTATCTATAGTGTTCACAGCAACACTACGGTCACATTTTGTCTAAATTGCATTGGTGGTTCAGTGGTAGAATTCTCGATTCCCGGCCAATGCGTGCACCATTTTTACAGTCGGTAGCATAGCACAGCTGTGTAGAACATTGGCTGTTAGACAGCGCATCTGCTGTGCAGAAGAAAAGTCCCACTTAATGCTGCATTGCTCTGCATAAGCGGCCAATTTTTCTATTGGGACGACAGTGGCTCAGGGGGTAGAGCAGTCGTCTGGTAATCGGAAGTTTCTCGGTCCGATTCCAGTTCCTCCCAAGGCAGTATGTCAAAGTGTCCTTGAGCAAGACACTTACCTTGCATGGCTGCCTCCGCCATGGGTGTGTGACTATATGGGTGAATGTGAGGCATAAGTTGTGCTTTGGATAAAAGCGCTATATGAATCCAATCTATTTACCATTTATAGATGCAGTCCATATGACCAATGGGACATGAGTGTTTCATTTGTTTACGTTCCATCACGACTGAACGTGACCCTGTGTCTCGTTGTGTCTCATTCTGTGTCATTGTGTCTCCTTGTCTCTCATTCTGTCTCCTTGTCTCTCCTTCTGTCTCATTGTGTCTCCTTGTGTCTCGTTGTGTCTCCTTGCATCTCATTCTGTCTCATTGTGTATCCTTGGGTCTCATTCTGTCTCCTTGTGTCTCGTTGTATCTCCTTGTGTCTCCTTGCATCTCATTCTGTCTCCTTGGGTCTCATTCTGTCTCCTTGTATCTCATTCTGTCTCCTTGTGTCTCATTCTGTCTCATTGTGTCTCCTTGTGTCTCATTCTGTCTCCTTGTGTCTCGTCTCCCAGGCCCACCTTGACCAGCAACACCACGGTGTCCTTCCTGCTCACCACCGACGTGGACATCGGGGAGCTGCTGTCCATCACGCTGCTGTGGGAGAGTGACTCCATGTTCGCCTTCCTCAACAACAAGGAGTTCCTCATCCGCAGGCTCCGCATCAAAGCCGGCGAGACGCAAGCCAAGTGAGTCCCTGTCACCGATCCTTGATTGATTGATTGATTGAAAACTTTATTAACAGATTGCAGAATGGGTATAGTACAGTACAGCTCAATACATACAATTGTTAAGGGGATGCAGACCAGAGAAAGACTTTCGTCTTGTTTACATCAGGGTCCCCCATTTTCAATTCATCTCCCCACCGGCATTCTGCACTGATTCTGCAGGCATGCTGCTGCTTCTACTCTTAAAACTTTAGACACAGTCTATCATTCTGCTCTCAGATTCATTACTGGTGATCTGGGGTGCAGTGCTGGGCAAACGCGGTCAAACGGTGTTTGGCCTTCGTCACTGAGGCCGAAGTGCGCGCATCCTATTATTATGCAAAGTCTAGGTGATAAAATGACTCGTCGCGCCACTTATCACCTAGACTTTGCATAATAATAGGATACCGACAACCAAATACAAGCCCTGTAGGTGTGGTGGGGGGTTGCTTGATCTCCCGACTTCACTGGAAGGATGAGACAAGGTGTATCATCTGTTTTGTGCGCAACAGAGGGAACATGTATGCGCGCGCGCGCGCGCGCGGGAGCGCGCTTGCGCGGGCGTTTGGCCTTCGCCCATATTACGACTGCACCCCTGCTGGTGATACACTCACCATTGTTTTCTGTATGATAAGGTTGGTTGGCCCTCTCTTGCAGAGAGGCGTAATAAACATTGGTACTAGTTTATTTTCAATGCTCCTGTTGGTAAGCAACCCCCTTACATTACAACCATGTTGGATTGGAATTCTGGGCCCTCATTTATCAACGTTGCGTACGCACAGATATGTGCGTAACCCGTGCGTACGATCGTTTCTAAGCAAAGTGTGGGACTTATCAATTTGAACGTGTGCTTGACTTTGTGCATATATTTACGCACAGCTCCGGCCGTGCGTACCTGGCGCCCGGTGGTAGAATATGAAGACTGCAGTCTACAATGCGGAAATAAGCTTCCGTGCATTAGTTTCAACACTGGCATGTTCAACTTCTGTATGACCCGTAATTCATTATAGTTCATTGTAAAATAGCGACAGTAGTGTAATTATAACGGGCTCACACGCGAACAAGAGGTTGGCCTGCTTGTTTGGCACGGGGGGGGGCAGACGCAGAACACCCACCTCCAAACGCGATTAAATATTGTTTCAAATAAAAAGCTAATTATTTTGTGTGTCATGTTTCCAAATAAGATTGGTCACGAAATGCTTTCTACTTCAATTTGTTGGTTAGAATAGATGACCTCCGTTGAAACTTCACTGAGACTAACAGTCTATTTGTGAGCTCCTGCACAGATGTGATAATAATAATAATAATAATAATAATAATAATAATAATAATAATAATAATAATAATAATAATAATAATAATAATAATAATAATAATAATAATAATAATAATAATAATAATAGCTTCATTTTATATAGCGCCTTTCAAGAGACCCAAGGTCGCTTTACATAGATAGGGGGGAGGAATAACAAAGTAACAAACATAGTGGACAGACACAACATATAAATATGATGATGGAATTCATTCAAGTCCTCTCCACCCTCGGGTCTTTGCCACCGGCACGGTCCATCGTGATATTGGAGATGGATCGAGCAATAGACTGTTACTGTAGCTGTCAAAGCTCCATCACAAATGCAATTATGTGAATAGAAATGGATTCCACTCAGTCAATGTTGCGATGCGCATTTGCCTGATACATGTTGTTGCTGCATGCCGGGAGGAAAGGCATGCTGCATGTTTTCAATTCATTAAATAAAACGGATACTTTTTGCAAGGGTTTACTGACTGTCATACAAATAATCAACCAACTACATACTGTAACTTTTCAGTGCACGTTCTTATTTACATTGTGACAACAGCCTTGTGAGTTCCCACAGTGACCCGCACACAGACATGATGGAATTCAAGTTCAAGTTTGTATTGATCACATATAGGCAGGCTACACATGGCGTATAGGCTACATCATACATGGCAGTGAGATTCATTGTTCTTGTATATGCTCTCGTATTATTGTTTATATAGGCTACCCAATACCGACATCAAAATAGATTGCATGCCTCTACAAATCATATGCAGGTAGAAAATTGACGGAAAATCCGTCGCGATTTGGAATAAAATTGAGGAGAACTTTAATCCCTGGGTATTAATCGAACGAAACGGAAAAAGGCAGTCATATTCCAGCACAGTCTTTATTAGTTAATATGGTCTTTAAGTTAATAGATATCATATCCGACATCACCGTACGTGTACACTGTACACGTCTCTGTCAGCCTGTCACGTATTTCTCCCATAACACGCTTCGCTCTGCTTTTTTCCACATTTCATGGGGGTGTTCCATTACCGTATATGGTTAATTAAGGGCGGTGCTATATGCAAATACTTAAAGTTGTGCACGAGCGTGGAGCGTAGAACTTAATGGTATTTATCAACACGGAGTGTGCGTACGACCCGTGTACGCACGTGTGATAAATCCAGATTTTTCTGTGCGTACACACATTCTAAATTCTGTGCTTAAGAACGGAAATAGAACACTTTCTAAGAATTGTTGATTGTTTATCTTTGTGTTATTCTATCTATTTTAGTTCTACTATATACTCGACGTCACTGTAAATGAGGGAAACCTCAGGGTCCCTCAAGTTTAAATAAAGGTTGAATTAATCTACGGACACTTTCTAAAGTGCTTTATAGTACCACAAGTGCATCCATTCTCAGTATGGTCAGGCCCCAGTGGGAACTTCTGATCTTGGGACACTCGACGCCTTTTTCGTCACCAGGATGTGGGAGGAGTCTCTTCCGTCAGCGTGACGTGAACCCCCAGGATGTGGGAGGAGTCTTTTCCGTCAGTGTGACGTGAACCCCCAGGATATGGGAGGAGTCTCTGGGAAGTGCGTCTCGGTCAGTGAGTTAATTCATGATTTATCTATTTTTATTGTAGGCTTATCTACAGACCCAAAGACTCAGAAACGGCCCATCTGGGTCAAGGAGGAGAGCCTGTGGTCTTCATGAAGTCCAAGGAGGATCAGAACAGCAGGCGGTCTGAGAGGTGAGAGAGAGAGAGAGAGACAGGGTCTGGACATCAGTCAGTGCTGGAACAGAGCGGGGGAAATGATGTATAGAGGAGAAATACTTTGTTTACTAATCATTCGTTTGCGTATCATCTCACAGGCTGCACAGACTGAAGACCCACGGGAGCTTCTTCAAAGGCCCGGGCGAAGATGCCGTAGATGGCTCAACATCGCCACCATCATCATTATCGTCACCACCATCAACACCATCATCACCATCATCCTAAACCTTTGAGTTTGATAGTTTAATGTGTGTGAATGTGATAGTCCAAATGTGTTTGATAGTTGATAGTCCAAATGTGTTTGATAGTTGATAGTCCAAATGTGTTTGATAGTTGATAGTCCAAATGTGTTTGATAGTTGATAGTCCAAATGTGTTTCATAGTTGATAGTCCAAATGTGTTTGATAGTTCAAATGTGTTTGATAGTTGATAGTCCAAATGTGTTTGATAGTTGATAGTCCAAATGTGCTTTATAGTTGATAGTCCAAATGTGTTTCATAGTAGTCGATAGTTCAAATGTGTTTGATAGTCGATAGTCCAATGTGGTTCATAGTCTGTAGTCCAATTGTGTTTGATAGTTGATAGTCAAAATGTGTTTGATAGTAGTCGATAGTCCAAATGTGTTTAATAGTTCATAGTCCACTTGTGGGAGGCATGGCCTAACAGCGTTCGAGACAGGGGAGGGTAGAATTGGACGATATGAAATTGGGATGGGAGAAAAATAGAAAATGGGAGAAAAAGTAGATAAAAAAAAATAGTTCATAGTCCAAATGTGTTTGATAGTCGATAGTCCAAATATGTTTGATAGTTGATAGTCCAAATGTGCTTTATAGTTGATAGTCCAAATGTGTTTCATAGTAGTCGATAGTTTAAATGTGTTTGATAGTCGATAGTCCAAATGTGTTTCATAGTCTGTAGTCCAATTGTGTTTGATAGTTGATAGTCAAAATATGTTTGATAGTAGTCGATAGTCCAAATGTGTTTGATAGTCCAAATGTGTTTGATAGTTCATAGTCCAAATGTGTTTTGTTTTTTTTGGTCCAGTTAGTTGTTAGTTGACTTTTATTCTCTTCATATCAACACCACCTGCGACCCTGCATGTTGTCTAAGTCCTGTGGTGTCTACAGTATGCACCTCGCTGCTTTAAGGCTTGAGTTGCATTTGTCAGGTTCTCAGCCAATCTAAAGTTGTGCAGAACAAAGACTAGGCATGCTTTGGGTCACCATGAATTAGAAATACAACATTCCCTCCAAGAAAGTCATATTCGTTAGTACGATACATCGTTGTTTTTTTTTTTTTTACTATCTCAGGCATCTCATGGATATTGATTATCTTGAATTATTAGCAGATTTTTAGTGTACATTTTTGGATTTATGTTGATGGTTAGTCTCAGATCAATAAAAGTTCATATTGTTCCTTGAACTGAACCTTACTTGTATGGATAGCTTTGAAGAGAATGATGTACCTTATGTTGTATTTATTCATAACTTATTTAACATTATATTATATATATATATTCCTCTACAATGCATGACTAAATAAACATGGTTCACCTGTAATTATATTGACTGTAAGACTACTCACTGTATAGTGTTTGGATTCAAGTGGTGCTCGGCTTTTATATATGTCTATGGTTTGCTCCAAATAAATAAATATAACTTTTATTTTAAGGCAGTTTTTTCTCTGTCTTAGTAACATTTTATTATTGACCGAAATTATGTACTATTTGTCTAAAGCTCCTAGTAGATTAGATTAGAATAGATTAAAATGTATTGTCATTATACAGCACAAGTAGAGTACAATGAAAATGAAGTTTGACATCCAACCAGAGTGCAAATGTAACCGTAAAGTGCAATAGTAATATACAAGGTACAGGTGATTAAACTGAGTATAATATATATAAATGAGTACTACTGAGTAATAGTGCTAATCAGATGTATGTACAGAGTTGTAGTATAAATATGTACAGTGATACAGGTATAAAGACACTGGTAGTAAGTCATACAAAAGTATAATATATATATATATTATTTTGCATTAGACTAAGAGGTTGGCAGTCGACTACGGCTCCTTTCGATCGATTATACTTCACTGTATGCTTGTATGCCGTGACAAATGAAACTCTTGACTTGACTTGACTTGACTTGAGAGAGTGAACAGTTTCAAGTACCTCAGAGTCCACATATCCGAGGACTTGACATGGACCACACACATACAGTGTGGTGAAGAATGCACAGCAGCGCCTCTACTTCCATAGACGCCTAAGGAAGTTCAAAGTGAGTCAGAAGATCCATAAGAACTTCTACTCATGCACAATAGAGAGCATCTTGACAGGTAACATCACCTCCTGGTTTGGGAATAGCAGACTACAGAGAGTGGCCTGATCAGCTAAACGCACAATTGGAGTTGGGCTTCCCACTCTCCAGGACATTTACGCCAGGCGTTGCAGGGCCAAAGCTAAGAGAATAGTCAAAGACTCTAGTCACTCAAACAACTGCCTCTTTGCACTGCTGCGGGCAAGCGCTACCGGAGTCTCATGGCCAGTACAGAAAGACTCAGAACGAGCTTCTATCCGGCGGCCATCAGGATGCTCAATGACTCTATGTAACATCAACTCATCCATCCACACTCTTTGCACACACATCCACATGCACACACAGTCACTATTAAACAAACACTCACCTTAACACAAATTTGAGACACTTTAAACACTTTAACACTACACCATATTTTATCTATTTATTAAAGAGATTTGCACTACATCCATACCTAATCTTTTGCATTTTTTAAATTGAATTTTGTACCTCATTGCCTGCATTTTTACTTCATTGTACTTAGGTTGATCTTTAGTTGTATTTTGTATATTGTATATTTTTATAGTGTTGACTTTATTCCTCTTTTACTTACTTTTTATTTGACTGTATGATTTGACACATTCTCAGGGGCTCATACAGAACCAAGCATTTCACTGTAATGTACATGTGCTTTAAACGTGACAAATAAAAGCACACTTGAAACTTGAACTTGAATCATACAGAGTTATATCGGTTATGTGCAGGTGTATAAGTAAGTATATAGAGGGATTATATGCAGGTATATTGAGACAGATATAAATGTATACACTATATGCAGCACTATTGTACGTGCTCATACAGAGTTATATGGGTAGACTATAGTATAGTGTACTTTAGGACTAGTTTGAATACAATTGTCAGTCACTCCAGCAATTTGAGATATATCAAAAACAAATAACACAGAAGTTGAATCATTCATGGTTTATTTATCTTTTTTTTTGTATTTTATTTTTTTATTCTTTTTTAAACAAACATATAAACAAACATGACAACACACGATAAGATATACAAGCATTAATTGTCAGGGCACATCCAATGTGATCACCTTTTGGTTAGTTGTTTTATATAAGATATACCCATAATACCTGTTATCTAAAAAAAAAACCTACATACATATGCTCAGCTCGAACCCCCCCCTCCCGGACCCCACCTTGAGAAGTACCTCCACTATCCCTCGCACCTAACCAGACACTACCATTATAAGCTAGCTTTTATTCTCTCCACCACTTCTAACCACATTGACATTTTGGATTCATTGAGACCCAGAATTCTTGCTGTAGATATTTCATGGTAAATTACATCGAGATATGTAAGAAACCAAACTTTACAGCAAATTTTTTCCGGTTGAAACCAGCGTGATGCGATCAGCTTTTTGGCTACTGTGATACCCGATAAAACCAATCTCTTTAGCTGTGGATTCACTGCAAACTCAAAAACATCATTCAACAGCAATACCGAGGGGTGTACAGGTATATTCCAAGATACGAGTTTTGATATTTGTTGGGTCACATCTTTCCAGAATGCCTTAACTGGTGAGCAGTCCCAATACATGTGCATAAATGTCCCTTCGTCCCCATTTGTACATTGGGTGCATTTGGAATCTTGTTTGAGCCCCATTCGGCACAGTCTTATAGGAGTCAAGTATGAGGTTACTATATGGTTTATTTATCTTGAATGAGAATATAGAAGTCAAACATTTAGACCTATTTTCTGCAACACATGACTTGACAAAGCCTGTTTATGCAACATGGATAATCACGAGGACCCTGATCTGCAAAAGACATAATATTTACACTCTTTTCAACACTCATAATATTTACAATTACATGTCTGGTGTCGTCTATATAGGTCATTTTCCATCACATCATTAGCCTACTTGTATTTATAAGAGCAAATATCAGCCCACACAGAGTGGGGCGGGGCTAGGGGGTGGCTACTTGAAGCTAATTTCCATCTGTAGTCTATCCAGCTGCTAACTTTATTTGAGTGAGTTAAGTCTTGGTGTTATGGTAGACTCAGACCTAAGCTTTAAATCACAATCAACAAGTTGACAAAAACATAATTCTTCCACCTTAGAAACATAGCTAAAGTACGGCCATTTATATGTCTTACCTTGACTTTGTCTATTTTACTGCTATCTATTTTATGCTTTATATCTGCACTTTATGCATTGCTCTTGATCTGCCAATGTTGTGCTCATTTTATGCCTGTCTTTTTGTACTGCTGTGAAGCACTTTGAGCTGCAATTCTTGTATGAAAGGTGCTATACAAACACAGTGTATTATTATTATTATTATTATTATTATTATTATTATTATTATTATTATTATTATTATTATTATTATTATTATTATTATTATTATTATTATTATTATTATTATTATTATTATTATTATTATTATTATTATTATTATTATTATTATTATTATTATTATTATTATTATTATTATTATTATTATTATTATTATTATTATTATTATTATTATTATTATTATTATTATTATTAATTATTATAGTTTGCTTCATTAATTAAAGGGTGTGAATTTAAGTGTTCTCTAGTGCCTTTTGTCCGCTTTAAGGTGGTGGTCTAAGTTAAAGGTTGTGGTGTCGAAGTTAAAAAAATCCTATCTGGGCTAAGCCCCGGATCTAATACAATCCTAAATCCGCCCCTGACACAGACGTTCTCTGGTTTATGTTTGCAAATTATTTTTAAAGTAAACATGCTGACAGATGCTCTAATTACCCAAAACAAGTGGTAGGTATCTAGATATATCTGTGTACTACACCCACTGGGCCTTGAGATGCTGTGAAATGCTTACAGAACGTGAAAACCGATAAATGCCTAAATGCTTGTGAAAACATTCTCTATGGGCAACGTTCAAACAAATCTGTTTCTATCTTGTTAGCAAATGTTGGCACATTCACAGTATGGATCATGTGTAGTTATCTCTCTACAAGATTCACCCAATAGTGTCTGATAGATATGTACCTGCAGGCCACCATACGACTCCAATCAATCAACGTATGATTTATACGGTCTTGTGTTTCACTCATTCAATAGCCTTTTCTGTGATGAAGTATAGGCATCTTGAAAGACAGTAGAATCAGTACAGGAAGCATTTTTATGTCCGCTATGGGGCAGTTTGCCCCATAGCAAACTATGGGGCAGATTCGCCTGTGCTTTGGCGCAGAACGTTTCAGAGGCACAAGCATGACCATGTGGGAATATGTTTCACATCAGGCACAGGAAGTATTTTTGGGGAATTCCAGATTTCTTCATTTACTTTTTTTTACAGTAAGAGGGCAACAACAACAGCTTCAAATGCTTCTACCAAGACTACTGCAAGGTACTGTAGATGTAGAAAAGATACTGACACCATATAGTAACGGGTTGAATATGCAGAGAAAATACAACAAAAACACAAATGGGCCACATAGGCTACTCATTCTATAAGCATGAATAATTTAATTTGAAAATGAATGCAAATTACACTATAAATGAGATAGACATCATGTATTGAACGAAGGCACAGGACCTGCTTTTCCTTTGGTGTTATCTGCTACCAGTGGATGGTGTAAATGACACTATTCTATACATACATCCTACATGTAGACCTGTGGTGTAGGAGTTATGGCTTGTCAAAGTTAACACACTGACCTTTAGCTGTGACACAGCCTCACCACATAGGCCGTCTCATGCTGACTCTGTTCAGCTAGCGATGGATAACCTCCAATATTCCTCTGCTGCTCTGCAGGAAGCTCTCGTCAAGCTTAGACTGGTGCTGAATGCTTCTCCAGAGTTAGACAAGAAGATAGATACCAATGTCATCTCTATGCATCCGGAGTGTTGGACGTCCCGTGATGAAGACCGGGAGGATGCGACCCTCTCTGCGCCGCCCCTTTGCCTCAAATAGATCTGCTATCAGCTCTATCTAATCTTTCAAAATGTTCAGTTGCTATCGCATGCACTTATCTGTGTTTCACTACACATATGAGTGCATGCCTACCAACTGTTCGCCTGTTTTACTGCAACACTACTATCACCGACATCTAAGAAGGGAGATCCCCCCTTGAATGGCCCTTCTAAGCTTTCTCTCCTCCACATTGCCTGTGGTGCATTTTTTCCTATTGCTAGGAGTTTTTCCTTACCTTCGTGTGGGGTATGTCTGGGAGTGTTGCATTTTATTTTGCATTTATTTTAAATTTTCTGGACTTTATGGTGTTCTTGTTTTGTTCTTGACTTATTGTGATGTTTCTTCTTGACTTGTTTAAAGAAGACGTGTCCGGCCCATGGGGACATTAACGGTAGGTTATGTAGATAACCTAGTTATATTAGTATTGGCTGAGCGTTCCGCTCTGAGCCGTATGAGATATTCTATCTCCTATGATACCTAATGTATCTCCCTACGAACAAAAAAATACATGCACCACACCTGTATGGGGCTCCGCCCCTATGGTGGCACCGCCCATATAGCAGTGACGGTAGTCACCACACACCCTTCCTCGCCAAAAACCCGTCCCAGGAAAAGATTCCTCAAGAGGGAACTCAGGGCCGCGCAGAGCGGAACGCTCAGCCAATACTAATATAACTAGGTTATCTACATAACCTACCGTTATATGCCGTATTAGCTATCGCGTTCCGCTCTGAGCCGTATGAGATATGGGGAAGAGCGGACGCGAAGCCCGACAAATGTACCCCCTGAGGACCCGTAAGCCCACATCAAGGGGTGCGGGGAGCCCTGTCACCCCATCCTCCCTAACGAAGGGGGGGCGCAGTCAACTCCACCTGAAAAGCGAACAAGAGGGAAACTAGAACCCCTTGAACACACCGTACAGGCGGAACCACGTGTGACCCAACACACTGTGGCCCAAACCCATACACCCCTGCTACCCAACCAAAGGAAGGGAAGCAGGCAAGGCCACAGACCCCAGAACCGCCTGGGAGACAGAACCCCCGGTCATGTCCATGAGGTAAAACCTAACAAAGGGGCCCGGGGAGGACCAAGAAGCCGCAGCACAAATGTCCTCTACCGAGGCCCCACCCAGGAGGGCGGCAGAGGCAGCCACCCCACGAGTGGAGTGCGCCCTGACGCCCCCAGGGGGATCCTGCCCAGCCAACGTGTAGCAGAGGGCAATACCCGCGCACAACCAACAAGCCAGACGACGCTTCGACAGCGCTTTACCAGCATGAGCCCCACCGTAACAGACAAAAAGCTGATCGGTAACCCTGAAGCCCTGAGTACGGCTGAGGTAAAACCCCAAAGCACGGACTGGACATGACAGGTGAAGGCCCGCATCCAACTCACTAGCGTGAGGAGGAGGACGAAAAGCCTGAACCACAATATCCCGGGAGCGGAAAGAACTCCGGATATTCTTAGGCACGAAAGCAGGATTAGGTCGCAGAGTGGCACCGCAATCGGTCCGAAAAGACAGGCACTCTGGACGTACCGAGAGAGCACAGAGCTCACCTACGCGTTTAGCGGAAGTGACAGCCAGTAGGAACGCGGTCTTGAAGGACAGCCGGCCCAAAGGCGCCTGCTCGAGCGGCTCAAACGGAGCCAAGGACAACCGACCGAGGACCAACTGAAGATCCCAACTCGGAGCCAAGGAGCGTTGCACCGGCTTAACGCGTCGAGCGCCAAGCAGGAAACGCTTCACAAGAGGGTGGCTGAACAAAACAGTCCCCTCAAAACCCTCATGATAAGAGGATATAGCTGCCGCATAGACCCTCACCGTCGAAGCCGACAGCCCATCAAGAAGAGACTGGAGATAACTCAGAACAGCATCCAGGGGACAGGAGACTGGGTCCCAGCCCCCCCCCCTTACACTACTCTTTGAACGCACGCCACCTGCCCGCGTAAACCGCGGCAGTGGAGGGAGCAAACGCACACCGAATGGTATCAACCACAGAGGGCTCCATCCCCTCCAGACTCACCCCCCCACCAGCCACACCATCAGGGGCTGACCCAACACCGGAGGGTGGACAAACACCCCGTTGTGCTGAGAGAGGGCCGTCTCCGACCACGGAATGACCCAAGGAGGAGCGATCAGAAGCTGGATTAAGACCGGGAACCATACCGACGTGCCCCGGTCCGGCGCGACCAGGATCACCGTCCTGCGCTCCCTCCATATCCGCTCCAACAGCTGACCCAACAGATGTACAGGAGGGAAGGCGTACAGAAGACCGGGCGGCCACGGAAACGTCGAGAAGGCATCCACCCCCAAGGGGGGGCGATCCGCTCGACTGAGCGAGAACCACAAGGGGCACTTGTGAGAACGTCGGCACGCAAACAGATCTACCGAGGCCTCCCCGAACCGATCCCAAATCTGCCTGACTATGTCGGAGCGGAGTTCCCACCCGTTGTGACGAAGACCGCCCCGAGACATCACATCCGCCCCCACATTCTCCGTACCAGGAACGTGGAGCGCCGTCAGACTGCGCAGCCTGCGGGATGCCCATAGCAGCAGTTCGCGCGCCGCCTGGAGCAGGCGGGCGGAACGAGTCCCACCCTGCCTGTTGATATACGCCGCCGCCGTCACATTGTCCGTCCTGATCAAAACGTGCCTGCCCACCACAAGGTGGTGGAGCCGTTGAAGGACCAGAAGAACCGCCTTCAACTCCAACACATTGATATACAGGGGAACCTGGCCAGCATGACCCGTCCATCTGCCCCCCAATGCATGAGACCGAAGCACCCCTCCCCAACCCGTGAGAGAGGCGTCGGTGAAGACCGTGACGTGTGAGCTCCTGCCGCCCATGGGGACCCCAACGGAGAGGATACCCAGCCTCCTCCAATGGGTGAGGTCCCCCCATATCGACAAAGGAACCGTCAACCGTTTCCTCTTGTCCCTCACTGGATCCAGTCTCAAAGAGACAAACCACCTCTGTATCCTCCTCATAAAGAGGAGGCCAAGAGGAACCACCACGTGAGCAGCCGACATAAGGCCCAGCAGACGCATCACCTGCAGCGCCGTAACCGTCCCTCCCAGACGGAAACCCCCGAGCGCGTGACGGAGAGCCCCCCGACGCTGCTCCGAGAGGGTCGCAAACATGGGCCTCGACCTCAAGATCAAGCCCAAGTACTCCACCTGTCGACTGGGAAGAGGTGTACTCTTCTTCCAATTCACAGCAAAACCCAGGCTGGTGAGGAATTCCACCACCAGCCTGGTATGAGACCTGGCAACCTCCTCCGAACGACTGAGGAGTAGAATGTCGTCGAGATAGAATAGAACTCGTATCCCCCGACGACGTAAAGGCTCCAGTGCAGTCGCCACGCACTTGGTGAATGTGCGGGGAGCCAGAGAATACCCGAACGGCATTCTGTGGTACTCGTACGCTACGCCCTGAAACAGGAACCGTAGGAACTTCCTGTGAGGAGGGAAAATAGGAACGTGAAAATACGCATCCTTCAGGTCTATGGAGGTGAACCAGTCCCCCCTCCTGACAGCAAGCAGAAGGAGTCTGACGGTCAACATTCTGAACGGTCTCGCTACAATCAACCGATTGAACGCGGACAGATCCAGTATAGGTCTGACCCCCCCTGTTTTCTTGGGCACCAGAAAATAACGGGAGTAGACGCCTGACATTGCGTCCTCGCTCGGGACCACAACGACGACCTGCTTCGCCAACAGAGATTGGATCTCGTCGGCCAGGGCTGTCACCGCGTCCGACCCTGACAATAGGGTCGGTACCAAACCTGAGAACGGAGGATGGGGCTGTGCAAACTGCAAAATCAGCCCCGCCTCTAACGTTCTCTGCAACCACCGATTCAAAAGGCATTCCCGACGCCATATGTGAATATAATCCCACAGTGCCCCCGCCACCAACTGACGCTGGGCCGCAAGGAACCGTAGATAGTTGGCCCGGTCCCCCCCGTCGTGCAAAACACCCAAGGGAGGACCCCGACAGAAAGGGCCGGTTTGATACGGGAGGAGCTGTCACCAAACTTGTGGACACACACTCGCCCCCTGAACACCCCACCAGCGTATGCTGAGGAGTCGTTCCGCAGCTAGACACGCAAGGCATGAGGACCCCATGGGCTCCCACACGCCGAAGCCCTGCAGTGATATTGCTACCACTCAAATCACGCTCGCCTCTTCTTTGCAGACCACTGCCAGTTTGACGGGAGTGGGAGGCAACAGCGCGACACCCCGCCTGGCGAGGGCGAAGCCGGGGTAACCCCTGCTGAGCATTCAACAGAAGAGGCACCGAATCCCCCTGCTGACCACCGGAGCTAGTGGCAGCTGTAACACCAGGTTCCACCCACCCACAACCTGCGGTGTAGGAACCACGCGACGACGGAACATTCTCACGGACAGACCCAGGTTCAGCCATCAACTGGGTATCAGCCCCTGCCCCCATGAGAAGCGAAGAATGGGGCCGCATACGCTTCAAAGAAGGTTCGCGGCCCGCAGCCAAAGGAGAACGCTCAGAGCCCCGCTTCTGAGGGTAACAGAAAACGGACCGAACGGGGAGCGGGCTGCTCGCGGCAAAATGACGACGGGTTGGTATACCAAACCCGAAATCACCCAAAATGGCCGATCCCTCGGCCGCCAAGGCTGTCGGCCTCGCGATACCCCGTTGACACTCCAACCAGGGCACCACTGGCGGGGGAAAAATGGCCGCCTGTCGAGGATCTCGCCACAGTCGTTGACGAGACCGTGCCCCCACCTCTGGCTGCACAGCGTGAGACGGTGTAGGACCCCGATCAAAAACCACCTGCGCCTCCACAGAACGCCCAAAAAGACTATCTGTGGAAAAAGGAGTCATGAGGAGAGAAAACCTATCCTCTTCCCCAAGAGGAGACTGCTCCAACCAAACATGCCTAACAACTAAAGTTGATAGCATCCGAATCCTCCCCGCAGTTATAGCTTGGGACTGAGTCAAGATCTCTATAACACCACAAACATGAATCACGTTTACAATGTCGGTCTGACCCAAAGACCCACAACCCGACGCCATCTTGGATAGGAAAGTAGCCAGCTGAGCCACAACACTGGCCGCCGCTAAATGCCATCCTGCAGCAGTATACCACTCATCCGTCCATACTGCCACCCTCCGAGCCGATATGTTATCAAGCATCGGCCGGGCGGAACGCCATTCATCCCTGCCTGGGCACAGGAAAAAAGCTACCTGGCTGCTTAGCCAAGGTACCCCCGGCCTGCACCCCGTTGTCAGCCCCTTCACCCGTAAAAAAGGTAAATAAAGCTCAGCAAACCCCCCCACATCCACCACCGACTGACCTTCATCAATGAAGCTGGTAAGAGGAGGGAAGAGCGGAAACCCGCGGTGGGGATTACTAGACATTCCAGCGTCAACATCAGTGTTAGCAGAAAAAACAGTAGTAGCATTAGTGTTAACAGCATGTTCCAGGATCGCCAAGACATCGCCCACGACAGTGGAACGATCGCCAAGCCGCCCCGGCCCCGGTGCCGAAACATACTCCACAGCACGACTAACACCGACATCGATGCCTACTGACACAGACCTCACCTTTGTACAAGCCGACCCGTTAGCCAAACCTTGTACGCTGCCCCCCGGTCCGTCGCCGTCAGCCGAGGAACCACCAGCACAGGTCTGTGTCGTCGAAACAAGCTCCGGAGAATCCAGGGAAACACAATCCTCCGGTAAGCCCTCAATATTACGAATCTTCTTTAATCTTTTCATCCTACTAGTTATCGTACGGTGCACGCATCCGAGTACGCTGGGACGAAAATAGAGGAAGGGTGTGTGGTGACTACCGTCACTGCTATATGGGCGGTGCCACCATGGGGGCGGAGCCCCATACAGGTGTGGTGCATGTATTTTTTTGTTCGTAGGGAGATACATTAGGTATCATAGGAGATAGAATATCTCATACGGCTCAGAGCGGAACGTGATAGCTAATACGGCATATAACGTGTGTTGTCGGGCCTTACAAATAAATTTGATTTGATTTACAAATAAATTTGATTCAGTAGAAAGCCATCTTACAAAATATATGTACACTGCAAAAAAGAGCCATATGGATAGTACATCATGGTAGATATTTAGATCACACAAATTTTGTCTGTTTGTAAAGAGTCAAACATTAAAATTCATGGACTTAAAGGAACACGTCAACTATTTGGGAAATTAGCTTATTTGCCATCTACCCTGGAGTTAGACAAACAGATACATACCCTTTTCTTCTCTGTGCATGGATTAGGCTTAGGGAACAGCCGCACCGTTAGCCTAGCTTAGCATCATTCACTGGCAGTAGGTGTGCCAGTGTAGCCTAGTTCCCAACAGTCACGAAATACACTCCAAATACAACTCCAAAACTTTCCTGTAAACATGTTGTGACCTGTGT
The DNA here is from genome assembly GCF_963971535.1 of Notolepis coatsorum. Classification (NCBI taxonomy): domain Eukaryota; kingdom Metazoa; phylum Chordata; class Actinopteri; order Aulopiformes; family Paralepididae; genus Notolepis; species Notolepis coatsorum. Next base: position 24,589,541 of record NC_140177.1, on the reverse strand, counting down.
ATTTACCACGTGGAGAAATGAAAAAAAAGAATTAGACATTTTTGTTTTCTAAGCAGATATATACTCGGATAATTTTTTTGCCAAACCACTGCTGCCTGGGCACAGTAATTTCATCACCTTAAAACAAAAGCCCACTTTTTTTTCTAACTCCAGGGTAGATGGCAAATAAGCTAATTTCCCAAAACGTTGGCGTGTTCTTAATAAAATTTAAATCTGAACAAATTATGTTTCTGGCAATAAAAAACAAATTACCAAGCAACATTTAAATAAAATTCATGGCTAGAGAGTGTTTATAATTTTAGAGGGACATTAGCTAACAACCTATTGTACGTACAACTCTTAAAAGCATGTGCATTGCAGTTTGTGGGGTATCACTCTGGTTGGTCTGGATGTGAGTATAAAATTAAGCAATAATGTATTTTATTGTATTGTATTGTATGAATACACTGGAATGTCATAACTCTATGGCAGGAAGAATACCCTGGAACATAACATCAGTTTTACACAAGTCATGATCGGTGGCTAACTTTCTGGAATACACTGGACTTTTACAATGAAGGCCCGGGAACAATAACATCGGTATGTGACCTGCACATGAACCAGATATGGAAGATCAATAAACCTTCATAACGGATTAATGCCCACCCTTGTCGGGGGACGAACTGCATACAAGGATTTAAAAACCTCATTTTCATCTAGAGGTGTAAGCTTGGCAAAGTTATTTAAAAATGTAAGCAATTGTTCCCTAATTTTAGGGATTTCTAAAAAAAAAATCTAAACATCTTTCTTTCTTTTTCTCTGTTTTCTGAAATGTTCCAACCTATACATGTTAGTAGAAGGTTCAAATGAGTATACTAATTGAGGCATATTTTTCATTTTTCATTAACGGGAGAGTGGCTAGGCCACGAGTGACATTCTATTAAATTAGAATGAAAGTTTTAGATCCTATGGCAATTGGCATAGGAAAGTTAAGGATAAATGGCTCATTCTGGGCTAACCGGTGGTGTAAGGGAGGGTGGAGTTGTACGCGAAGGTGGTGTCAAAGGAACTGTGAGGATTCGCCTGTTTCCCTGGACCTTTTTTCCCTGTCCTCTCCTCACCAGCCCCCACCTTTGGACATTCCCTGTCTACTCTCCTTCACCAGCCCCCACCCTTGCGAGAATTTTCCCTGTCTACTCTCCTTCACCAGCCCCCACCCTTGGACGTTCTTGTTCCTCTACCTTCACGCACCTGTTGGGAGTTTGCAATCAGGTCGGGAGAGTACTTAGGTTGCAGACTCCCCTCCAGTCCTTGTCGGGTCGTTCTGTGTTCATGGAGTTCTGTGTGCTGGTCTGTATTCTGGACGTTACCATCACCTGCCGCGTCTCCGACGTGAGACGAAGTGCCAGCCATCACCACCTGTCGCCGTTTGCCTGGAGTGGGACACCGCCTTCGCTCTCTAATTCTCTACGGGAGGTTCCAGTGTTCCCACTCCAGACGTCAAGCCGGTTCGCCATCGCTCCCTATTTCCACGGGAGGACGGCGGGTGCTCATCCCGTTCCCCTCGGACCCCGGCTCGTCATCGCTCCCTATTTCCACGGGAGGATGGCGTGTTCTCGCCCCGGTCCCCTGGGACCCCCTGTGTTCTGCGCTGCCCGTCTGCAGCATCCGAGGAGGAGGAGGAGGATTCCATTAAGAGCAGCAGAGCCCTACTCTGTGTAGGGACGAAGAGGATCTCCGTGCCAGGCCTCCGCCGTCGGGCCCCTGTCCCCGTGCCAGGCCTCCGCCGTCGGGCCCCTGTCCCCGTGCCCGGCCTCCGCCGTCGGAACCCTGTCCTCATCCCTGTAAGCAGCTCTGGCCCTCGCCCTGTCCAAGGCCTTAACCCTGTTCTCTGTCCCTGTCTCCAGCCCGCCTCTCCGGGGCCTCTGTCCCTGTCCCCCTCTCCAGTGGCCCTGGTCCTGGCCCTGACACTTAGCCCTGGTCCTTAGCCCTGGCCCTTAGCCTTAGTCCCTTAGCCTGTTCGCCTCTTAAGGCACAGTGCCGCATTTTCCATATTTCCTTGACTCTAGTGTTTTTGTGTTTTCCCTTAAAGGGACTGTGCCGCTTTTTGTTCTATAATAAATATTGCCCTGTTTTGGCTTACTCTAATACCTGTCTTGTGTTGTGCGATTGGGGTCGGTTTCAAACCATAACCGGAACACAGCCTTGTACGGCTCTTTGAGGGAGGGGGGTTTAGGGGATTATTTGTATATATGTATGTTTTTAAGCTCGGCTCTCAACGGGACCTCAATAATTGGATATATAACCATTGTGCATTCGTACTCCAGACGCATTACTAACAAGTACACAACAACATGTATAGATTATGGCTAGTTTGAATATAATGATTTGGAATACTGGGGGAATAAATAAACAACATGAACGCAAAAGCGTGCTCACACTGATGAAAAACAAACAGGTTGATGTGGCTCTTCTAAGCGAAACGCACCTTTTAGTGGAAGACAAAGTAACGCTAGCGGACAACATATATCATAACATTAGCCACTCTTCCTTTGGAACGAGATCCCGTGGAGTTGCTATAGTTGCGAAACGGAAGTTGAATATTGAATTGCAGGAAGTATGGTCTGATACAGATGGTCGAATAACCATAGCTAAAATTGTATACAGGAACAGGAAAATAGCATTGGTAGCGGCATATGCCCCAAATATTTACGAGGCTAACTTCTACGCTACACTTACCAGAACAATGTTAAACTTTCCTGAATACTCATTTATAATTGGCGCAGATTTTAATGCCATTTGGGATCCCGGGATGGATAAATCTTATCCCACCTTTTCCAATGATCAGAAAAATTCATCTAATGCATTAAAGGATTGGTCTAAGAATACAGGTGTAAATGACCTATGGCGATCACTCAACCCAACGACCCGAAAGTACTCTTGTCGATCTGCAAGACACAACACATTCTCCAGAATAGATTATGTTTTTGCATCCCCTAGACTATTTGATAACTATGACGTGGAAATGGTACCCAATCAGATCACTGTTATTTACTCCTAAAAGGATCATTTGGTATACTGTCATCCCGAGCCCCAAGATGGCGATTTAACTCGATATTGCTGAAAAACAAGGAATTCATTACACAATTCAAAGAAGCTCTTGTTGAATTCCTGCTGGAGAATGCGCAATCGGTACAGGACCCCAGAATATTATGGATGTCGGTAAAGGGATTTATCAAGGATTTCACCGGGGTCTTTTCCGCCAAAATACGCAAGAATCGTTGTTCAAAACTGGCAGAGCTGGAAACGCTTTACTCTACGTTATTTTCCTCTTTACAATACAACTACTCAGTTCGATTGGAATCTCAAATTAATGTGTTAAAAAAAGAGATTAATGCCATTTTAAAACAACAATCTGAAGTTCAAATACGTAGCACAAGACAACAGTATTACTTTCATGGTTCTAAACCAAGTCACCTACTAGCTATGCAGATACGAGCCAACGCAAAATTTGCAGATATCCCTACTATTCAAAAAGTTTTACTCCAACTTGTACAAATCAGAAATGGCCTTCGATCAAAACAAAATGGACATATATCTTAATCAAATTAATCTTCCTAAACTATCAGAGGATGACGCTAAACAGTTAGAAACACCCATCACACTAGATGAACTTAGGGAGGCCATATCTGAAATGCAAAGTAAGGCTCCTGGAAGGGACGGTATCCCACCAGAAATGTACCTCTCATGCTGGGATGTAATTGGACCCCTATTACTTAATATGATTTTATACTCAATCAAGGAGGGGAATTTCCAAATTAAGCAATAATATCAACCAATTTAAAGGCAGCTATAAATAAGCAGTTATGGACAAATATAAGCGAGAGGAGCTTGAGCAGTAATGTCACTGCATAATATATATATTTTCTCATTTGGATTTGTATATATAAAAAACTGTATCTTTATTTGTTATATTATTTGTATTTGTATTATAATGTAAAATATTGTAAGGAAGGGGCTTTTTCTTATTTTTCTTTATTTTTTACTTCCCCCTGTTCCTTCTCGAACACTTATTGAACTGTATAAAAATAGTCTTTGACTATTTACTTTTTTTTTATTTGATCATTTTTTTTGTAACTTGTTTTATGTTTCTATGTTCAAAACAAATAACAAATCAAATCAAATCAAATCTGGCTGCAAGCTAGCTTAGCTTAGCACAAATTAATGGAAGCAGATAGGCTAACAGCTAAGCTAATGATCCGTATCCGCTTCCATTAATTTGTGTTATGCTAAGATAGCTTTCTACTGAACTGAATAGGGGCGACAGTGTTTCAGGAGGTAGAGCAGTCGTCTGGTAATCGGAAGGATCCCGGTTCGATTTTTGGTTAATCCTGTGTCCTGTGTTGCAGCTGATTGCTGCTAATTGGACACCTGCCTGGCAGGGCTCAAAGGCCCTCCCCCACTCACACATGCACTGACTCTGTTACTGGAAGGCAGGTGGGGGCTCGAGCCGGTCTTCAAACAGGTGAGTATGCCCCTACTTTGTGATTTGATTTGACTACTTGTATGCTGTTCAAATATTTAGTTTAGTGGACACCACAGGTAGGTAGTGTCAGTATTTTCTGGCTGTTTGTAGCTTCCTGTGTACCACTTACCCCTGGGGCAGTCATAGAAGGGATTAGTACCATCTACTTGTCTTGTACCATACCATATACTTGACGGGTTGGTGGTCAATATGATCTTTGGCTTGTAGCAGGTGTGGTTGAAGAGGGTTAGGTCTACAGTGCTTTAGCTTCAGTATAGGTAGGTTAGGGTGCCAGAAAATACAGTTAGTGTGTTAGGGCCTAATGTAAGTGAATTTTTTTAGTTCAGACATGTGGTGGGCCTGGCAGTCCTTCATTGACTGCAGTGTAGATGTAGAAGCTATAAGTAGTCATATCAGATTATAAGGGGCACCTGTTTGAGTTTGTTTGTTATTTTTTTTAGTGTAACACAGGGGGTTTAGCCTCACTTGGTTTGTGTTACTGAAGGGCGTTGGTTCTCTTGTATGGTGTCTCATTTGCTGTGCTTCAGGGGTGCTTCAGCGGTGCTTCAGCTGTGCTTCAGTGGTGCTTCAGTGGTTCTTTATGGTTCTTCATGGTTCTTCATGGTTCTTCACTGGTTCTTCGTGGTTCTTCAGTGGTTCGTTAGTGGTTCTTCAGTGGTTCTTCGTGGTTCTTCAGTGGTTCTTTAGTGGTTCTTCAGTGGTTCTTTAGTGGTTCTTCGTGGTTCGTCAGCGGTTCTCAGTGGTTCTTCGTGGTTCATCGTGGTTCTTCAAATAATTATGTGTATACTAGGGTGGTGTTGAGCTCTGGCAACTCTTGGTACCAAACTGTAAAGTGTGTAGTGTGTGGTGACTGGTACAGTAAGGATGGCTACCGTAGAGGATTTTATTGGTAACCCTTCTGATGAGCTGTTGGAGAGGTTTACCAAAGAGCAAATTCTGAAACTTGCTGTGCACTATGATATTGAGCTTACTGCCAGTGAGAAACGTTTAAAAACAACTGCCTTAGATACTTTGAGGGCTGTACTCATTGAGGAGCGTGTGCTTGTGGCGAAGGTGGACGAGCCTCTGTTGTTTGAGGTGTCTCCACAACTCTCTGGTGTGGCGGAAGGTGTTGCCATTGATTGGAGGCTTAGAGAGTTAGCATTTAAGGAAAAACAGCTACAACAAGAGCGTGAGATTGAGGAGAGACAAATGTTGCTTAAGGAACAACAGCTACAACACGAGCGTGAGCTTAAGGAGCTTAAGGAGAAACAAATGTTGCTGGAGCATGAACGTGTGCTGAAGGAGCTTGACTTTAAGCATGCTGCCTTGCAGGCGGGTTCTCTGCATTCGGAGTAGCGTTCCGCTTTTGATGTCAGCAAAAATATTAGAATGGTGCCTCCTTTTTTGGAGAAGGATGTGGATAGGTACTTTCCCCATTTTGAACGGGTGGCAACCATGTTGAAGTGGCCTAGTACGGCCTGGACGCTGTTGCTGCAGTGTGTCCTCGTTTGTAAGGCGCAAGAGGCGTATACAGTATCACTGGTATCACCTCCCGCTCCCTCCATAAACTGCAAATGGTCCAAAATTCAGCTGCCCGCCTCCTCACTAACACCCGGTCCCGCGAACACATCACTCCTGTCCTCCACTCCCTCCACTGGCTCCCGATCAAACACCGCATTAACTTTAAAACACTACTCCTCACCTTCAAAGCCCTCCACAGCCTGGCCCCCCCCTACCTGACTGATCTCCTTCTCCCCTACCGCCCAACCCGTTCCCTCCGGTCCTCCTCCACTGCCTCCCTCACTGTCCCGACATCCAAGCTTAAAAACTTCGGAGATCGGGCCTTCTCTCGCACTGCACCCCGACTCTGGAACTCCCTCCCCCAGTCCATCAGTCCCCTACACTCTCCACCTTCAAAGCTCGCCTCAAAACCCACCTGTTCTCCCTTGCCTTCAACCCCCCCCACCCCTAAACCCCCCCCTCCCCTCCAACCTGATCGATATGTCTCTAGTCTTTTTTTTTTTTTTGTGCCATCAGGCTGTCTCCCCTGTTCCCCCCATGGTCTCATGTTCCTTTGTTTTTGTTTCTTTGTTGTTTTGTTTTGTTTCTTTGCTTTCGTCTCTTTGTTTGTACCCCTGCTCCCGACTACTGTCAGCGACTTCGGGTTATTGAGAAGCGCTATATAAATTAAATGAATTATTATTATTTATTATACTTCTCTGTCCCTTGAACAAAGTGCTGACTATGGGCTTGTTAAAGCTTCCATATTGAGGGCTTATGAGTTAGTCCCAGAGGCCTATCGTCAGCGTTTTAGAGGCTATCGCAGGTCGGAGGGACAGACGTAAGTTGAATTTGGAAAAGAGAAGGAGAACCTGTTTGATAGATGGTGCACCTCTCAGAAAGCAGAGTCGAAAGAGCAGCAGTTGATTCTCCTAGAGGAATTTAAAAACTGTGTTCCTGATACCATTTCCACTCATCTAAGCGAGCGTAAGGTATTGCAGATAGGCGACGCTGCTGTCTTAGCTGATGAGTTTGGAATACCGTGTTGAGTCCAGGGGTAGGCGTCCTTTTCAGGGGGGCCGTTTCCCAAAACCTGTGTCTGCTGGTCAGGTTACTTCACCTCCTAGGCATGGTGGTTCTGCTAGTGCATTCCCAGAGGGGGTTATATGTTTCTACTGTAAGGAGCCTGGTCATATCGTTGCTGGGTGCCCTGTGCTTGAACAGAAAAATGTCAAAACTGTGGCTCTGGTAGAAACCGTATGCAGGTAGGAGTATCAAAGGTGTGGACAAAGAGCTTGAGGGCTCCTCAACATTTATGATGGATGGATTTGTTTCCCTGACTGATGCACTAGAGTCAAAGCAGGCTATAACAATATGGAGAGATACTGGAGCTTTTCAGTCCCTCATTCTGGAGGGGATTTTGCCGTTTTCAGAAAAGTCTTCATTGCATTCCGGTGCCGTTGTTCGTGGCTTTGGAGGTGGATTTGTGGATGCACCTTTGCATGAGGTCACACTCAACTCTCCCTTAGTATCAGGCAATGTTGTTGTGGGGGTATGTTCTCACATCCCCATAAGAGGTGTGTCCTTCATTCTACGGAATGATTTGGCTATGACAAAGTGCTGGCTACTCCAGTTGTAATTCCCATCCCTGTGGTTTCTGAGGTCCCTGATGAGCTGGCACAGAAACATCCAGGAGTGTTCCCTGTGTGTGCTGTGACATGGGCAATGTCAAAGGACAAAAGTGATGTTGTTGATACCTCAAATTGTGACATTACACTTGGTGACTCGTTCTTTGTTGAATTGGAAAGTGACCCTGTTGAGGGATTTGGGAAGGTGATACCGTCTCATGAGGAGCTAGCGCTAGAGCAAAATAGAGATGTCTCCTTGTCGTCCCTCTTTGAAGTGGCCGCATTTAACCATGAGATGGCGTGGCGTAGTTTAAGTAATGCAGGTGCAGGCGTTGTTGTTGAAGGTTTTGGAATGTACACTATGAATGTACCTCTGCATAGTGCTATTCTTCTTTGTGCCCTAGTGTCGGGCCCGGTGGTGGAACCGAAGGTGACATGCGTGCCGGATACGCATGTGGCAGGAGATGATCTGGCAGCACAGGGTCTCAAGGTCTTTCCAGCCTGTACGGTGGCTGAGGCCACGGACTAATTGGAGGATGATTGTGGGAAGGATGCTATGAGAAATGGTGCTGATTCAGGTGGCACAGTTTCTGTTAGTGTTTCTGGTGTTTCATGCAACGTTCTGGTTGAAGAGGCTACAATGCCTGACTTAAGCTGCCAGCCTTCCCACAGTAGCTCTACTGTTCATGATGTTTCACTTGTAGACAGGGATGATCCCAGTATGTCAGTTGATGATTCTAATGTTGATTCACGTGACCCCACTGACTCTCTGCCAGGCACTGGGTATGGTATGCTAGTCAACCTAGTTACCTGTGTCCTGTACAGCAGGGGCAGCCTTCACGACCTAGTCTAATGAGAGGCAACCATTTTGATTGTGACGTAGTTGATGTGTGTGCCACCATTTTGAGTCATGACGTTGGTTTATGTGCCGCCATTTTGAATCGTGAGAATGTCATGGCTGTTTCTGTGGATAACGTATTACTGTGTTCCAGCGGTGGTGCTGACATGCCTGAAGCGGTGCATCCCACCCTGGAGAGGCATGACTTACTATCTCCTGAACAGGCGGTGCCAGGGAGCCGTGGTTTACTTTGTTTTCCTGTTTTCTGTCCGGGGAGCAGTGAGCTTAGTTCTCATGCTGTTTCCAGTTTGATGCCTCTTTTTGACAGGTCGGTATCGGTGGAGCGGCCTGGTCAAATAAAGTTTTTGTTTTGGGATGATCTGTTCATGGGTGGATTGGCTTTTAGGCCTGGCGCCTCAGTAGAACTGGTGGTGGTGAAGACAGATCGGATGTTCCCACCAGATCCACTCCATCTGGGTCCAGCAGGATACATTTTGGGGGGGGGGGCTCATTTACCCAAGAGTCAGAGAGATGTTGTTTGTATTAAATAACATTGTCGAATGTTCTCGTGTGGGGAGCATTCGACAACGTTGATGGTCGTGTTCGACAGGGGCCGACCCATTGCCGCTTTGTGGTAGTGACTCACTGTTTGGTGGTTTGATGTGTAGTGGTTGCCTCCTGGGCAACCATTTTGGTGGGGGAAGTGTTATGTACCATGCTTTTTGGTTAATGCTGTGTCCTGTGTTGCAGCTGATTGCTGCTAATTGGACACCTGCCTGGCAGGGCTCAAAGGCCCTCCCCCACCCACACATGCACTGACTCTGTTACTGGAAGACACTGTTGGAATAGTGTCTCCCTCCCTTCCACCACATTGATCTTTAGTTTGCGCTGGATATCATAATAAGTATAGTCTTTTGGTTTAAACATAGACCGTTGGTGTCTATGTCCCCTTATGTTGCTTCCTTCTGAGCCAGGGTCGTAACAGTGAGTGAATGGGTAAAATGTGAGGAACAAATTGTAAAGCGCTTTGGATAAAAGCGCTATATAGATGCAGCCATTTACAATTTACCATTTTGTTGTGTCTGGGTCTTCTCTCTCAGAGAGGCATAATATGCATTGGTATCTGTTTTTCTTTAAGGCCATTGATCTAAAATTGTCAACATATATCACAAGGATGAATCCTGGGCCCTCATTTATCAACAATTCTTAGAAAGTGTTCTATTTTCGTTCTTAAGCACATAATTTAGAATGTGTGTACGTACAGAAAAATCTGGATTTATCACACGTGCGTAGACGTGTCCCACGCACACTCTGTGTCGATAAATACCATTTGTTCTTAACGTCTATGCTCGTGCACGATTATCCATATATGGTCATGAAACACCCCCATGGGATGTGAAATAATGGACTAAGCCGAGCGAACTCTGAGAAATTTCACTGAGAGCGAGATTGATCACCGAGGTCTAACCAACTAAGAGCGAGATTGATCACCGAGGTCTAACCAACTAATTCAACGTATACAGCATTTCCCGTTGTGAACAATCTTATTTGGAAACATGACACACAGAATAATAGTATTCAGCGTTTTATTTTAAACAATATTTAATCGTATGATTATAAATATTTTTAGAGAATAAATAAATCCAATGAAGTTGTCAAGTTCACACTTCACAGACAACTCCGCTGAGGAGGAGGGAGCGTGTAGACTATCTTCGGTGCGCCGGGAGCCAAGGATGTTGACTGACCCAGTCATGCTACAGAACCAGCACATTGACAGAAATAAATGACAAGCTGACCCGACATTAAGCACTGTAATGACTGAAATTAAATCAATTTCAGCCGGCCAACTCTGCGCTCATGCCTATTGTGCGCTCGTGAGCCCGTGGTTCTGGTCAGAGTCATTATGGCTTCAGTCAGTTGATAACCCTGATCTGCATTTAAGTGATGTTTTAATTATAGATTCCCCAGTAATAACATTACAATTGAATTAAATACAATTAGGCCTGAATGAGTCGTGTTCCTCCCAGCCACCGGCAACGACATTATCAGGCAAATTTGCTCCACGCTCCAATGTGGGTCTCAAATTGCGGTACAAATCAAGGAGAATGTGTCTCGGGTAGCGAACTCTACTGTTAAGCCTTAAGGTCCCCCTATAGGGGGACCCTGCTTTTCTTTATCATAAATCGATCAATAGAGACCGTATTAGATCCCCAATTATCATTGGAAAGCCACACTCATTGGCTACAACCCTGTGCAAAGATTTTCGAGATCACCAAATGATTGACGGAGCTAGAGCCCCGGGAGTCGGGGGTGGTAATGTGTACTTTTGCGTACTTTGGGGCACGCCTCACATATCGGCATGTAACTCGAGAACCGCTGAACGGATTTTGTCACCTGAAAGGGCAATCGACAGGCAACAAATAGGGCTTTAATTCCATCTATATATTGTATTAAAAGTAATGCACACCCAAGCCACTAGATGTCGGCAAAGAATCGTCGACATGTGGGCCCTTGGATGTTAAGAGGTTAATGTTTAAAAAAAAAATTAAAATGTGTAGCCAAGAGTAAAGACCATAACTCTATCAAAACAGTAGTCAAAGTGTATATTTTCATTTTTACCGATGTTTTATACGATTTATCGGAAATACGAATTTATCGGAAAATGCTAATTATCGTAAAAACCACAAGGAAATTACTAAATCCAGATTCAACCCTGCCATTGGAAAGAGGAGCATTTTCCCTATCCATAGATGTATGATATGGCCATAATAAGGTCAAGGTCAAGTTCAAGGTCAAATATTAATTTATAATTAAAATCGATTATCATTAATTACTGTATCTACAAATCCTTCTGTTTAATCATCTTCCCGCGGTTCATTTGCTTAGATTTTTTTTACACACGATCTCAATAAGGTGGTGAATGAGCTCAGTGAGCATTTTCTCGTGCCCCGCAGATTTAACACGATCAAAGATGCAAAAATCATAAATCATAATTCATATTCTCCTTTTCTTCATTACAATTTACTCAGCCTAGTAACAGACACAATATTTTTGACACTGGAAATACATACCCCCAGGTCCCTAGATGTTCCTAGATACCAAGAACATGCTAATTGACCTTGCAGACTGTCACACTCCCAGGTCAGGTCAGACCTGGGAGAGAGAACACCACAGACATGATGTGAATAATGGTCTCCTACCACCCTCTGGTGGTCACCCGCAGACGGTGCGGGCCAGCACAGTGGACATGTTGACTAATGTATTGACTATAATTAATAGTGTGATTAATGTGGTGTCATGGTGTGTGCTGTTGTTGACTTTCCCTTCCCTTGTTTGATGTGGTTTCACTGTTTTGGTTTTGTGTTGTGAGTTTGCTTTAGTGTTTAGTTGGTGTTAATTGTTTCTATGTTTTAGACTGGCCTGCCAGGTGTTTTCAATGATGATTAGTATAGGTATTTAAGTGTGTGTCTTCCTCTCCTCGTCGTGGCATCATTTCCTCCAGTTCCTCGGTGTTCCCCTGCCCGTCGTGTCTCCTGTCTTCTCCCTTGCCTTGCTGTTTTGTATTGAGAGTTTGTAAGTAGATTTAGTATTTTGTTTCATTGAGTTTTATTTTCCGTGTTTACAGTTCAGTTCGATGTCATTAGCTCCAGCTCGGCTGAGCCGTTTATGTTTATTTTTGTAACGTGCCGTCGTCATCGAGTAAAGTCTGTATACACGTTATCCTGCTGTCTCTGCCTCCTCCATTCCTGTCCGCAAACTGAGTTCTCATCGCCTTCCCTCACTACCCAATCGTAACAGCAGAAGTGGAGCAATCTTCCCTTTACTTAGGCATGTACCTTTAGGCGAAACCGGTCTACAGATTAACAGGTTAATATTATTATGTTCTCTCTCTGCAAATAGACATGCCCTATATCCAGGGCCGCCTGGGAGAAATGCGAGGCCCTGTGCGAGATTTAAACACGAGCCCCCCCCCCCCCCCCCCCCCTAAAAGGTAAAAAAAATATATATATATATATTTTTTTTTATTTTTTATTTTTTCATACAGTCAACATATTCTTAAATAATAGCGCTGCCCGAGGCTGGGCATGATACAGTCAACATATAGCAAGAGAGAGAGCGAGAGAGAGCTCCCGTTCTACAGTCAATATACAGTGTTATCGCTGCACAGACCCGGCAATGCCCCTGACCCTCCACCAGAGCAAGGCCAGAGAGAGAGAGAGACACACATTGGAAAGAAACAACCCAAAACCAGAGCAAATTGAAATGCTATTTGGCCCTAAACAGAGAGTACAGAGTGGCAGAATACCTGAGCACTGTGACTGAACCAATACTAAGAAGATCCTTGACTAGGTAGTGGTACAGACTCAGCGAGCACAGCCTAGCCATCGAGAAAGGCCGCCATAGGCAGACCTGGGCCCTCATTCATCAACGTGTTCTACGCACAGATTTGTGCTTACCCTGTGCGTACGATCATTTCTAAGCAAAGAGTGGGATTCATCAATTTCAACTTGAACTTGACTTCGTGCTTATATTTACGCACAGCTCGGACCATGCGTACCTGGCGCCCAGTGGTAGAATATATTATTACAACAAGGAAATGAGCTTCTGTGCATAATAACACTGGATGTTCTGTATGAACCGTAATTCATTATAGTTCATTGTAAAATAGCAACAGTAGTGTAATTATGGTCAAAACCCTATAAATAGCATTTGGAATAATAGATCTTTCTCTCAGAATGAATGCAGCATGGTTTATATAGCGTTATCGGAATATACGGGGTGTAGGCTACTGACTGACTGCGCTCCGCGTAGCTTGATTGATTGATTGATTGAAACGTTTATTAACAGATTGCAGAATGGGTACAGTACAGTACAGCAGCTCAGTACATACAATTGTTAAGGGGATGCAGACCAGAGAAAGACTTTCGTCTTGTTTACATCAGGGTCCCCCATTTTCAATTCATCATAAATCATAAAGCTCAACTCGTTATTATTTTGCGCACAGACCGCCGAAACACGGGAACGTTTTGATTATATTTAAAAGGCTTTACGTTAAACGAAACAAGTGGAATTTCGAAGCTGTAAGCAGAATACAAGTCATATGAATATAGTGTTCTTCCCCCTTTTTACTGTATAAGAAAGAATAGAAAACGCATTGCAATGACACCAGATAGTGGACAGACTATGTATATGATGGGATTCAAGTTCGCGTTTTTGTTGATCATAGGCATGCTGTCAGAGTATGATATCTTAATCAAACATTCTAGAACATTTGTCGTCACAGATCATGTCCTAATAGAACATGGCTATGGCATGGATCGTGATATTGTGTGGACTGTTATTATTACTGTACCGGGCGGTACCACCCATTGTGACAACAGCCTTGTGAGTCCCGCACACAAACATGATGGAATTCAAGTTCATGTATTGAAAGGCAGGCTACATCATACATGCAGTGAGATTCATTGTTCTTGTATATGCTCTCGTATTATTGTTTATATAGGCTACCCAATACTGACATCAAAATAGATTGTAGTATGCCTCTAGAAATCATATGCAGCAGGTAGAAAATTGACGGGAGATCCATCGCGATTTGGAATAAAATTGAGGAGAACTTTAATCCCTGGGTATTAATCAAACAACACAGGAAAAGGCAGTCATATTCCAGCGCGGTATTTATTAGTGTTTGCGCTGCCCAGGCAGCAATGGTTAATAGATATCATATCCGACATCACCGTAAGTGTACACGTCTGTCAGCCTGTCTCATGACACGCTTCCCTCGGCTTAGTCCATTTTTCCACATTTCATGGGTGTATTCCATTACCGTATATGGTTAATCGGGGCGTTTCTGGTATGCAAATACTTAAAACAGTGCACGAGCTCAAACGTAGGATCAAAGTCATATTCATCATGACAGGTGTGCGTAGAGCCTGCGTACGCACGTGTGATGAATCCCAACTTCCCTGTGCGTACACTGGTTCTACATTCCGTGCTTACGTGTGGAAATAGAACATGTTCTACGCACACATTGATGAATGAGGGCCCTGGCTCCCAAGCGAAGACAGACCCACTGCACTCAAGATGAGGTGGAAACCGAGCTCCACTTCTTAACAACCTGCCCACTATACCAAGACATACTTCCCACAAATTGCAAACACCCAAAGAGACTTTGAAAACATCGACAATAACTCAAAACTCCCATACCTACTGAGAGAAATACAAGAATGTGAAATAAAGCCCATTTGAATTGAAGAGAGAGAGATAGATAGAGCATGTCTGTGTGTGTTAGAAAGAGAGAGATAGAGAGAGAGCATGTCTGTTTGTGTGTGTGTGTTAGAGAGAGAGCATGTATATGTGTGTTAGAAAGAGAGAGAAATATATAGAGAGTGTTGTGAAGGGCCAGATTAAACCGAATATATATATTTATTTATATATATATATTTAATTGTATTTGTATATTCTCTAATATTCCCTGATATCCCTTGTATATTCCTTGTACAATATGCATTGAATATCCATTCTAGCCTACTGAACATCCCATAATAGTCTCCATTCTACTATTGGTCGAGACCTTGGTGCCAGGCTGCCATACCCCTCAGACCCAGTTCAAACGTACCGCTCGACATGTACGAACAAGTCCTAGTTCCGCGTAGGAATTTGGCTACCGCACCACTAATGGGACTATTTGTTCATAGTGCGTATATATACTGCGCTACTAAAGTAGGACTTTTTTTTCAGTCCAGTTTCTTACCCTCCAATAGAGTCACAGACGTAAAGCCTCCCCGCGACGCCACGTGTGGGAGTAAGGCCAAGTTCGGCCTACCATCGGTATTGAGACATCGTGTATATTAATATTTGAATAGTCATATTTGGCACTATATCGTCGAGTTGGACGTAGTCTATTAAGCTAATAATAGTCTGTTAATATATAGTGCTTCGTGCGGTGAGAATACTACCGTAGTCAGTACCCCATCGTTTCGGGCAGAGAACTGGCTGCTTACCCAGGGTGGTTGACCCTATGTGAAGCTGCACCCGAGGAGCCCCAGAGCCGACGAGCGAGTGGACCTGTATACCGGATTATTCTACCGACGACAGCCCGCCTTCCCAGGCACGGATTATGCTTTGGATACTTTGATTATTCTATGGATAAAGACCCCCGACACTACCGTGTGTTGGAACCCCCCCCCCTGGAGAGGACGCAAGGTGAGGAGACGCTCTGCAAGACGAGGTCTCTCCACATCTCTCCCCCGTGGACCGGAGAGAGCCGGCCCACAAAGAGTCCACCTGCTTTCATCTGTGGTCCAAGGATCGCCGGCGCATTGAACGGCACTACAGTGGGTTCACCTGGGATACCCTTGGCCGGACGAGGCAGCTGGATTCTACCCCCCCCCCCCTCCTACTCCTGTCGGCTTACAAGCGACCGGATGAACCCCCTCTAGTGTATCCAGCCTATAATCATTAAAGTATCATTGCTGTTATTCCTTAACTATTCCAGGTCGTATATTTACCACCTGCGCCTTAAGAGATTGGACATTCTCTATTGATATACCGACGAATACTCCTTGCCATAAAAGTGCATACTATTTCAATTCATAAATGTAATTAAGTGATTAAGTGCTTATTCTACACACCATCGCTGTGTAGGAAATAAAGACCTGTTTCTAATTCGTACATTTGTGTTGGATCCGTTTCATCTACGTGAGAGTGTTCATGATAATATATTTATGCCGTGTACTGGGTGGCCGAATATTAAGTACAAAGGTAGTGGTAGTAAGTATCATATCTAGTAATACAGTCAGGGAATTGTACCCCTCAGTTACAGAGAGAGAGCATGTCATTTTGTGTGTTAGCTGCACTTGAATGCACAGACTGGAGTGTATTCCGTGATAACACAGCCAATATTAACGAATACACCGAAACGGTAATTGACTATGTCTGTACTCTGGTAGAAGAAACAATCCCCTCCACCAAAATTAAAATCTACCCAAATCAAAAGCCCTGGGTAGACAAATCCGTCCGTGAGGCTCTGAAAGTGCGCACTTCAGCATACAACACCGGGCTGGTGACAGGCAACATGGAAGAACACAAGATGGCAAGATACAACGTCAGGAGAGCAGTAAAAGAGGCAAAACGGCGTTACAGGGATAAAGTTGAACCTCAGTTTGAACAGGCTGACTCTAGAGGCATGTGGCAGGGCCTCAGAACAATGACAGACTACAAAGGCACCCCCCTCAAACTGAACAGTGACATCTCCTTAGCAAATGATCTCAATTCCTTCTATGCGAGGTTTGAGGCTGTGAATAACAACACCAGCCTACAAACCACGGCAATGGGGGGGGGGGGGGGGGTCTGCTGATGGAGACTCAGTGTTCAGGGTAACAGAGCATGAGGTGAGACGGATCTTTAAAAAAGTGAATATCAGGAAGGCAGCAGGACCGGACGGCATCCCCAGCCGCGTC
The DNA here is from genome assembly GCF_963971535.1 of Notolepis coatsorum. Taxonomy (NCBI): domain Eukaryota; kingdom Metazoa; phylum Chordata; class Actinopteri; order Aulopiformes; family Paralepididae; genus Notolepis; species Notolepis coatsorum. The sequence continues at coordinate 24,572,609 of NC_140177.1, read as the reverse complement.
CTAAAAGTCTGTGCCGACCAACTGGCCCCGGTATTCACTGACATCTTCAACCTGTCCTTGGAACAGGCTGTCATCCCCACCTGTCTGAAGAAGTCCACCATCATCCCTGTACCCAAAAAATCTACGCCCGCTTGCCTCAACGACTACCGCCCTGTAGCCCTCACCTCCATAGCCATGAAGTGCTTTGAGAAGCTAGTGAAGGGCTACATCTGTTCCTCCCTCCCCATCAACCTGGACCCTCTGCAATTTGCATATCGCCCCAACAGGTCCACGGAGGACGCCATAGCCCATGTGCTGCACACAGCAGCATCACACCTGGACAAGAGGCAGGGGAACTATGTGAGAATGCTGTTCATCGACTACAGCTCAGCATTCAATACCATAGTCCCCTCCAAACTCATAGTCAAGCTCAGGGACCTGGGCTTGAACTATGACCTCTGCCAGTGGGTCTTGGACTTCCTGACGGGCAGACCCCAGGTGGTAAGAGCCGGCAACTGCACCTCCTCATCCATCACGCTCAACATAGGGGCCCCCCAGGGCTGTGTTCTGAGCCCCCTCCTCTACTCCCTGTACACACATGACTGCGTAGCACAGCGGAACAACAACACCATCATCAAATTTGCTGATGACACAGTAGTGGTGGGCCTGATCTCTGCCAACGACGAAAGGGCCTACCTGGAAGAGGTAGAGAACCTGTCACAGTGGTGTCAGGAGAACTGCCTCTCCCTGAACGTCAGCAAAACAAAAGAGATGATTGTGGACTTCAGGAGGTCGGGGGTCAAGGACTACAGCCCCCTCAGCATCGACGGGGCACCGGTTGAGAGAGTGAACAGTTTCAAGTACCTCGGAGCCCACATATCCGAGGACTTGACATGGACCACACACATTGACAGTGTTGTGAAGAAGGCACGACAACGCCTCTACTTCCTCAGGCGCCTAAGGAAGTTCCAAGTCAGTCAGAAGATCCTTAGGAACTTCTACTCATGTACAATAGAGAGCATCCTGACCGGCAACATCACCTCCTGGTTTGGGAATAGCACTGCCGAACGCACAATTGGAGGGGGGCTTCCCACCCTCCAGAACATTTACAACAAGCGGTGCAAGGGGAAGGCTAAGAGAATTATTAAGGACTCGAGCCACCCGAACAACTGCCTCTTTGAACTGCTGCGGTCAGGCAAGCGATACCGGAGTCTTAAGGCGAGCACAGAAAGACTCAGAAGAAGCTTCTATCCCCAGGCCATCAGGCTGCTAAACGAACAATAAACACTATGCAACAACCATCAAATGCACACAGCACACACACCCACATGCACACACTCACTCAAACAAACAACACACTGCAGCACCCACTCTCCACACTTTAGATCACACAAACACACTTTACACTTTATATTTATTGATAAAGGATTTGCACTACAACTCGTACACCTACTGTGAATTGTACCTAAATTGCACCTCGTCCCATTTCTGCCTTGCACTATATAGTATTGTATATTAGTACACTGCACAGTATTGTATATTGTATGGTAACTACGTCTATTCTGCATCGAACATTGTACATATGTCTAAACTGAACACTGTGACCTCATTTTTTTTACTTCTAATTTTACTATGTTATTTTATTTCATACTTATCTTGTCTTGCACAGTCTCTGGAGCGTAACAGTAAGAAGCATTTTGTATAAAAGTATTCTGTACTTCTGTATGACAAATATTAAAGAAACTTGAAACTTGAAACTTGATATAGAGCATGTCTGTGTGTGTTAGAAAGAGAGAGACAGAGAGAGAGCATGTGTGTTTGTGTGTTAGAGAGAGAGAGCATGTCTGTGTGTGTGTGTGTTAGAGAGAGAGCATGTATGAGAGAGATAAGCAAAGATGAGCCCCTAAAGGATATTCAACTTTTAATGGAAGAACAAAACAGAAGGAAAAGATAACTTCACAAAGGCAACATGAATATACATAGATCCAAAAGAGTAGCCAGGTACTGACACCAGGCCACACACCGTTAGCTACTACAACAGCTAGCCGGCCCGTTTGGCTCCCGAGAGAGAGAGAGATATATCCACGGCGGGAATAGAATAGAGTGCATTAAAAACTCACCAAACGTCCAAGAGGATGGAGACAACCGCGTGGAGTTGACGAAGTTCATCTGCCGAATGACCGTCCTCTTCATCTTGGCATAACAATGCTGCACGCGCTCTCTCTAGATTAGCTAACGCTAGTTAGCCTTTAGCTAAGCTAGCTACTAGCCGACATCATCATGGCTATCCCGACTGAACCACACGTTAGCACTCGATATTATAACGTAGCTAAAGCTAACTAGCTGTCCCTGCCTTTAGCTAAGCCGACATGGCTAGCCTGACTGAACTGTGTAACATGCAACAACTTTCATCTTCAGTCCATCTGCCGAATGACCGTCCTCTTCATTTTGGCTGGCATAACTAAGCATAACCTCCAAAGCTGCACGCGCGATATAGTCAAACGCAGCTGACGCACGCCGGCGTACACATGATGTAACCCCTCCCTTCGTTGAAACCAATAGTATGTCTGCTGCAGAGCCCCAGAGCTCCAATAGTGAGTATGTCTGCTGCAGAGCCACAGAGCCAGGAACATTCTACAAACGTGTCTAATGTGAAATATATAAGCATATAAGCAAAACTAGATTTTAGGTCTGTGATGAAAAAGGGCCTCGCGGGAAGGGGGGCCTCGCAAAAAAAAAAATAATAATAATAATAATAAAAAGAATAATAAATAAATAAAATTAATTATTTTTATTTAATTTTTTTATTTTTTGTGCGAGGCCCCCCTTCACGCGAGGCCCTGTGCGACTGCACTGCTCGCACACCCCCTGAGGCGGCCCTGTCTATATCTCTGAAAACATCTGAGTGCACACCGCGAGAAGTATTCCTATAATAACGCTATGAACCAGACTGAATTCATTCGGAAATACCTATTCCAAATGCTATTTAGGGTTTGACAATAATTACACTAATGTCGCTATTTTACAATGCACTATAGTGAATTACGGGTCATACAGAACCCGTCATTGTTGAAACTGATGCATGAAACTGATGAAAGCATAATGCCGTCCGTCTGCAGTCTTCATATTCTACTGCTGGGTGCCAGGTACGCACAACCTGAGCTGTGCGTAAATATACGCACAAATTCAAGCACACGTTCAAATTGATAAGTCCCACACATTGCTTAGAAATGATCGTACGCACGGGTTACGACCTTATATGATCCGCTCAATAACTGGCTACCCAGGTCCCGCGAGTTCATTCTGAATTTGCTATGTTTGCCTTTTTGTTTTGATGCACCAGCTTCCTGGAATTATCTTCAAATCACAGTAAAAATCAATACCCCACTATCAATTCTCTTTTTTTCTGTTTTTGTCCTACACACACACACACACACACACACACACACACACACACACACACACACGCACACGCACACGCACACGCACACGCACACGCACACGCACACGCACACGCACACGCACACGCACACGCACACGCACACACACACACACACAGATCCATTTCTGGTTCACCCCTATCACTGGCTGTCACCAGCTAGCAGCTGTGGTATACTGTATGTGTACGGTGGGATGTTACGTAGGACACATGACCAAAAAACACATGCTAAGCCTTGTAAACATGCCAGTAATGCAGCGACAAACTGTCACGACACGGCTGGTGACTATATGACTCTCAGGACTATCTGACTCTCAGGACTATATGACTCTTACTCAGTGGCGTCGTTCCAGTAAAAGGCAAGGTATGGCGAGAAGAAGGGAGGGGGGGGGGGGGGGGTTGAAGGGGCGGTTGGTTTCCCCCCCTTGTTGGATTTTTTTTGTCAAATCAGTTGTGCAATAGTCACTTTTGGTGAGTTGTTTCTATACAATTCAGTTATATGACATTTAGGTATATGACACAGGACTACACAAGCATTTTTAGTATAGAAATGTGTCAACAGACTAAAGCAGGGAACCACAATATTTTGCATACGAATTATGCAGAATGTAATATCATAACTATCTATTACTTTTCTTGCAATTGAGCCAATTTTCCTTAGGTACGGTTTTGAGGTGTGTGTTCAACAGAATGTAGTATCAAAAACACATTCACAAAAAGTATGGGTTACTGAATGCTGAACTGCACTATTATAATCACTAAGCCAGACCTTACCTGTGTCCCTGTGTCACTTGTCTCTGCTGCCCTTTGATTAAAAAACGTCCCTATGTCCATTTTCCTTTTTTTTTGGGCATATTTCAGTTAGTCACAGTAAAAGTCACCTAGTAAAAGTGAGATAATTGACAATATCAAAACATGCTAGGGCTGCACCGAATAGTTCGAAGCTTCGTTCATAACGTTGACATTCGAATTCTAAATCAACATAAAAAATTGTAATAAAAAAAAAATATATATATATATATATTTTTTTTTTTGCCAAGGTATGGCGAGTGCCATACCTTGCCATACCAGAACGACGCCCCTGCTCTTAGGACTATCTGACTGTTAGGACTATCTGACTCTTAGGACTATATGACTCTAGGACTATATGACTGTTAGGACTATCTGATTTTTAGGACTATCTGACTGTTAGGACTATCTGACTGTTAGGACTATCTGACTCTCAGGACTATCTGATTGTTAGCACTATCTGACTGTTAGGACTATCTGACTCTTAGGACTATATGACTCTAGGACTATATGACTCTTAGGACTATCTGACTCTCAGGACTATCTGACTGTTAGGACTATCTGACTATTAGGACTATCTGACTCTCAGGACTATCTGATTGTTAGCACTATCTGACTGTTAGGACTATCTGACTGTTAGGACTATCTGACTCTCAGGACTATCTGATTGTTAGCACTATCTGACTGTTAGAACTATCTGATTGTTAGGACTATCTGACTGTTAGGACTATCTGACTGTTAGGACTATCTGACTCTTAGGACTATCTGACTCTCAGGACTATCTGACTCTCAGGACTATCTGACTCTCAGGACTATATGACTCTTAGGACTATCTGACTCTCAGGACTATCTGACTGTTAGGACTATCTGACTGTTAGGACTATCTGACTCTCAGGACTATCTGATTGTTAGCACTATCTGACTGTTAGGACTATCTGACTGTTAGGACTATCTGACTCTCAGGACTATCTGATTGTTAGCACTATCTGACTGTTAGAACTATCTGATTGTTAGGACTATCTGACTGTTAGGACTATCTGACTGTTAGGACTATCTGACTCTTAGGACTATCTGACTCTCAGGACTATCTGACTCTCAGGACTATCTGACTCTCAGGACTATATGACTCTTAGGACTATCTGACTCTCAGGACTATCTGACTCTCAGGACTATCTGACTCTCAGGACTATCTGACTCTCAGGACTATCTGACTCTTAGGACTATCTGACTCTTAGGACTATATGACTCTTAGGACTATCGGACTGTTCGGACTATCTGACTCTCAGGACTATCTGACTCTATGGACTATCTGACCATACTGTGGAATAATGACCCCCCCCCCCCTCCCCCCTCCAACATCTCCCAGTCATTCCAACCCCCCTCCCATTCCACCTTTTATCTCCCTCCCCCCACCCCCCTTTCTCAACCCTCTCTAGCCTCCACAACCCTTGTTTCCCCCCCTCCCCTCCTCCTCCTAACTCACCCCCCCCCCCCCCCCCTCCTTGACTCCTCCAATCCAATCGTCCCTCTCACCTCGGCGTAGCCCATCTTCTCTGACTTGACTTGTTTCCCTTGTCTCAGGGAGCCTGAGACCTCCCGGCCAGGGGTTGCTCCGGGCCTCTCGAGCCAATTCTCCTGGGTTGTTAGCTAAATAAACCTGTATTTAACTACGTCCACACGAGTACATCCTTACTCATGTTCAATTCCTCTACAATACCATCATCACTTTATTACTGCCACTCACTATTGTTCACTACTACTAATACTGTTATCACTATCATCACTACTACTTACACTTTATTCTATGTTATATTATTATTACAACCTATCCTACCCATATCCACTGTCCCAATTAAAGATTAAGATTAAAGAAGTCTTTATTCATTGCACACATTGACAATGTCATCATACAGTGACACACACATACACATTTTTTCTTTTTGGGTCGCCGATGAAGTGTTCCTCTCTGCGTTTGACCCATCCAGTCATCCTTGCCCCCAAGGGCAGCCAGGAGCAGACACGGGTTGCAGCGTGGGGCCATGCCCGGGGACCAATCCAAGTGCTCCTGTCCGTCTTCGTCAGGGACGTGACAGCGTTAGCGATCTGTTCTGCATGTTATGCATTCATTTGTCCAATAGTCGTTGTGACATCTTCATTAGAATGTCTGGTTCTCAAAATTCCAATGGCATGTGAAATCTTACACCTGAAAGGGTTAAAATATAATTTTAATTCTTATCTCATCAGCAAACTGAGGTCACAATATGCACGGTCGACTTGACTTAAATTGAATTCCCCTTTGCTTTTTTCGTCAGCAATTCATATACTGAACGAATTACATGAATGGCGTCTGTGTAGCGTCAGTCAAGGTCTGGGGGGGATGGTGGGATTAGCCGGTGCACATGATAATCATCTGGGGCTTAGCTGACGCCCCTCCAATCAGCCAATCACTGTGTCCCTGGCGGACGCTCTCAGGAAGAGAGACGCAACATTGTACATGATGTTCCATTCAAGCCCGAAGACAAAACACTGCATGTCTCAATGGACTCAACACCCCCTGGCTCAACCCTGGAGAAACTCCCACAGAAAGAAATCTTATGGGAAGAAAAGATAAGAAAGCTTAGATGGGCCTTTCAACGAGAGATCCCTCCAGCTAGGATGGCCAGACGTGAAATAGGTGTTGAAGTTTTCAAAAATACAATAAGGGAGTATTAAATAATAATAATAATAATAATAATAATAATAATAATAATAATAATAATAATAATAATAATAATAATAATAATAATAATAATAATAATACAAATAATAGTGATAATAAACAATACAAGGAAAATAATAATTTCATTTAAATTAAGAGCAAGAACAAGAACAGGCCCCCATGGATGCCCTCTCAATATTGCGTATAAGAAGTTTAAAATCCCTAATGGGAATTAGGTTCGGGAACCTAAGTTCCTTTTGCAACAAGTTTACAAGATGTAAATGTAAGTTCCACGTAGATGGGGTGATGATGTTCCATTAGACCTTCCATTAAAGTAGTTCCCTGTTCGCAGCCCTGATGGGTCTAATATTACCCATGTCATACAGAACATTGCATTAGACATTGATAGACATGGCTGCTGACCAATCACAACAATCCGGTTGCCAAAAGTGAGCGGAGGCGATGATACATGTTGGGAAACAAACGGTTTGGTCTGTTGGACTGTTTGGAGGAGGCCTGACGATGGAGACCACGTTAGATAACAGCGTAGCAGAGTTTGATCTGGCTCATACGGATTATGTGCCAATGGTCAAGTGTTGCCACATAGTGGAATGCAACAACATCCTGAAATAAAACTCAGTCATCAGACAGTGATTTAGAATGTGCTTCATGTAGAAAACCCCATCATCATCATCATCATCATAATCATCATCATCATCATCATCATCATCATCATCATCATCATCATCATCATCATCATCATATATATATATATATTCTTAATTTTCATCTTCATCATTGTCGTCATCATCATCATCTTCATCACCATCATCATCATCATCATATATATATATATATTCTTCATTTTCATCTTCATCATTATCTTCATCATCATCATCTTCTTCATCACCACCATCATATATATATTCTTCATTTTCATCTTCATCTTCATCATCATTGTTGTTATCATCATAATCTTCATCACCACCATCATCATCATCATCTCACCCTGCATGGACTCATTTCACATTGTGTTATTATTATTATTATTATTATTATTATTATTATTATTATTATTATTATTATTATTATTATTATTATTATTATTATTATTATTATTGATAGAGTAACTGTGTGTCTCACCTGCCGGCTGATCAGACCCTCATCCTTATTTTCTATTATTTTATCCATAGTTTATCTTGTTCTTTACCTTCTATCTGATGTTTGTTGTGTTGTGTTATGTTATGTTATGTTATGTTATGTTATGTTATCATCATCATCATCATCACCTCAATACTTTCTAAGGTCGTTGAGAAACTGATGTTTTAAATTTTTTTACATCAAGCCATTAGAAATATCTGTTGTGAAATAAGGACGGTTCCGTTCTCAGAACTGAGTGTGTGGACGTACTGGTAAACAGAGGGTCTCATAAGGGTGGATCAGTTGGTGCACATGGCCTGAGAACGAGCTTGACAGACACCCTCTAATCAGCCAGTGAGTCCCAGGGTGTTGACTAGTAATAAAGTTACACTATTTGTCATGGTTTTGTTTGGTTGCAGTGTTAATTTAGTCAACGGAAATTATGGCTAAATATGGTCATCAACAAAGCTTTTTCCCGTTACGAAAACGAGACAAGACGTCACATTCGGGGCCATTGGGATTAGACGGGGCCCACTCTATACGGCCAGCATTTCAAAACAACCTTTCATTGTGCGTGAGGCTGTTTGTAGAGCTAAATCTATACTTTATGTAGCAGGGTGGATTATCCCTGCTTTATGGGAGTGGTTGTACACGGCCACCTGGTAGCGAGAACGCAGCAGAGCTGAGTCCAGCTGGGTACCCGACTGTAGGCCAGGAATGTTGAAGTGGAGGTCGAGCAGCAGGAGTGGATGGGGCCTAGGATTCACTGACCTAGGAATGGTACGCTGGTCCTTCTTGCCCTCCAGGGCGATCAGCAGTAGCTCCCCACACACCCACACTTCCCCCAATACTTCCTGAGCCCTCCCACACCCGATGGCAGTAAGATGGATGATATATTCGCTCCTCAAAGCAGTACCCTTCCTTAATGATGAGTGGAGACCTTTCATTATGAACTATAGGCAGGGGGTAGGGGAAAGGGTTAAACAATAATGAGCATTACCCGGAGAGAAAAGGGTTAGACAGAATGCACATTAAAGACACACACACAATGCTCCCATTTACTGAAGGCTTATGCATGTTACACGTTATCGCATACCTATCAAGGCTACTTCCACACTGGGCACCTAGTGCTCTCACTCTATATTACAGACACAGTAAGAACCTCTTCCCTTTAAGGGTTATCTACTGCTCCGCTTTGCGGTAGGTGGAGAACAGGGTAAGGAGTAAAGGAGTTCAATGGACATTTTTATAAAGAAACACACGTTATTATTACACTCAAAAGAAATTGACAGTGGGCCCACGTTAGCAAATAAAAGTCCTATCTAAAGCCGGCTTTTCCCCAAAACAATAAATGGTCGGGGCGCCCCTAGACACTTCTGCCAGCGTTAGTTCAAAGTACTGTTTATCTTCGCCCTTAGAGAGCCTGCGCCACACAGTGGAAATGTCTACCGATAAAGTTTCAGCACTCGAAGCGCCGCTGTACTGTCCGTGTGGTAAGATGGCCGTCGGGAGATCCCGCGATAACAGGCAGCGGGGCGGGGTAGACGCTGGGCAGGTGACTGCTGGGGTAACGGCTTGGAGGGGCTGGAGGAGCGTGCAGTGTAGTGACGTCTCTTCCGCATTAACCAAACGCTAAGCTATCGCATACTCATTAATAACCCGATTTGTAGCTGAGTTTATCTCTCGCATGCTGAATCTCCGGAGCTCCAGCTCCGTGCGTCCTCCTCCCTCTGTGGAAAACGATGAAGAGGAAGCCCCTCCCTCGGCACCGCGCTCTGAGCCCATCCTTCTTCACCTGTGTCTCCCTGCCCAACGTGACCACCAGCGCCCCTGGCGGCACCTGTATCCTGTCCCACTATGAAGTGTCAATGTTAGGATAGGGAGAATCAAAGAGATCAGCAAGTTAAGTGTCAATGTCAGGATAGGGATGATCAAGAGCGGTCAGCCGGTTACACAACGTCCTCGCGAACACAGGGGATGCAAATAATTAGCGTTAGACACATTGAATAATAGTCAGTCATTTTCAGGTGTCTACATTTATATGATTGCTATCTGTCCATTCTCATTGTCAATTGACACTGTAACTGAGGGGTACAATTCCCTGACTGTATTAATCAAGTATGGTATCATTAAACCACTACCGTCTTATGTACATTATACTGGCCATACCGTACACGAGTATATCTGATGAGAACACCTCCACAATGATACGGTTTCCACACAAAGTTGTCTTTAAGTATTTATTACAGCAAAAGATACATAATATACATTGAATATTAGGAATTATATCTATTGTACTGGTAGGGGGGTTCCACCGGTTGTAAGCCAGCAGGGGGAGCAAATGTTCGAATGCGGTCAGCGGGTACTCAATATAGGCTCCTGGAGGCGGTATTACTCCCTGTATCAGCGGACGAAAGGCAGCCGCTGTAATCCCAGTATGCGCGTCGCACAGGTGAAAGCCGGTCAGCCTCTCCAATAGAGACGGGCTCGAATGATGGTCCTCACGGGCAGGTCCCACAGCAGTGGGTGTAGACGATTATTCTCTGCTCCAAACAGCCTGGTCCAAAGCAATAAGAATAATAATAATCCAGCCGGAAAGGGGCTCTGCTGGCGCCGGTGTAGATCCTCCGGTGTGCGGTACTTCACATTAACTATGTTGAACTTGACGTTACTCAACCAAGCTATGATACTCCACTATCCTATTTGCACGCGGCTATAAGTGCTCTATTTAGACACACAATTGCTCACTTCACTTGGTCTTTGACTCGTAATGAAGGCTTACTAGTAAGGAGCGAACGATACGTTGAACAAACGTATTAGGATAAAACAAGACTATTTTGGGGCAATACGGGCCCACTTCACCGCACGTTGCATAGTGGGTGAGGCTTCACTTGGGTAACTCGAACTCGAACTGAACGGACTGCGGACTGAACTGAACTGAACTACTCCTGTATCCACCTGCGCCATATTTATATGTACGGGGAATAATCTAGTGCCAGCCTCCTCTCTGTCTCGTAGTCCTGGGCAGAACCGGGCATGTTGAGACAAGCCTTGACGGTAGCTTTGAACTCGACTCTGGGGGTAAAACACTGGCGCTGGTGGCACGCCATCCAATAAGAGAACGAAATATTATGGTCTGTAGTAGGTTAAAGGGATATTCCGTGTATATGTACAAAGAATACACAAGGGATATCAAACGATATACAAATATTATGCAATATATATCAATCAATAAATACATATATTCGGTTTAATCTGACCCTTTGTAACAGCCGCCCCCTTGGCGGCTCTATCAGCCTCGCCACGGGTCGGTTGTAGGTCCGCCCTTGGACGAGCAATTCTGCCACTCTGACCTTTCCGTCGGCACCAGTGGTCACTTTGCTTACGCGGCCGGCCGGCCACGCAGCTCGGGGTAGTGACTGGTCTATGGTCATGACGACTGGACGGGATGAAGGGGGGCTTAGGAGGAAGCGGGCCTGAGACTGCTTTGAGCCCGGTCCCGGCCGCCCCGTCAAGGAGTCGCTTGGGGTGCTGGGTTCGAGGTCAGCTACGTCTGGAGCGCAGCTGAGGGGGTTCTGGTGCCCACGGTTCTCTCACGGGCCTCTCGCTTAATGTCAATAGCCTCTGCTGTACGAGGGAGTGGCCGGTGTCGCTCGCCTTTGTGTGTAGGCAGCGTGTAGACGTGGGTTGACTGTCAAGTCCGTAGAGGGGGCCCTGGAGCGTCCATCCCAGTCGGGTCTGAACCGCGACTGGGCATCCTTTGGGTCCGATGTGGGCCGCCTCAATTGGGAGAATGAGGTCCGCGTGGTCGGAGCCGATGAGCAGGGTCGGTGTGGCGCCGTCGATAAGCGGTATAGGTAGTTGACGTAGGTGCACATACTTGGCCATCAGCTGTGGGATGGGGTAGGTGTACTGAGACAAGCCTATGTCGTGGCTGGTGAAGACGTTGGTTATACTATACTTGTTGTGAAGGGCCAGATTAAACCGAATATATATATTTATTTATATATATATATTTAATTGTATTTGTATATTCTCTAATATTCCCTGATATCCCTTGTATATTCCTTGTACAATATGCATTGAATATCCATTCTAGCCTACTGAACATCCCATAATAGTCTCCATTCTACTATTGGTCGAGACCTTGGTGCCAGGCTGCCATACCCCCCAGACCCAGTTCAAACGTACCGCTCAACATGTACGAACAAGTCCTAGTTCCGCGTAGGAATCTGGCTACCGCACCACTAATGGGACTATTTGTTCATAGTGCGTATATATACTGCGCTACTAAAGTAGGACTTCCTTTTCAGTCCAGTTTCTTACCCTCCAATAGAGTCACAGACGTAAAGCCTCCCCGCGACGCCACGTGTGGGAGTAAGGCCAAGTTCGCCTACCATCGGTATTGAGACATCGTGTATATTAATATTTGAATAGTCATATTTGGCACTATATCGTCGAGTTGGACGTAGTCTATTAAGCTAATAATAGTCTGTTAATATATAGTGCTTCGTACGGTGATCCAGGGTGGTTGACCCCACGTGAAGCTGCACCCGAGGAGCCCCAGAGCCGACGAGCGAGTGGACCTGTATACCGGATTATTCTACCGACGACAGCCCGCCTTCCCAGGCACGGATTATGCTTTGTATACATTGATTATTCCATGGATAAAGACCCCCGACACTGCCGTGTGTTGGAACCCCCCCCCCTGGAGAGGACGCAAGGTGAGGAGACGCTCTGCAAGACGAGGTCGCTTCACGTCTCTCCTCCGTGGACCGGAGGACGCCGGCCCACAAAGAGTCCACCTGCTTTCATCTGTGGTCCAAGGATCGCCGGCGCATTGAACGGCACTACAGTGGGTTCACCTGGGATACCCTTGGCCGGATGAGGCAGCCGGATTCTACCCCCCCCCCCCTTCCTACTCCTGTCGGCTTACAAGCGACCGGATTAACCCCCCCCTAGTGTATCCAGTATATAATCATTAAAGTATCATTGCTGTTATTCCTTAAACTATTCCAGGTCGTATATGTACCACCTGCGCCTTCAGAGATTGGACATTCTCTATTGATATACCGACGAATACTCTTGCCATAAAAGTGCATACTAATTCCCATTCATAAATGTGATTGATTTGATTAAGTGCTTGCTCTACACACCATCGCTGTGTAGAAATAAAGACCTATTTCTAATTCGTACATTTGTGTTGGATCCGTTTCATCTACGTGACAGTGTTCATCATAATATATTTATGCCGAGTACTGGGTGGCCGAATATTAAGTACAAAGGTAGTGGTAGTAAGTATCATATCTAGTAATACAGTCAGGGAATTGTACCCCTCAGTTACAATACTGCTTCTCGGGCTGGTCCACCGCTGCTATCTTGAAGGAGACCTTTTCACCTTTTATGGTCTTCTGGTCCCTTCTGATGGTGCGTATGGTCATGGTATCTTTGACACCCCGCAGGCCCAACTGGGCTGCTGCGGAAGCGAGGAGGAGTGTCTTTTCAGACCCATCGTCCAGGACGGCGTAAGTGTCCAGGACCTTGTCCTCGTAGCTCAGGAGCACTCTGACCACTTTGAGGAGCACTCGGGGGGTCCCGCTATGCTGGTCAATGTGGAGCACTCCTGTTGGTGGTGACATAGAATCTATATGGTGCGAGTCGCACCGTGACTCCCAGTGTCTGCTGTAGCAGTCGGGACACCAGGGAGCGGTCTGGTGGAACTTTGGTGCTGGTGCCACCGCCTCGGCATGGTACATTACCGCAACAGGCCCACTTTGTTGTCCTGGCTGACGCCTGTTGATGTCATGCAGGACCTCCAAGTGGGTGCCACCGCACCTGCTGCACTTCTTCTTCAAGCTGCACTCAGCTGCTAGGTGGCTGCGCGCGCAGCGGAAGCAGCGGCGGTGGTCCTTGATCCACTGACTCACCTCGTCCGTGGTCAGCTTCCCGAAAGTGTCGCATTGGTACAGCCGATGTTCTCCCTCACAGTACTGGCACTCAATCTTCCACTGGTCCTCTTTCGTCGAGGGGGTGTTGTGGTTCTTGCTGCTCGGTACTGATTCTGATTGGTGCATGACGGTCACCAATCTGCGGCCATCGTTTGCTCTCCTAGGTCCCTCTCTGGAGCTTGGTGTGCTCCGCATGAACGTATCCAACCGTAGGCTGTTGACTTCTCTCGCCAGGAAGTCGGCTAGGTCTAGGAGGGATTGCTCGGGACCGTTAGGATCACGGTGGTCTCTTTGCCGCCTGAAGCGCTCTTGTCGGGCGGGCGGAAGCTTCTCTAAAATCCTCTCGACATTAGAGTTTGCGTACAGTTCGTGCATACCCTTTTCTCTTTGCGCCCCCAGCATCCCTACCAGGGATTGTACCTTGATAGACAGGTCATCTAGTGAGCGATTGTCTGTGGCTGGGGGTAGGCGGTCAATATGCCTTATCTCTTGTATTACGTAGTCCCATATGCGTCCATATCTTTGGTCGAGTGCTGCTAGAGCCGCGGTGTATAGGGTAGTAGAGGTGGCATAGGCCAGCGCTATATTGTGCGCTCGGGGCACCTTGAGGTGCTTCAGTAGGATAGCATATTTGTACGGTTCATCAACTACATCGGACATCATTGTCTCTAAGCACATTCGTAGCTCTGTGTACTGTGCTCTGTTCTCGTGTGTGAAGTCCGGGAACGTCGGTGTGCCAAGGTACGATGCCATGGATGACTGGCACATCGGTGAGCGTTGGGGGAGAGGCCTCCTAGGCGAGTCTCCTCTTACGTGTCGTCTTGGGCTGGTACTTGGTGGGTACCAAGGGCCGGGTACCCAGGTGCTGTTCCTCTGGGCTGGCGGTGCGTCAATCTCACCCGTGAGTTGAGTCGGGGGTTTGTAGCGCAGTGCCTCGGGGCTGACTTCTGGGCTGTACTGGACCTCCTGGTCCAGAGTACGTTGCTGCTGGTCGGGGCTGTACTGGGCCTCCTGGTCCAGAGCATGTTGCTGCTGGTCGGCTTGACATTCCTCCTCTTCCTCTTCATCTTCCTCTGCTAGGACCTGGAGTCTTCTGTTCAGTCTCTCGGCGTGGTCCGGTTCTTCCCGGTTGCTGGGTCTCGTATGGACCGACCGGGGAGGGGGCTTGGAGACGTGGATAGGATCCTCCTGTTGGCGGGGTCCCGGGTCGCTTGGTCGGGTAGGGGAATGTGTCCTAGACCCTTGTCTTGACGATCTCCGAGAGCTCCGTGCGGAGTGAGGGGGTGTCGCCATGGCAACCAGTTTGTCTATCAGCTCCGCCTGCAGCCGGTCGCGCACTGCCTCGCGCTGGGCATGGGCTGCGTCGCGCGCTGCTTCGCGCTGGGCATTGGCGGCGTCGCGCTGCGCATTGGCGCTGGCCTGGGCGGCGTCGCGCTGTGCGTTGGCGGCGTCGCGCTGGGCATTGGCGCTGGCATGGGCGGCGTGGAGCTGTGCATTTGCGACGTCGCGCTGTGCATTGGCGGCGGCGTGCTGTGCATCGGCGCGGCTTCTTTCAATGTTCTCTTCCGTCTGAAGGCGTCTGGTCTCCAGTCTTATGCGGTCGTCTTCACTCCTTTGTTGCGCCTGGAAGCGCTCTCGCTCGGTTGCAGAATGTTCGCGCTCGCGCGTCTGTTGCGCTTGAAGTCGATCGCGTTCGGTGGAGGCTGCCAGGGTGGCGATGAGTGCCTGCGCCAGCATCTTGTCCGCCTCGCTGGGGGAAGACGCCGTTCGAGGCGATCGGCTCCCGGCAGTACTCGTTGGAGATCCGTTCTCCTGTCGCGTACCGAGGAGATCCATCTCCTGGGTGCGCGTCTCTTCTTGTGGTGGGTCGGGTTCCGTCCCGGGAGGGCTTTCTTTATCCTGGAGCTCTCCGGGGACTGTCCCGTGGTCGTTGTCTGGGGGTAAAGTCATGTCAGGTCCCTCCTGGTCCCTACCGTGAGCTTGGTCAGTTACGTTAGAACCCACTAGGGCCTCTATTGGCGGGGTAGCCTGGGCGATAGGGTCGGACATAATTTTACTATCTACTTTTTCCGCGTTTAACTTCCTTTTAAAGCTAGGTATTGGACTGACAGTGTATGCCTCTAGATAGGGAGGTGGCTGCCGTCTGCGCTGCGGGCGATCTAGCTTAGGAGAACCGTTTGTGGAGTGTTCATCATCGGCCATGTCAATATTAATATTATATTAATATTACGCTAATTCTCTCCGGCTCGAAGGACCAATTGTCTGGGGGTAAAATTCCCTGACTGTATTAATCAAGTATGGTATCATTAAACCACTACCGTCTTATGTACATTATACTGGCCATACCGTACACGAGTATATCTGATGAGAACACCTCCACAATGATACGGTTTCCACACAAAGTTGTCTTTAAGTATTTATTACAGCAAAAGATACATAATATACATTGAATATTAGGAATTATATCTATTGTACTGGTAGGGGGGTTCCACCGGTTGTAAGCCAGCAGGGGGAGCAAATGTTCGAATGCAAAGTCTGGTCAGCGGGTACTCAATATAGGCTCCTGGAGGCGGTATTACTCCCTGTATCAGCGGACGAAAGGCAGCCGCTGTAATCCCAGTATGCGCGTCGCACAGGTGAAAGCCGGTCAGCCTCTCCAATAGAGACGGGCTCGAATGATGGTCCTCACGGGCAGGTCCCACAGCAGTGGGTGTAGACGATTATTCTCCGCTCCAAACAGCCTGGTCCAAAGCAATAAGAATAATAATAATCCAGCCGGAAAGGGGCTCTGCTGGCGCCGGTGTAGATCCTCCGGTGCGCGGTACTTCACATTAACTATGTTGAACTTGACGTTACTCAACCAAGCTATGATACTCCACTATCCTATTCGCACGCGGCTATAAGTGCTCTATTTAGACACACAATTGCTCACTTCACTTGGTCTTTGACTCGTAATGAAGGCTTACTAGTAAGGAGCGAACGATACGTTGAACAAACGTATTAGGATAAAACAAGACTATTTTGGGGCAATACGGGCCCACTTCACCGCACGTTGCATAGTGGGTGAGGCTTCACTTGGGTAACTCGAACTCAAACTGAACGGACTGCGGACTGAACTGAACTGAACTACTCCTGTATCCACCTGCGCCATATTTATATGTACGGGGAATAATCTAGTGCCAGCCTCCTCTCTGTCTCGTAGTCCTGGGCAGAACCGGGCATGTTGAGACAAGCCTTGACGGTAGCTTTGAACTCGACTCTGGGGGTAAAACACTGGCGCTGGTGGCACGCCATCCAATAAGAGAACGAAATATTATGGTCTGTAGTAGGTTAAAGGGATATTCCGTGTATATGTACAAAGAATACACAAGGGATATCAAACGATATACAAATATTATGCAATATATATCAATCAATAAATACATATATTCGGTTTAATCTGACCCTTTGTAACAGACACTATAAACTGTCCCTTCAATATGCCTTAAATAAAAAAAATTTTCATCAATACGTTCCCATTTTATAGCGTCTTTAACCTGTTCCACCCCACGGCCACGGTACCGACCCCTTTTTGACATTATTATCATATATTAGTATTTTTATGAGTGATGCAATAAATTAACGTTTTTAAAATCAAACGTTTTCAAGTATTATTATCACTACTATGTCACAAATACATGTAGAATGTAAAACGTTAGGTTGGCAATAGTTTAGCAATAGGTTAAAAGTGAGTTTATATCATTTTAAGTTTTTATTTTTCACTCGCGTTTTTGACGCTGAAGCGTAAATGGAAATGTTGAACCATGGGAATTGTAGTTTTTTTGCTGCCATTTTGAAGAGCGCCTCGCCAGCTATCTGCCAGCGTCGGAATTTCTCAAAACTACACTTCCCGTGGTCCGCTATGGTCGTTCAAAGTTCGGCATTCTGAATGAATCATATCAATAATTGTTATGATTCGCGATAATAAGCTACAAAAGGTAACGTTTTTGACAAATATTGAAACGCAGTCAGTTTCTCCACACTATTGTAATCATGTAGGAATAATTAGATCTGAAATTAGTTACAAAATGATTACACTGTGGGAGAAATAAAAAAGTACAGTCGATTACATTAAATATCTGTATATGTTATTATACATGCCTGGTGATACTATATCCAAATTGAACTCGGCCATTTGAAAGATACTATATGTATATATATATAAATGTGCGAATTGGCTATAATAAGGTAATGTATAAGCATATATTCTATATTCTATAATAATATTTCAAATTGCATTGGTCCGGATGGGAGAATTCAGTACTGTATATACAAAACCTTCAATTTTATCATCTTCCCTTTATTAATTTCCTTAGATCTTTTGTACACATGATCTCAAGAGGGTACTGAATTAGCTCAGTGGCAGTTTTTTAAGTTTGGTCATTATTATCATGGTTTTATTCACTGTCAAATATGAAAAGAAAAATCATAATTCATATTTTCCTTTGTTTCATCAGAATTTAAGCAAGCCTAGTAATAGACACAATATTTCTGACACTGAGAATACATTCATTGAGGTCCATAGATGTTCCTAGATACCAAGAATATGCAAATAGCCCTTGTAGAAGTGGAGCAATATTCCATTTACCATAGGTATACATTTTATGCAGATTTCACCTGGGGTGGAACAGGTTAATATGAACGTTATAGCAGAATGTTCTGGGGTATTTCCTGGAATGCGAGATATAGGGTGCTAAGCTAATAACGTTAAATCGAATGGCGTTTCGGCTATAGACAAGCTAGAGTTAAAACTCAAAATGCATATTGTCGGTATCATGGTCCACCATGAATGCATGAAAGGGGATGATTGATTACCAATAACGGCATTAGCCTCAGTAGCCTAATTCGCTGACCGGGTGGATGGCCCGACCAAGCTGAAATTGAGGTCAAATCGCTCTTACCTTTGGCCGGTTGGACTGCAAAAAGGATTTCCCAGTTATCGATCGCCATCTGGTAGATCCATATGTCCATTTGCTGATGCTATATTCCTTTACTGCACACTGAATTCAGCGTCCCAAAAACTATTCTAGGCGATCGGCTACACGCATAGCTTTAGGCTAACAGAAAAGTCCATTCATAATACAAAAAAAAAAAACACTGGTCTGTAACAGGGAACACTGCATTATCGAGACAGCGCCCCTACGAGGATCTGGCCGGTAATGCACTTTTCCTAATTCCAAGAGTAGGGTAAATCTGCAGTGTCGCTCGGTGACATTGAGTAGGATATTAAAATGGAATAAAAGCCAAAACAACTGTAGCAGCCTGAATATTCTATTAAGTATTCAGAAGTGCTAACTAACTGTTACTTTCCCTGTGTGTGTATAAAGTGTGATAAACAGTGTTCCTTTTGATATCTCGCCCGGTCTAATAACGAGGTGAGGTGCTACTCTTCTCCGGCTTCAGTATGGATCACTAACAATAACATTGAAGCACCTTTCTCCCTTTCTGGAGTGGTCCTAGAGTGGGATCAGTGGCGGTTGCCAGCAGGGGGCGGAGTGGCAGTGGTGGCAGGTGGAGCGGAGGAGAGAGGGAAGCAACGAGGAAGAGGGAATTACCTGGGGGCGAGAGGACCAGGAAGCTCTCTTCGGCAGGGAACTCGAACGTGAACAGTTGCAGCGGGCGTGTGCTCTGGAAGAGCCCTGTTGCAGAAGTTATGTGGAAGAGCCCCGTTGGAGAGCGACGGGTGATAAGAAGTACTTGCTAGTTGACGTGTTATCCTAGAAGTACCAGCGATAGTGTGTGAGTAAGCGATACAGAACGAAGGACTAACGTCCATAGTTAACGGGACTAACGTCTATAGTTAACGGGTTATAGTAGTAAGTGTGCGGTGTATTAGCATGCTGCTAACGGCTCCGTCTGACTCCAGTAGACTACCGGGCGCGCGGCACTGAAGACCGGTGGTACAGTCAGCCACGTTGCGTTAGTAGTACAACCGATATAGCAGGAGGGTGCATCCAGATCCAAAGTTTAGCTGTGTTTAGGGTAGCCAACAGTATTAGCTCGCGCGACAGCAGCAAGCAACAGCCAGCAGTGAACGTCTCCCCGACGTCGCAGAGGACGCCTCTTCCCACCAGCAGAGGTCGCCATCACAGCACGCTCCTCCAGTTCACCACTGCCCATGCTGTTGCCCCAGCCCGCTGGCTGTGCTCGCGGGATCGCCCGACGCCATCTTGTCACCTGGACGAGAGGTGATAAGAGTGGGTCCGCCATCTTGGCTAAGTACGAACGGTACCTCGTGTATCCACATCAACGTCCATTCAAGTGAACGCTAACAACCAGTGTCTAAGGGGTACCCCAAACAATATAAGCCGGCTTTAGTGTAGGTTTTATTTTGGTAACGTGGGCCCACATTTGCTGGGTTTCTTTGTATTTTTATTATTCTTGTTGTTTGAATTCCCAATGTTTCTCTACTTTATGCCTGGGTCTCCCCTAGTACAAGCGGGGTGTTATTAATGTATTGAGCATGCGGTGCCTATGGTGGGAATAGTGTTCCCCTACATTATCAGTGAGAGCACCCGGTGCCATTTATGAATAAGTGCTATCTGAATAAATCTGAAGTACAACCTGTAACTGATAACCTGCCCAGGCTTAAATACAAAGTAGATATAATTGGGAGCACTGTGTGTGTTTGTTTCTTCCATTTGATAACCTAACCCCTGGGTAAATACTGTGACTGCATAATTATTTAACCCTTACCCCCATTCACAGAATAGCATTTGAAGGGTCTATACAGGTGGTCAAGGAAGGGTACTGCTTAAAAGGAAGCCCAATAATACTATTGAACTGACAGTCACCGGGTGTGGGAGGGCTGTCGGAGGTACTGGGGGAAGTGAGAGTGTGTGGGGAGCTACTGCTGACCGCCTTGGAAGGCGAGGGAGACCAGAGTACCATTCCCCAGGTTAGTAAATCCTGGGCCCCATCCACTCCTGCTGCAAGCCCTCCAGAACGACGTTCCGGGCCAAAGACGGGGGTACATATAGATCCAATTCTATAGTATCCTGCTACCCAGTGGCTGTGTACTACTACTCCCACAAGCAGGGATAATCCACCCTTCTACACAACCTTGCCACATATATATACACGTGGTTGGCCCTTTAAGCATGGAGCCGAAACACGTATATATACGTGGTTGGCCCCGAATGTGTTGGAGATCATGTGACACTAACGTGACGAAATTATTCATGCAATGTCGTTGACTAAAAACGACGACAAATCTTGCTAAACGTTTATTCAACATCAACGTCAACACTGTTTACTTGCTACTTGTTAGCTAACAGGAACCCGTTTGCCGACAGGAAAGTCGGCACTTTCCATTTTTTCAAGGGGTTATGGTTCGAAAAGTCACATAATATGAGCAAAGAAATCAGATTGTCTGCAGTGTGAATGTAGCCAGAGTAACCTGAGTCCAAAGCAGAGGTTGGCAACACATGGATAATTGCATAGTGTTCAAGGCTACTCATGGACTGTTCAAAAGTCCAAAATGGTTTCCAGGTTTTTATGGGAAAAATACTAACATGGAGAAATCTGAAGAGAGAAGTGAAGGTCTTTCGTTTATTGATTTTTTCCCCCTTCTTTTTACCAATTGCAAATAGTCTATAATCATGCCAGATAGGGTACAGATCCTCATCTGCACTTTGTGTATACTGTTTATTTATCTCAAACTTTTATATTCAGAGTTAATTATATAGTTTACACTGTTTATTTTTGTCGTATTTTTTATATTCAAAGTTTATTATATTGTTTACACTGTGTGGCAGATATCACCCCCCGTCTCATGGATATATGTAGGACGGGCGTTACTACTGCCACGGGAGAAGTGGAAACAATTAGGTAGCTGGTTAGTACTGATAGAACACACCTGTGCACCATTAGATCACCCACATCCCACAGGCCACACACACACTATAAATACACTATGGACAGATAGAGTTGAGAGGTAGGAGTGTTGTATTGAGAGTGAGATTGTTTGTGTATGGAGTTTTGCGAGGTGAGAGGTAGTGAGAGGAGAGGTGAAGGCAAGAAGGTGTTCATTGTGTACTGGACCCTAGACTGGCCGAGAAACCCCCTTGTGTACTGACCCTGGACCGGATGACTACTCTGAGTGTTGAACAATCCTTTTTCTGTACGAGAGCCTGTTTTGTGTTTTGGAAATCGGACTGTATTACGACCATTCTATTTGCCCATCAGACTATATTCTGCCTTGAGTCAATAAATATTCTTATTGATTGATATTGCACTTGTGTGGACATTTTAATTTGTTTGTTTTTAAACTGTGACGAGTCTGAACACCACCACTATTTTTGTCATATTTTTATATTCAGATTTGATTGCCTATATTTATGCCTTTCTTCTATTACCCTGCCCTTACCCGTACCCCACCCCCCATGCTGCTATGATGCCAGAATTTCATATTGTAGGCTAGGACCATGCTGTATGACACTTCATAGTGTCAAGTGTAGCTAATAATAGTAATGTTGACAGTCTGTTGATAATGTCTGAATGAACCTGTTGACCGTACACTGGCGAAAGCTTAATGTTTTTGATACTATTGATAGTATGAATTAGTATTGAATCCCTGTAATCTGTTGTTTGTTGACAATTTGTTGAGAAGACCTGGCCGACAGTCAACTGACACTGACAATGTTGCAAGACTGACAGATTGTTCACAAGTTACTAACACACTATTGATAAGATAGTAGATAGCCTTCAATGGACTATCAAAATAAAATATTACCCAATATTCATGTACATTTACATTTTGTATTGTATCTTGGATGACATTTTATTGCTTTATGAAACAAATTTGACACTGTTGACCATAATATTTTAATAATTGTAATAAGCAATTTTCCATAGATTTGGATGAGCTTTCTGTCAACTGGTTTTATAATTATCTCTCAGTTATTACTGATGTTATCAAATCATCAGGTGTCACACAAGGGTCTATTCTGGATCCACTTGTATTTACACTATATACAAATGATATGGTATTCTCATCTCTGCATTGTGGTGTACATTTGTATGCAGATGATACATTATTGTATGCCACTGACTTCACTCTTAACCCTCCTGTTATCGGTAGAGAAGAAAGTTAGGTTTGTGACGCTTATGTATTATGAAGGCGGACCCAAAGCTAATAGACTATTAGCCAGATGGATTAGGACACAACACAAGTTAAACACTATACACAAGATTAGAGATCCCAAAACTAACAATCTATTGAGAGAGCCGGAGGACATAGAGAGGACATTTGAAGAATACTAAGGACACTATAGAATACACACAACCAATAGGAGTAGAGGAAGTGAAAATAAAGTTTTTTTTTAGAACGGTTGGATCTGCCATCGACAGGGAAAGAGCAAAATGGACTGTTGAACTCAGAGGTTACGGAGGAAGAGATGGAGGATACAATCAGTAGAACGAAGAATAATAAATCACCAGGTAGTGATTGGTTCCCGTCTGAATTCTACAAAACATTTAGACAAGAATTGGGCCCCATATTGAAAGCAGCATTTAGATACACTATGAAGGAGGGCACAATTCCCCCTTCCTGGACAGAAGCCATCATCACCACAATTCCAAAAGAAGGCAAGGAAAAGGACCTATGTAGTAGCTTTAGGCCAGTGTCCATACTTAACGTGGATTATATTACTTCAATCATTTCAAAAATATTTGAGACATTTATGCCCGATATTATAGATGAGGATCAGACTGGCTTTATTAGAGGAAGACAGGCACAGGACAATATAAGGAAAACAATTCAAATAGTAGAGGAGATTCAGAGAGGGGGAGAAAGTGCATTATTAGTTAGCCTGGATGCAGAAAAGGCATTCGACAGTGTGAGTTGGGTCTACCTATATAACGTTTTAGAAAAATTTGGATTTGATAAGGATTCACTCAAATGTATCAAATCATTGTACCATGAGCCAATGGCAAGGGTCAAGGTGAATGGTAGCCTGACGCAGTAGCGGCTCGTGGATGCTTCGCCACTAAGGGCGCTATACCAAACATTTTGCAAACATGTACAAGGCACGCATTGGCGAATATTATCACCATTGCCATCGATCAATATATGATCAGTCAGTCAAATGCAACCACGTTTCCAATAGCCCAACACAAACACGCACAGCTCTCTCTCTCTCTCTCTCTCTCTCTCTCGCACTCTCGCTCTCTCTCTCTCTCTCTCTCTCTCTCTCTCTCTCTCTCTCTCGCTCTCTCAGATGATGTCAGATCCATTCAATAATAAACACATTTGTATGTCTCTTCATTTTAAACAAGTTACCATTCATTGAGGTATTTTGCCCCCTCCCTCCTGTGTTGCAGGCACCATACTTTATGGCCCGTCCCATTTTGTGGGAAATATCAGAGTTCTCGTGAAGTGGGTTATATGCACATCCCCCCTCCCCATTTAACAGGAACTATCAGAGTTCTCGTGAAGTGGGTTATATGCACATCCCCCCTCCCCATTTAACAGGAAATATCAGAGTTCTCGTGAAGTGGGTTATATGCACATCCCCCCTCCCCATTTAACAGGAACTATCAGAGTTCTCGTGAAGTGGGTTATATGCACATCCCCCCTCCCCATTTAACAGGAACTATCAGAGTTCTCGTGAAGTGGGTTATATGCACATCCCCCCTCCCCATTTAACAGGAACTATCAGAGTTCTCGTGAAGTGGGTTATATGCACATCCCCCCTCCCCATTTAACAGGAACTATCAGAGTTCTCGTAAAGTGCGTTATATGCACATCCCCCCTCCCCATTTCACAGGAAATATTAGAGTTATCCTGGGTAGTCTCCCCTCCCCCATGTTAACTATGAGTGGTTCTCGCACTGCAGGTATGGTATGTTGAATGAATGAATGAATGAAAACTTTATTTAACAGATTGCAGAATGGGTACAATACAGTACGGCTCAATACACACAATTGTTAAGGGGATGCAGACCAGAGAAAGACGTTTGTCTTGTTTACATCAGGGTCCCCCATTTTCAATTCATAGTGACATTTATGACATACACAACATACATGACATCGTGACATTTATGGCATAGGGACATACATGACATACAGGCAGGGCCGCCTCAGGGGGTGTGCGAGCAGTGCGGTCACACAGGGCCTCGCGGGAAGGGGGGCCTCGCACAAAAAGAAATAAATAAAAATAAAAAATAAATATTTTTTATTTATTATGTTTTTTATTATTATTTTTTATTTTATTTTTTATTTTTTGCGAGGCCCCCCTTCCCGCAAGGCCCTTTTTCATCACAGACCTAAAATCTAGTTTTGCTTATATGCTTATATATTTCACATTAGACACATTTGTAGAATGTGTCTGACTTGTTCCTGGCTCTGCGGCTCTGCAGATACACTATTGAAAAGTATGAAAGTTGTTGCATGTTAGACAGTTCAGTCAGGCTAGCCATCCCGGCTAAAGGCAGCTTTAGCTACGTTATAATATTGAGTGCTAACGTGTGGTTCAGTCGGGATAGCCATGATGATGTCGGCTAGTAGCTAGCTTAGCTAAAGGCTAACTAGCGTTAGCTAACCTAGAGAGAGCGCGTGCAGCATTGTTATGCCAAGATGAAGAGGACGGTCGTTCGGCAGATGAACTTCGTCAACTCCACGTGGTTGTCTCCATCCTCTTGGACGTTTGGTGAGTTTTTAATGCACTCTATTCTATTCCCGCCGTGGATATCTCTCTCTCTCTCTCGGGAGCCAAACGGGCCGGCTAGGTAGTAGCTAACGGTGTGTGGCCTGGTGTCAGCACCTGGTGCGAGGGAGGTGAGCTTGGTGTTCATTATGAGAATATCTCCATGCTCAAGTCGGCTATAGACCGCGAGGGACTTGTTGCTGGCACCGCTATGGTAAACACCACTCTGTAGTGGGACGTGTATTGCCTTCTTTTTCCCTTCTCTTTTCGTATGAGAAGAGGAAAACACAGCGGCTGTCTGAAGTGTTGGCCTGTATTGCTTTTCTCACGTTGTACAGTTTTTCAGTGGTAGCCGCATAGCTTGCTTCTGCGTTAGCTAGTGGTTAGCGATAGCCGGGTTGAGCTAACTGTTAGCCAGTTAGCTGTTTAGCTATGACGTTAGCTGCTCGTTTTCGCTCGGCTGGGAGAGGTATGCCTTTGTCTTCGCCAGGAGTCTAAGGTGGTAAAAACTGTTTTGACTACGGCGCTGACCTGTTTGTCAAATTTAAAATTGCTGTCGAAGACAGCTGCAGAGCAGGCTGTCCTCAGCAGTTTATGCCGGGAAGATGCTCAGTGGGGGAGCCTATGTCACCAGGGGTGATGGCCGCTCTCCCCGTATCAGACCGGCCCTTTCTGTCGGGGTCCTCCCTTGGGTGCGATTGCCTCGTTGGTAGAGTCAGGGTGCGATATCCCGGCTCCGCGAGACACCCTGCTCGCGCGGTTGGCGAGTCCAGGGTTGGCAATGCACAGCGGGAGGGACCGGGCCACCTATCTACGGTTCTTGGCAGACCAGCGCCAGTTGGCTGCAGGTGCGCTTTGGGATTATCATCACATATGGTTACAGGAGTGCCATATGTCGAAGTGGATGGAGAGAACGCTGAGGATGGGGCTTGTGTTACAGTTTGCACAACCCCACCCTCCGTTTTTGGGTTTGGTACAGACCCTATTGTCAGGGTCCGCGGCAGTGACAGCCCTGGCCGAGGAGATTCGTTCTCTGGTGGCGAAGCAGGCCATCGTCTTGGTCCCAAGGGAGGACGCAATGTGTGGCGTTTACTCCCGGTATTTTCTGGTGCCCAAGAAATCGGGAGGTGTCAGACCTATACTGGACCTGTCTGCGTTCAATCGGCTGATTGTGGCGAGAAGGTTCAGAATGTTGACCGTCAAACACCTGTTAAGCGCTGTCAGAGTGGGAGACTGGTTCACCTCCATAGACCTGAAGGATGCGTATTTTCACATCCCGATCTTCCCTCCTCACAGGAAGTTCCTACGGTTCCTGTTTCAGGCCGTAGCGTACGAGTACCAGAGGCTGCCGTTCGGCTACTCTCTGGCTCCTCGCACATTCACCAAGTGCGTGGAGACCGCGCTGGGACCTCTGCGTTGTCAGGGGATACGAATTGTATTCTACCTCGACGACATTCTGGTCCTCAGCCAGTCAGAGGAGATCGCCAGGTCTCATACCAGGCAGGTGGTGGAATTCCTCACCAGTCTGGGTTTTGCTATGAACTGGAAGAAGAGTACCCCTCTTCCCAGTCAACAGATGGAGTACTTGGGCTTGGTTCTAAGGTCTATGAGGGCAACCCTCTCAGAGCGGCGGCGGGAGGATATTCTCGGCTCGCTCAGGAGGTTCCGTCCTGGCAGGACGGTTACGGCGCTGTCCGTGATACGCCTGCTTGGTATGATGGCATCTGCTCAACCTGTGGTCCCTCTTGGCCTCCTCTTCATGAGGAGGTTACAGAGGTGGTTTTTCAGTATGAAAATAGACCCTGTAAGAGACAAGTGGAAGCGGCTGAAGGTTCCCGTGTCTGTACTGGGGGATCTCAACCACTATCCATGGGCAGCAGGCTATCACACGTCACGGTCTTCACCGACGCCTCCCTCACGGGATGGGGGGGGGACGTGTCGGGCCGACGCAGTAGGGGGCAGCTGGCAGGACCATGCTGCCCGGTCTGCACTACATATCAATGTGTTGGAATTGAAGGCGGTGCTTCTAGTCCTCAAGCGGCTCGGCCACCTTGTGGTGAGCGAACATGTTTTGATCAGGACGGACAACACGACGTCAGCGTCGTATATCAACAGACAGGGAGGAGTACGCTCCCCCCGTCTGCACCAGGCGGCAGTCGAGCTCTGGCTATAAGCGTCTCTCAATCTGCGCAGCCTGAGGGCTGTCCACATCCCCGGCAGGGAGAATGTGGGTGCAGATGTGATGTTGCGGGGCGACGATTGTTATTTCGTATATAATACACTCCACGTGACCCCAGAACCTCAATGTAAATAAACCATAATCACCCTACAAAAACAGTACTGTATTTGTAAATCTGGTATGTCATAAATGTATAGATGTAGCAGTACTGTATATCTGTATGTCATGTATGTCATATATGTTATGATGCATTGAAAATGGGGGACCCTGATGTAAACAAGACTAAAGTTTTTCTCTGGTCTGCATCCCCTTAACAATTGTGTGTATTGAGCTGTACTGTATTGTACCCATTCTGCAATCTGGTAATAACATTTTCAATCAATCAATCATTCCAATAACAACCGCTAACTTCACTGTTAGATGGCATGCTTTGAAGCAACCTATGTATAGATGTAGCACTGTCTATCTGTAATAAAATGTTCAATCAATCAATCAATCATTCCAATAACAACCGCTAACTTCACTGTTAGATGGCATGCTTTGAAGCAACCTATGTATAGATGTAGCACTGTCTATCTGTAATAACATTTTCAATCAATCAATCAATCATTCCAATAACAACCGCTAACTTCACTGTTAGATGGCCTGCTTTGAAGCAACCTATGTATAGATGTAGCACTGTCTATCTGTAATAAGATTTTCAATCAATCAATCAATCCAATAACAACCGCTAACTTCACTGTTAGATGGCATGTGTTGAAACACCGCACCTCCCAGCTGCTTCTAGACACGGAGGCAATTTTTAACACTTTGATCGCCATGGGTTAAATTCATAATTTACCATCCCTCGCCATCTCTATTTGTCTATGGAGAAGTTCCCCTTCTTTGCAGGGCTATAACTTTTTAAATTCTATTGCTAAATTGCCATTATTATGGCCCATTAAATGTCCTATATGTATTGTTCAGGGTGTAGCAACGTTAAACTTTTTCATTCACATATTCATACTAAAATATGGTCTAAAGTATAAGTATGTTTTTATCGTTTTCTGCAGCTTTCTTCAGAACGTGATTTATAGCCCTAAATGCATTATATTGATGATCAAATACAGTTTGGTAGGAATCTGTGCGAGATAAAAAATGTCAACTGGATGTGCTTCTAGGAGTTACTACATATCATCTGATGATGACCGGATGGGCGGGGGATCGTTTATAATTCAGTGGGCAGCGTTAGATGATTCATCCAGAGTGGGTCATATGTTCATCATAGCAGTTTATATGGAACACGTTAGAATTTAACGCTGAATCTTACCGTGGCTTCCTCGCGCCGCTGGCAGATGAGCGTGGAACAGAATTTTTTCTATTATGGGATGGAGAAATGCCCGATCCATTTCCAGGTTGTATAATAGTATATACGTCCAAATCATGTTGTTTTTTCGAGTTATTTGCACCGATCGATGTTCACTGTGTCAAGACGGAGTCTCTGTAACGATAGCGAGTGCCCGGACCACATATGGATGAGCACTACCGGTTCAAAGGGTCATTTCCGGTTGGCGATCTGCCGATCGGCCACCAGATGGCGCTCTTGAACCGCTAGAGAGTTGAGTGGAGCTTTGCAGTGTGTCTCAGGGCTCCGGAGGGGAAATATGATTTCGATCACAGATTTTTGAATTATTGACATCAAAGACGAGTTACGGCGTCTTCGGCAGAATGAGCATGGCTTATAACACACTCCTGCACGTGATGTAATGCTTAATTAAATTAGGGTTCTAAAGCAGAGGGAATTTTTTTTAAGATTATAAATGTGCATGTAATAGTCACGTCAATATCATTCTAAACAATCAAAACAAATATGTGTAAAATGTTTACATTTTTATACGTGGGTTAGTGGGTTCCCAAACAGCGACACAGGTAGATGAAGGAATAATGGGGGGTACATTTCATTACACAAATTTCAATCTTACAAGTCAACAGTAGAGAAAATTGGGAAATGTCTCTTTCGGTATCCGGCGTCCTGGCCATCAATCACCTGGTGCTGAAACTTGGTGTCAAGGGTCTCTCGTGTCCTGAGGCAGCACTGAGGGAAAAGGGTAGACTGACCCTGTCAG